>NW_028270154.1:66029772-66334928 GCF_037043375.1 Chiloscyllium plagiosum | reverse complement strand
AGCACTGCTATAATTGGTTAACAGATAGGTCTGATTCTGCCATTGCCACTGATAGACATTTGAGAGGCATCCCGAGAACGGTACTGTGGGAAGCGTAGGATGTGGGTTATTGGTAGCCACACAGAGCGTGTGTGGCCCAATCTGCCACATCATGTCCCTTGGAGTTTCAACAGTCCATTCGCACAGGGCCGTTCCCTTAGTCAAGCAAGGGTCCCGATATCTGTCCATCAGTAGGCAAGTTTTTCCCTGATCAGTCTGTTCACAAGCGGACAGATCATAGGTAATATTGGTATCTGGGCTAAACCACTGCCCCCTTGTCTTCAGAAAATAATATCCAGAAGATGTAATCACTGGTAATACATAATATCGACAGACCGTAACAGTGTGGGTTACATTCATGGTAACAAAGTATCCTCTACACATAGTTGCGTTACACCATGTTCTTTCTGGATGGGTTATCATCCACAATTTCTCAGATACATTCCATATTCCCCTCCACGCTTGTACATTGGGGGATGTTACCACACGCAAAAATCGTTCTTTCTGTATTTGTGCGTGCAACATTTGAATATGACAGGCAGTCCAATTTAACTGAGCTGTAATGTTCTCAAACAGTTCCTGGGTGGCACCCCAGACATCTAGTTCCCATTGCAGGGATTGTATCAATATTTTAGCTGTTTCTCCTTGAGTCATCATTACGGATGGCATCCATCTTCCAATAGTGTGTAGTCCTTGTGAGGTGGCTTGTCCCGTGTTAGATAATTTAGTACGGGTTACCTCAGAGTCAATAGCATTTGAGATACCCATGACAGTTCCTGCACCTCCCAGTAGAGTGTCATACCATGCACGCCGCCTCCTCTTATGTTGGCATTCTGGGATAGCCGGCAGCCGCACCTGCCAGTGAACATCAGTGTGCAGTACTGCCTGGGCCATCTGCTGACAAGTTGACATAATGGGAGCCAACTGTGTGCGGTGCGCGTCAGAGACGTTAGGGCGCACCAAGATCAGCCATAACATTCGAGTCTGGTTTTGAATAACTGTTCCATTGCTGATCCAGATGTCCTCATCTCCAGTCGTGATGTTCCATCGTGTCCCGTTTGAGCTTTCACATTCACGAGCGGTTATATTCCAATGACACATATTCACCGTTGCATTCAACATCAATGTACAGTTAGGGGTTATCAAAGTTACATTTCTCCCCTTATAACATCGTACACAAGTATACATTTGACAATCACTCGTGAGATCTAAAATTGTACACCATTGATTTGCCGCGCACTTAAAATCATCTTGCTGTCGTTCCTCACTACTAATTTTCCAACCTACATTTTGTTTCGATAAGGGTACCAACGACTGAGCTGGCACACTCCTCCAGACTGATTCCCAGGATACATAATGGTGACCAGACTGTCTTTTCCTTGGGCTATGATCTCTGCCGGTTTGGGGGGACCAGTTGTCTGGCGTACCCATACCTTGGCACCCTTAGTGTCAGTAGACCCAAATCCCCCCCGTCCCACGCTCAGTAACCTTAACGGAAGCTCCCGTCTCTTCCACCGTTGTAAGGTTACATGGTTTAATAACTAATTGTGCTATTCTGTCTCCCTTCTGTATCACATAAGGTTCAGATGTGATGTTGACCAGGACTACTCCCAATTCTCCTTGGTAGTCCGCGTCAATTACTCCTGCCATTACATCAATCCCCTTTAGTGACAATCCCGATTGCGGGAGGATATGCCCATAGGTTCCAGGGGAACAAATCAATCCTAATCCGGTCTTAATCACCGTGGGTTTTTGTTGGACCAAAGTCTGTGTAGTTAACGCTCGTAAGTCCAGTCCAGCCGAAGCCGGTGTGGCCCTTACGGGAATATTAGCTTCCTTAGCAAATTTCCACATTTTAATAGGCTGTGCCTTTGGGGTATCACACACCCGTATCATCCGATTCAAGGGCGTCACCCCGTTTCCCAATGGGCGGTTATTAATTTGCTTTACTACCCGAATCAATTATTACATCCTCCTGCCTTTCGCAGGGAGGATTTTAGAAGCCCGTTCATTCGTTCAATAAGTCCCGCAGCTTGCGGATGGTAGGGCACGTGATAAATCCACTCCACATGGTTATCATGACACCACTGCTTCACCATCCCTCCTGTGAAATGGGAGCCATTGTCACTCTGGACCTGTATGGGCAATCCATAAAATTGTTCGATCAAATCTAAACACCGTAAGGTAGCCTGTTGGTTGTTATGTCGACAGGGATGGGCTACCAAAACCCCAGACATAGTGTCCACAGCTGTACATATATGGTTACATCCTTGTGAGGAAGGTAATGGACCCACAAAGTCCATTTGCCAGCTCTGTCCCGGTCCCTCTCCTCGGTGTATATGTCCCATCATATGTTGGGGCACTCCCTGCCGTTGATGCTGACTCTGCTCACACTGGTTTACTGCAGTCTTAACATCATCTACCATAAGATCTATTCCTCGGTCTCGAGCCCATTGCAAGGTTCCTTGCACTCCCCAGTGCCCAGCCTTAAGGTGTGCCCATCTAGCTAGGTCCACTGAGGTGCCCCTTTGCACATTCATGGTTCGGACGATACCATCCACATATCGATTATGTAGAGCTTCCACATCATTTCGAGATGTATGGGCATCTACGTGGGTGATGTATATAACCAGGTGTTGAGCTTTTTCCCATATATCTTCCCATAACTGTTTACCCCATACTTCCCTATTTTGGATCATCCACTGATTGGCCTGCCAAGTTGGCATCCATTGTGTCATGCCGTTAACCACTGACCAAGAGTCAGAAAACAAATAAACTCCCATGACCCCTGCTTGCATGACTACCATATGCACTGCTTTTAATTCTGCCCACTGACTACTTTTTCCCTCCCCTAATTCTTCTAGGGTAGTGCCTTGTTTTGGGTTAAAGGCAGCAGCCTTCCATCTACGCTGTCCCGCTTTACATTGGGCTGACCCATCTACGAACCAAGCCGTGGCTTGTTCATCCGGGGTCAGTTCATCATATCGTTTGCCCATCTTGACGGGTGATTCTTTATACTCAATCACCTCAAACCGCTTTTCCCCTTCCTCAGGGGCCTCCGCCACTTGCTCATGCAGGACTGACACTCCCTTTTGTCCAGTCCGCACTCTTTCTGACACGTACCATTTCCATTTGATAATGCTGCTTTCTTGGGCGGTTCCTATCCTGTGGGTAGTGGGGTCACCGAGTACCCACGGGAGGATAGGAATAGCTGTTGTCATGATCATTTCATGTCCAATAGTTAGAGCTTCAGTTTCCACCAAGCTCCAGTAACATGATAACAATTGTTTCTCAAAGGGGGTGTATCGTTCCCCTGCCGGGGGCAATTTCCGGGACCAAAATCCCAATTCCGCAGGAGGCTGAGCCCGCGGTAATTCATGCATAATTGCCTCCCCCTGTTCATTCCGTATGGGATTCCCTTCCCCATCTAACATTACTTCCCGCTGCACCGGGAGGCGTCTCTGGACTTGTTTTCTCCTAACTACTGGTTTAGCCTGGAGTACGGGTGGGTCATCTTCATACTGATCATCTGAATCTCCCCAAATGTTTCCATCCCAATGATCGATATCCCACCGATCCCCGTTATTTAACTGGGCTACAAACGCCCGTACTTGTACTGGGTCCGGGGTTCGAGGGACCTTCCTTTTCTCTTTCCGTTTCTTAGCAGACAGATACATAATAGTTCGTCCTGCTAGTTCAGTTAATGCTGTCAATTCAGCCTTTAACTTCATAATTTCCTGCCTCAACATAGAGGCATCTCCCGAACTGAGTCCCTGCTCATGTTTCAGGAGGGCTAATTCTGCTTCAGCTTTTTGGCGCTTGTCTGACTGTTGTCTACAAGCCGCCGCACATGCCCACATCCTCCGCTGTACCCCAGGCAAGGGGTTCTTCGGCAGGACTGGGATCCTCTCAAGGGTAGACAGCAGCGACACTGGGGTTCCTACGCCCTCGGCTTCCCAGTTTTCCGGTCGCCCCCCACCATTCCTCAAACAAACTGCCACGTCACGCCACGGTCCCTGCCATCCCGGGACGGTTGGGACCTCCACAGTTTGTTCTTCTGGTTTCTTAGTCCTTTTCCCAAACATTGTTCTGTATCAAAATCTCTCCCCAATTGCGATTGATCCTGCCGACTACGCCAAAATGTTTTATAAATTCTCAAGGATCGGGTTCGCAGGAGAGTAGTCTGACACAGACCAGGAGAAAAGAACTGAGAGACGAGTTTGCTAGAATATAAGTATTTTATTCCCCGCCTCAACCAGGTCTCGTACTTACAACGGGTCTGGTTTATACTCACTCTACATGTTACCGGAACTGGGAGCCGTCAGTTCTCGTAGAGCGGTTGCCAACAACCCACGCTCGGCGGTTAAACGTAACCCGGAGCAGAATCTACCGAACTGGGGACTTTCCCAGCTTATATACTCTTTCGAGATCTAAACATTCATGCGAACAACAGGGCAAGACTCTTTAAGAGTTTCAGCTGGAACCAATTAAGCTTGCAACATCCTGTTTGACAGTGTCTGTTCCTTATCAAGGCAACATATTCATGCGAACAACAGGGCAAGACTAAGCAACACCTTCCATTCCGGTAACATATTCATGCGAACAACAGGGCAAGACTATGCAACACATTCCATTCCGGTTACATACAGATAATAAGATCCACACATGTATTGGGACATAATTTTAACCCTTTCACCACATCCAGTGATACACGAATTCAAAAGCAAAGGCAGTAACTATGCAGGTTCTCTCTCTCTCTCCTGCACTCCCCACCATGTGCTTCCTTTGTCTGCTCTTCTCCCTTTTAATCTGCTGTTGTTTAGACTTTTTTTTCCCCCCCAAAGTTCCAAAACAATGTAACAGCATATAAAACAGTAATTGCTGCTCCTGGAATTCGAGGAAATCACTTCCAACACCTAAAATACCTCAAAAATAAGGGGCAGCTCTTACATCCAGAAATTTTTCCTGTCCTCCATCTTCGATTACCCAGAATCCAGTTCAATCAATGAACTAAACAACTTGATCCTGCAATAATGCAAATGCAAACTGCAAGTTAAACTCATGTCAGTGGTGGTTTCAGGTCAAAATCTCATCCTCCCTAACACAAGAGGAATACTACTTATAAGAGCCATCAAGAGAATCTTTGCTTCGCCAGTTAATATGAAGAAGTTTAATTTAGATAAATTTGAGCTGGCTGCATTTTGGTAGGGCAAATTAAAGCAGGACTTACACAGTGGTAAACACTCTTAGGGAGTGTTGTTGAGAAAAAAGACTTTGGGGCGAAGGTTCATATTTCCTAGAAAGTGGAGTCAGTAGTGAAGGTGGTATTTGGTTTGTTGTTCAAAGTTAAAAATCACACACCAGGTTATAATCCAACAGGTTTAATTGGAAGCACACTAGCTTTCAGAGCACCACTCCTTCATCAGGTGGTTGTGGAAGACAATTTGGTTTGTTGGCCTTTATTGGTCAGTGCATTGAGCATAACAATTGGGAGTATATGCGGCTGTACAGGGCATTGGTTAGGCCACCTTTTGAATATGGCATTTAATTCTGGTCTCCCTGATATAGGAAAAGATGCTGTGAAACTTGAAAGGTTTCAGAAAAAAATTACAAGAACGTTGGCAGGGTTGAAGGATGAGAGTAATAGGGACAGGCGGAATATGTTGGGGCTATTTTTGCTGGAGCTTCAGAGTGACCATATAGAAGTTTATAAAATCATGACAGGAATGGAAAGGGTGAATAGCCAAAAGTCTTTTTCCAAGGATGAGGAGTCCAAAACTAGATTTAGGCTTAAGATGAAAGGGGAAAGATTTAAAAGGGACTTAAGGGGCACGCTTTTTATGTAGAGGGTGGTGTTTAGATGGAATAAACTGCCAGAGGTGGCAGCTGGTACAATTACAATTAAAAGGGTATACCATTAAGAAGGGATTAGAGGGATATAGGCCAAATATTGGGCTAGATTAATTTAGAGTACTTGGTCGACATGGACGAATTAGACCGAAGGGTCTGTTTCTGTGCTGTATATCTCTATGACACCAAACTCCCTCCCTTAGTTATGCTGCAAATCAATGAAAGAAAATTCCTTATTGAGGGAAGATAAGTGTTATATAATTGAAAGAATTGGTGGAAAATAGTTTATACGTTCAAAACAGACTGTCTACACATCTTTCCACTTCCCTCCCTGGTTTTGTAAAGTTTTCCTGATAAGGAACAGAGATAAGCTGCTGTAAATATAAATATATTTTACATGTTGAAGATGATCAAATGATTGGTGTTTAATTAAATCGGTGGGTAGGTGCTTGAGCAAAGAAATCTCTTCCTCCAGTAAAAGTCTGTGGTTATGAATGTATTTTAATGTTGACAATTTGTACTAATAGGCAGAAATTTAGAAATCATACAGTTTCTCCGCAGGATAAATTGTCCAAATCGTTTTTACATTGGTTTTTGCAATGACTTCCAACGGCTGAATTTCCAACTCTGAAGGATTATATTTGTATATAATCTATATTTGTATAGTTGCACATAATCTACATAATCTTAAATTATTCATTTTGTTCTCCAATTATGTAGCAAACTCTTTTCATCCATTAATCTTGTTCAAGAATTGTGTATTAAGTTGCAAGATAATCATTTATTCTGCATTTAGCATTTTTGGAGATATTTTGGTTGTAACAAAAGTAGGCTATTTAGCCCAATGAGCCTCTTATACCATTTAATGAGATCAGTGATCTGTGGCCTAATCTCAAATACCCACCTTTCCTTATTATTTTTGATCAACAAATCTCTTCAAATTTACAATTGATCATGCAAAACTGCTGTTTGTTGAAGGAACATTTGTTCATAAGGGGTAGATGTCATGTTTTAGCTTTTTTTAAAAGAGGCTATGTACTCCTATGTTGAACTCCCCAAATAGCACAAATTATTTCCCAATGTGTATAATTTCTGTTGTTTCAGGATTTGTACAGCTAAAGCATGACATCTACCCACTTGACTTCTATTCCCCCAATATAAACATGAACAGTGCATTAATACTTGTGACTATTTACCATTCCTGACCACATCATTCATGGATTTACACACCTGAAGCCTGACTTTTGACATCGCCACTGATTGCAGATTTTCACCATTTAGAACACTTCCACTGCACTTTGTGAATAAATGTTTCCTAATTTCACTAAAAGGGCTTTTGTTTAGACTATGCAGTCTTGTGCTGATCTCCCCAAATAGTAGATTATTTCCAAACATACCCGAGTTGTTGTTCTTAAAATCTGGATCACATTCCAAATAACAGAAAATGCAAACCTACTTTGTGTAATTGTGCATTGTGGTTGAAAACTTGGACTACAGGTATAATTCCAGTAAATCTACAAAGCACTTTCGCTCCAAGAGGTCTATATATTTCCTAAATTGGGAAACAGTTATATCAGTTAGGATGGAACCAGAATTTGTATACTGAAATCAGTATCAAAAACAGAAATTGCTACAAAAACTCAGAACAGGCAGCATCTGTAGAGAGAAAGCAAAGTTAGTATTTCTAGTCCAGTGATGCAGTGTGTCCAAACCTAATTATCCAGTCCAGTGGCTCAAGGGTCACTGGACTGGAAACATTAACTCTGCTTTCTCTCCATAGATGCGGTCAGACCTGCTGAATTTTTCCAGCAGTTTCTTTTTGTTTCAGGGTTTGTACAGCTAAAGCATGACATCCATTCTCTTGTCTTCTCCTCCCCCGATATAAACATGAACAGTGCATTAATATTTGTGACTATTTACCATTCCTGACCTCAGCCGTTGTTAATTTACACGCCTGAACCCCAAGACTCTTGGCATCACCACTGATTGCAGCTTTTCTTCATTTAGAAAATATACTGTCCTGTCCTTCTCAGGTCAAAACTAAATGAACTTACTCTTTTTTCAAAAACATTGAAATCCATTTTGCCATTCATTCAGTTTTTAATATTGATCATTTCATAGTGTTGCGAACTAATTCACCATTATAATTTAAAGAACAAAGTTACAACTTGTAGCTATAATTTTGCACCACATAATGTTGAACTTATTTTCCACTATTGAAGTTAGAAGACGACATATGGACGATCTCAGTGTGATCATGATTGCAAACAGCTATTAAACCCACCATACAGGATAAGGAACGTAGCTCACAGCAGAAACACCTGCCAAACTTTCACTGGCAAGTCTGACACTTGCACAGTTATCTTTTCTGTAAATTCATTAAGCACTGGTAAATACATTCTGTTAACATTTTCTCTCAGCAGTAGACAAAGGTTACATCCTTTAGAATATCGGCAAGGTACTCTGTGAGGCACAGCACCTTGGGAGGTCTGCATTTGCAGGCTTGGCTTAGTCAATAAGCAGATGACTTTATTGGCAGATAGAATCAGCCAAATGGAAATGCTGACATTGTGCCAAACAAATCACTACTTTAAGAACACAGATCACTGTACAGTGACATGACAACTGGTGCCATATACATTAAAACCTCCTTGAGAATAAAACTTCTAAAATACTAGTGAAACAAAGCACTATAAAATCTACTATTTTTTAGCATGATAATATTTCTTTGCTATGTGATATGTAAGGAACGGACTTAATTTTTATTGAATAACATTTTGAAGGAATATATTGCCTAGTCATAAAGGGAGGTGTGTGAAATGATACTGGTGCTGTTTTTTTATTATTCACTGCATGTGTCACTGGCTCGGCCAGCATTTATTACCAAAACCTAATTACCCTTGATAAGGAGGCAGTGAGTTGCCTTCTTGAATGGCTGTAATCCTTGCAGTGTAGTTACACCCACAGTCCTCACTTTGGCATACATGGCAGTCTGCGACCATTTTGATTCAACCTGTGTCTTATGCTGCATAACAGCATGCTTCACTGGAGTTTTACAATATCACAAGTGTTTGAGAGTGATAACAGTTGTGGTAGTGGGGAGGAGAGAATCCTTACAAGATCTTATTCTACACTCCTAAAGAACAATATACTATTAATTGATATTGCGTGGAATTCACAGCAGAGAAATACACAATTTGGCTCAACATATTTATGACTGTTTTATGCTCCATGTGATCCTCCTTCATCAAACCCTATCAACATATTCTTCTATTCCTTAAAACTTCATGGATTTATCTCGCTCAATCTTAGTTAAATTTATGCTGCTCACCTGAACTATTCCTTCAGTAGTGAACTGCACACTACTGCTTGGTGGACTCTGCTTTCAAATGAGACTCAAACTGAAAATGGTTTGGGTGGACTACATTGACTTCAGGTGGGCCACACAGCCACTCCACTCCACCCAGTGAGCTTTTACTGCATTATAATATCATGGTCTCTGCCCTTCCATTGTGTCCAGTTTATCACCCTATTTTAAGGAAGGAGGGAAAATAGAAGCAATTAAAATGATAGTGCAATGTATGAAATATTTTAGTTGTAAGGGAAGGCTAATAAGACTTTAGGAACTTCTTTCATTGAGTCAGGAAAGGCTAAATGATGTGATGGAGGTGCTTGATATTGACAAGTTTAATATGGTGAATGGGTAAATGTGCATCAACTGATTGCTGACTCAATCAATGACAAGAGGATATAAATTCAAAATTATTTGGATTGAAAAAATATTCTTTCTGGTTTCTGTCATCACTTGACCTCGAGAAGTGGCACTCCCTGCAAGTATCCAGAAACAGCACAAACCAAAATATCCTCCATAAGTGTTATCACAGAGCTGCCATTGTGTGTTGAAGAACTACATAGAAGCACAGTTACTAAAAAAAAAAGTTCAGAGCTGCTGAAAGCCACTTGAAATCCCTGAAAAGGACAAAAGGAGAAGATTGTAGCTGAAACATTGGGGGAGTCACCCATGGCTGTAAACTTTCCTAACCTAGCAATGTTTGAAATGGAAGATATGAACCAAAAATGGCAGCTTTCTTCCACTCGAAGCAGACCAGATTGAAAGAGCAGCCACACTTTTATTGCTATTAAAAGACTGTGACAAGTGATCAATCCTAAACTTTCATAAGTGCAAAAAAAACTTGAGATTTTAAAATCCTTGAAGAAATATTTTGACCTAATAACAAACTGGTCATTACATATTAACATCATGTGTTCACAAGTTTAAAAAGAGCCCAGTGATAGACATGTGACAACATTACTCAGAATCCTGTGAATTCAGGCACTTGAAACATGATCTCATCAAGAACAGAATTATTTTATACTAAGGAAAGGGGAATCGGATTCTTGAAGTTATAAGCCTGTGAAGACAACTTTATGCTCGTAAATCAATAGCTACTGCATATACATGGCAGGAAAGGTATGTTCACAATGTCAAGCAGCACCCAGATCTATGCACTATTTTGATAAACAGCTCAGACCAGTCTACTATGTTGAAAAGTATCCTAGACTATTTAAGCTCAACAAGCTGGAGAAAAGCAACAAGCATCCACAAAAAGGCCACAAAATGGTCAAGATTGAAGGACAAGTTGCAAATATTGTGGAGGTCATCATTTAAAATGAAACAGACTAAACAGGAAGAAGCTTGACACTTGGAAGGATTAATGGCTACAGAATCAAATTTAAAGTAAGGGGCAGGAGGTTTAAGAGAGAATTTAAAGAAATTCTTTATCACCCAGAGGACGGTGGGAACATAGAACTCACGGGAAACCCTCATAATATTGAAGAAGTATTTAGATACACCTGTGATCCCAAGACATACAAGGTTATAGGCCAAGTGCTAGAAAATGTAAGTCAGAAGGTTGTTTTTTGACTGGATTAATGGCCTTTTTCTGTGCTGTAGATCTCTATAGCTCTTTGACTGTCCTATCAGCTAGTAACAAAGACCATCACTAAGGGAAAAGAAATGTCAGGAGACTTTATTTTACTGAAGAGGACTGATAGGACATGGAATGGCTTACCAGATACAGAACTGTAAGAAAAAAAAAACACTTTTAAAAAAATGTACATATTTGATATATACAGGACCAGAGAAATGGGACCAAAAAGATTTCAAAATAGATTCAAAATGTGCCAAATAGATTCCTTGTGCCCTTTAAAATTCTAGCACAGGGAAATCTGCATTATAAATTATCTGTTTTTAAAATCAAGTGAATAGACTTCTGTTTGCACAGGATTAAACAAACAAATTGTTGGAATGTCTAACCAGGACATTGCATGAATTCTAGCATTGTAATTAAACTGTGCGAGTAGCCTGTTACCATAATGAAGTCACAGCTCATGAGAGCACAAACTCAATCCATTTATTATTTTCTGGAGTCTTAACAAACACATGTTAACTCTCAGTATTGACAGCACTTCAGAAATCTTTGTTTCTCAGATGTTATATATGTTTCCTTTTAAAAAATATTCATATCTTAGACAGACCAGAAATACAAAGGCAATTCAACCACCACCATTGTTCAAATCATAGAATCGTAAAACCCTCAGTGTGGGAGGTCATTTGGCCCATTGAGACTATACAGCCCTTCTGAAAGGCATTCCACCCCAACACTCAGCAGTGCTAGCCACTGAGCCATTATGTTGCCCTGTGATCAAGCTCCTCATGTGGCTTTCCCATCTCAATTCTCAACAGAAGAACTAGCTTACAGAATTTCCCTGTTCGTTCATCTGTAGAAATAAAGGCAGCCTTTGCAGCACTCTGACTGCAACAATAGTCGACTCACCAACTTTTAAGGGCATTTAAATGGTTATTGGATAAACATATGGATGATAATGGAATAGTGTAGATTAGGTGGGCTTCAGATTGGTTTTACAGTTCAGTGCGACATCAAGGGCTGAAGGGCCTGTACTGCGCTGTAATGTTCTATGTCCTATTAGAGTACAACACTGCATTGACACATACCAGCAATGTCTCCATGTATTGAAGGAGAAAGTCTTGTCATCTGGGTTAATCTTAAATGTGCAGTAACTGCAAAGATTTCCATTCAATGCAAGATCCTTTTCCACCTCATGCATCAAGTTTTAAACCTCAAGGGTACTAACGTACATCACAAAGGAACTTCTCAGCCCAAATGGAGCTGAAGCACAATTACTGGAGATAGTCACAAACTCTGGAATGATTCAGCATTAACTTTATATGTCAATCCAGCTCCCTCATTCAGACAAGCTTAATAACTCTACATCAGTGTATTCTGACCAGCTTTTAAAAAAAGTGATCCTATAAACACTTCATAAATACTGCAAAAGTGCAATATTTCCTCAATTATTAGCATCTGTACAATGCTTTTATTTTCAAAGCAGTGGACGAAAAAACAACAATTGAGTATTTCAGCAGCTGATCGTTGAATCACTATCTATTAAATGTGGCATCCATGAACTATTCAGAAAAACTGATACTGTTGTGTTTAAACCTTAAAATTTCACTATAGACTGAGAAAATTAAATACCAAGTTGTTTATAAATGTAGCAACATAGATTCGATTTCAGCTTTTACCTCTATTTAAACAATGAAATGCTTAATTATAATTTTCTATGATGTGTATGCTTGAGTTTTGATCCTGAATTGTACATTATTTCTATTGCAGTGTCTTAGAAGGGTGGAGTTTCTCCACTAAAATGGAGGAACGGAACTGTCCTGATAATTAGAGATAACAAACATCATTACCTTCTTAGAACTCACTTTTCAAAGCTACAAAACCGTATAATTTTGTGAGTTAAGCGTTATTAAACTAGACTATCGCTAGTTTCTCTTTCAAAAATGTGCTTTCTACCTCACATTTGTGGGGAGGTCCCAAACAATAATTACTCTGCGCCCAGCAAATAATTTAATAAACATTAGGAACTTCTATACATGGTGTTATTGTCTCCCCTTTTAGCTACTTCCTCACTACCACTTCAGTTATAATAGCTATTCCACTGGAGTGCACATGCTGTTAAATAAATATCTGAATAGCTATTTGCAGAATCTGTTGAAATCTGGTAAATCATATTTCTTAATCTGGTTAAATCATGGTTTCAAAGGTTTAACAACTAGGATTGCCTGAAGCACCACCCACTATGATTATGTCAATATGCACCCAGTGGGGGTTCAGCTTAGGAGCTCAAAAAAATGAGGCTGATTTTTCAAGTCTTCCTTATAGTCACTATAACAATGTCAATCAAATGTGCAACTTGTAGGTTATTGTAAGTTAGCAACTGAATACATCTCGAAGACATGAGTCTCTCCTTGTTAGAAGAGAAAAGGTTTTTGTCCACTAGACCAGACCAAATTAACTCTGCAGATTCTTGCCAAATAAGATGTGGCAGCATCCTATCACAGTGAGTGACAACATACATTATGGCTAGCAGTGAGGTTTGCTCATTCAGAAGGTCCCACCATGGTGTCAACTAAATCTTTGCAATGATTGACAATTATCTTAGATGAAAAGTTGACTACTTTCTATGCAAGAAAGAACATTTATTCATCATGCTTAAAGTATCCATTCTATGCTTCTAGCTTAGGCCTCCAGTCTTTCTACAATTTGGTTACTTCTCTGAGCACACACCCAAGTTTAACCTGTGATCATAAAATAGTTAACATAAGCATACACATGACATTTGAACACTACATAAACCAGCAGCCAGTACCCACAACCTTAACTGATGGATCAATACTTCAAGTTGAATTCCAATTGGAAAAGCAGAGTGACAAGAAGAACATAGGTATTCTGTTCTGGGATTTCAATGACTGTCATCAAGAGTGAATCAGTAGTTCCACAACTGACTGAGCTGGCTATGTCCTGAAGGGTCTAACTGCCAGTTTGGGCCTGCAGCAATTGGTGAGGCAAGAGGGAAAAAACCTACTTTACCTAAATTTCATCAACTGCCTGTCACATAAGCATCTATTCTTGACAGTATTGCTAACATGTATGTAAGTTAGCTCACTGAGCTGGAGGATTTGTTTTCAGGCATTTTGTCACCACACTAAGTAATATTATCGGAGAGACTCTCTGGTGAAGCACTGATGTGTATGTCCCACCTCTCTATTTATAGGTCTTGGTTTCTTAAGGTGGGTGATGTCATTTCTTGTTTTTTTTTAAAAAGGGAAGGTAGATAAGGATCTAAATCGATGTATTTATTGATGGAGTTCTAGTTAGAATGCCATATCTCTAAGAATTCACGTGTGTGTCCTCGTTTTGCCTATCCTAGGATTGGTGTGTTGCCCCAAAGTAGTGTCACTAGTACATGCATACAGACAAAGAAGGACACTACTTTGACTGGGACAACACACACATCCTAGGACAGGGGAAACAAAGACATACACAAGAATTCTTAGAGGCATGACATTCTAACCAGAACTCCATCAGTAAACACATGGACTTAGACTCTACTTTCCCTTGGAAAAAAAGAATCAGAAATGACAATACCGACCTAAGAAACCAAGAGCTATAAAGAGAGAGGCAGGACATACCTCCAGCGCTTCACCAGAGACTCTCACTGATTATGTTACCTTGTATAGTGATGAAACGTCTGAAAACAAATCTTTGAATTCAAGTGAGCTAACTTACATATTTATGATCAATGTGAGCTACAAATCTTCTCAAAAATCGCTGGTATTGCTAACCCTGACTACCACATCATCCTTTAAGAGACGAGGTCCCAATTGCATTGGAGATGTCTTCCATCATGTATTGCTAACCATACTAAATGGGATGAATTTCTGGATCTGTTTGAAATCTAAGACTAGGAATCCATGCCTCTGTAGATAATTAGAGTTAAAAATCACACATCAGGTTTATTTGGAAGCACTAGCTATCGGAGTGCTGTTCCTTCATCAGCTGGTTGCTGAAGCTCTGAAAGCTAGTGCTTCCAAAGTAACTTGTTGGACTATAACCTGGTGTTGTGTGATTGTTAACATTGTCCATCCCAGACCGACACCAGCACCTCCAAATCGTGGATAACCAGCAGCAAAATTGTTTTCATAATCTACAACAGCATGACCCAGCATATCTGCATTTCATTGTTACCATTAAACTGGGTTGGGGTGGGGCAGAGAGTAGAAATCAACCCTGGCTAGGAAGCATGCCAGGTGCAGCACATGGCAGACCTACAAACGAGGTATCAACCTACTACAACACAAGACTAGATACCTGTCAAGTACTGAAAGCAGCAAAGAAAGAGTAAAATAATCCCTCCACCAATAGATCAGATCTAAACTCTGGAGGCCTTCCACAACTAGTCATAAATCATGGTGGATGTTTAGACAAAGAATCCCAACAAATATCCCCAACTTTATGTGCAAAAATACAAAAGCTGAAGCATTTGCAACCATTGTCAGCCAGTAGTATTTTCTCTCTTCCTCAGCATCACAGATGTTCGTCTTTCGCCAACTGCATTAATTCTATTTGATATCAAGAAACCATTGGAGGCATTGGATACAGCAAGGACTATGGGGCCTGAGCAAATTTGTCACAACAGGAGTAACCCATTTAGCCCTTTGAGCCTATTGTGCCATTTAGTGGGATCATAGCTGACCTATGGCCTAACATCACATACAGGCATTCCTCATGTTGCAAACAAATTATATTCTGGAATCGATTTGCAAACCAGAGCACAATTCAGGACAACGATGAGCAGCTGTTTGTAGGAAACATTCATAAGTCGGGTCTTTAAAGTTCTAAAACAATTCAAGAGTCATCTGAAGAGAACTCTAGTATAGGAATAAAGAATTACCACTACATTTGAATAGAAAATTGGAGAGTGATGTACAGAACATGGAATTGTAAAGCACAGGAACTGGCCCTTTGGCTCACTATATCTATGCCGACCATGATGTTATTCTAATCTCATCTGCCCGCACATGGTCTGTATCCCTCTATATTCTTTGCTTATTCGTTTCTGTCTGAAATATATCCATTTCAACTACCATTTCAGGCACCTACTATCCTCTGCGAAAAAAATTTCTCCTCTTACTTTAAACCTACACTCCCCCACCCAATATTTGCCATTTCCACCTTGGCTATTCACCCGGTCCATGCCCCTCGATTTTATATTCTATCACCCTATCCATGCCCCTCAGCTTCTAACAGTCTAGTAAAAACAATCCAAGTTTGACAAATCTCTCCTTACAGCTAATACACTCCAATTTAGGCAACATCCTGGCAAACTCTTCTGCACTGTCTACAAGGCCTCAACACACCCTTCCTGTTATGCAGCAACCAGAATTGCTCACAGTACTTTGGCCTGACCAAAGTCTTACACAGTTGCAGCATGACTCACCAACTTTTACATTCAATGCCCTGACTGATGAAGGTAAGCCAGCTGCATGCCTTTTTAAAAACACCTAACATACGTTACCACTTTTGGGAGCTATGGACTTGAACCTCAACCTCAACATCCCTCTTCCATATTATGCAATTCGGATCCCTGGCCAAAGGAAGGATATATCTGCTACAGAAGGCAAATTCTCTGGCGTTTAGAAGAATAAGAGATGCTGTCAGAGAAACAAAATTCTTTGAAGGATAGACGGTAGATGCAATAAGTTTGTTTCCTCTAGTTGTAGGGTCGAGAACCAGGGGAATAGTTTCAAAAATTTAAAAAAAAAATCAATAAATTTAAGATTGAGACGAGGAGGAACTCGTTCAGATATGGTGAATCTTTGGAATTTTCTTCCTTGGACAGCTATGCAAGCTCAATCATTAAGGAGGACCAAGACAGAGATTGATAGCTTTCTGATTAATAACATCAAGGGATATAGGAAGAGTGAAGGATTATAGTGTGGAGGTAGATGATCAGTGATGATCTAAAGTGGTTGAACAGGCTGGGGGGGGGGGGGGGGGGGGGGGGGGGGGGTTTGAAGGGCTTAATTCCACTCCCATGTCACTGAAAATGCAGATCACTGTGTTTTATCTTTCCTGTCACACTCAGGTAATCATTACCCAAACTGCTGCTCTTTCTATTGCTCAGTTGGCTTTCCTTAATATATCTTCCCTCAACTGAACTATTTAAAGCCATCCCCACCAGTCTATTCACCAGAAAAATCGGTCCCAGTTCAGCTGCAGGTCATTCCAACAGTGTAGCTCCCATTATTCTCAGTGCCAGAAGAATCAAAACCACTCTAACCTGCATTAATTTCTCTAATTTCAGGCAAGTAACACCAGAATCAATAGATACATATTTCAGAGATTTGAACGCAGTTACCATATCCTGGAATATTATTAAATAACAATTGGGATCAGAGAAGAATCTCCCAGATGTTCTTTCTTCCAGTTAATTTTTCCCTAGGAAGGTAGTGTGATTGGTGGATCGCATTTCAAGTGAGACAATGATAACACTAGCTCACTGCATTGACTGTTCTTCTGTTTTTTAGTAACCAAGACTACTTTCAAGTTAAGCTATGCATTTATTGCATTTTGGCAAATTAAAATATACTAGAAAATCAAACACATTATGCTGTTGTCTGTGGTATATCCACAAATGCCTATATTCTGTAATGACAGTCAGTAGATGAGACCAGGTCATACAACTTTTTTTAGTAGCATGCTGAAGATGCAGTTGAACAATTAATGGTCTCATGTTTATGATAGATCTTTGGACTAAAGGAATGATTAGCACTTAGTATCGCAAGAAAATGCCATTTTTTAAAAAAATGAACAATACAGTGTCTGAAATCTTACCTTTGAAATAATAAATTAGTAAAACCTATTCAAATATAAAACAAGATTATATAGAAATCAATGTATACCCATCACTCCTAATGAAACTCTGCTAGAAAGTAACCAGAAAACATTAATTCTTTTTCTCCGTGGATGCTGCCAATCCCAAGTATTTTCAGCACTGTCTTTATCCTGTATTTTTTTTAAAAAAGCTAACCTTTGAATCAATCATTCAAATTATACAATACTATTGCCAAGTGTACGAGTCTCAATAAATGTACAGTGGTACATTTCATCATAATTACATCCTACAGTAGGAACTTCACCTACCCTAAAAATACATGGAACTACCTAACTGGAATTAAAAAAAATATATATTTCAAATAACTCCTGACATGTTGTAATGTTTCGAGCTTTGCCCAGGGCTGCAGAAAACAAGCAACCCCTGCAATTATACAGAAATGAAAAAAAACTTATACATCTTGGTTGACTGCAAGAGGAGAGCTGTAATTTTACAATGCCAAAAGCTGCAATGTCTGTCAAAACAGTAACTTTATTTCAGAATTATAGCCAATACAGAGGTAAATTTATACTTCAATTATTCAAATCGTGAAAAATTGTTTTAAAAAGTCCTTAAGTGTGGTACAGTATGTCACTACAGTTACTAATTAGGATTGTCTTCCAATGATTATCATACCCATGACATTGTACCTTGATACATAGCATGATTGCATAGCACAATACTAGTTTGGCTATTTAGGGAGCAGGTTACCGAACACAGGATGTCTAAATAATTTGAGAAAGAGAAAACAAAAGTGGGCAAATGCTCTTTGTTTGGGAAGAGGGTGAGAGGAGGAAAGTTAGAATAATACAAATGGGTTGAAATCAAAATTGTGAACCATAGGAACATTCTAACCAACAATTAAACCAATGGTAACCTCCACATGCCGTTTAATGGTTTAAATGTTTTCATCACCATACAAATGTGGTTGCTTGTGCAAAATGATTTAAAACAGTTATTGCAGTTCTTCACTGTAGAAGAGCTGGCAATTTCATTCATCTTTAAGAATTCTGGGGCTTAAAATTGAACATCAGTAAATCTGCACATCACTCAAAAAGCTATTTTGGATTATTTTGCAGTATTAAAGCAGTATTATTGTCAGTCCATTACCAGAGTGTCAAACAAGCTTGAATTTGACCTAATCCTACATTGCATTTCAACTTTCCACACCCATTACAGAATGGAGACTAACTTTATTTAACCTTATGAAAAAGAATCTGCAATTTACTATGATCCATATTTGTATATGTATATTAAAAGCTTACATGTTACTTTTAAAAGTTGAGTGAATCAAAGGAATTTTGGAAACCATTCAAAATGTACTTTGACCATGCGTTCGAATGTTTTTAAATGCTATCCATTGCCTTGAATTCACTGAGAGCCTGCACTGGTGAGACATGCTTTTTCTGAGATGCTCTTTTAACTTTGTGAATATCATCATTTTTCTCCCTCTTTACCAAGGGTTTCTTCTCTGGAGCCCTCATCTTCCAGGAGACAGCAGGCATGTTCAAAGATGCCATACCCAGAGATTTCTGATACTTAGTGGATGCCACGTAGGAGGCTTTCACAGTTTGCACAACAGCATTCATCAAGTTCTTTGCAGCTTGGATTAAAGACATTGCACTATCCACCTGGAAAGGAGTTAAAGACAAATTCTTGAGCATAAGTACTAAAATGTTCTGTTAACCTGCAGTTAATAGAAGAACAGTGTAAACACAAGAACAGTGTAAACAGTCAGGATCAACAAGTATTGTTGAATGACCTTGATGGAGTACGTTATTAAACTACCTCAGTCAGATGTCATAGATGGTATCTAGAGACAATGCTGTATTTCATCTGAGAAGTAGTTTACAACGTTAAAGCACTTGGCTATTCAAAAGAAAAAAACAACTTATGATTTTTTTATTTATAAGCCCAGTTGGAGTGTCTAAGTGTTCATTTCAGAGTAGCACTGGGATACAGTAGATCACCCACCCTTCTGAAAACTACAAATGATGTGCAGTACTAAGAAGAATACATTGTAAAAATACTTTAAAAACAATCCTGAAACAGGATTTTATTCTGAAACAAAAGAAATGCATAAACTATAGAGGTAACACCCTAAGTGGATAATGGAATTAAAGATGTTTCCAGATAACGGCATTATCAGAATGATATAGTAGAACCCGAGGTGGATCAGAGGCAAGTACACTTTACAAGAGTTGTTCATTATTGATTTCTGTCAAAGCAGGTTAGAGGTAGAGATGTGCAATTATGTGAGACATCAAGTAGTATGTATGGAGCATTCAAATTATATGCCCAACACATTTTTCAACTTTTGCATTACAATGGAAATTTGAAATATGGAATAGATTATTTTATCTTATGCAGCTGATTACATGAGCTCTAATTTCTTCTGAAGAAACACGTCCAACATAAGAAATATATCAAAATTATAACAGTGTTAAAAATGTCAAGGCCATTTTTCAGACAGTTAAATATAAATCAAAAAGAACATGGTGTTCAATAGATATAACATTTACTTGCACAGCACCAGTACCATAAAAAGTTTCAAGGCACTTAAGACCATTCAAAAACAAATTTTGACACTAAGATAGAGAGGAGGTATTTGGTCAGATAAACCAAAAGCTTGTTCACAGTGATAAGTTTTAAACTGTGTCTTAAAAGATGCAACAGCATAGAGGCTGATATGCTATGATACTGAGCATGTGTTAATTGTGCACAATCATTTTACAGGGCTTTTAAGCTTTATTGAAAGTTGATTTTTGCTCAATTGTTTTCCCAAATATCTTGGTTTTACCTGACAGCAATGCAGTAAGTGGTCAATCTTCATATGAGCCCAGCAGTTAGGAGACTACTTAACGACCAAGGTACTTCAGCCCACAGTCACCTTTTTACACTTTCTAAAAGGTTCGAGATAGGTATGTATTCTCACACTTCCCTCATCCCAGTTCTGGTACAGTCGAGGAAAAGAAAATTATAACACCCAATATACAGATCACCTAATTCTCCGATGGGTGCAGGATCAAACAACATTGTTCAAAATTACCTAGCATGTATAAAATCATACATCTGACATTCATTCTCTAGTACGAACTAAGCTCAACTTTCTAATTTTAAATAAACAGCTATATAGACTTGGTATATTCAATGGTAATGTGTATTTATGGAGGACAAAGCTTTTTTTTTAAAAAGGAAGAACTTAACTATGGATTATGAAAGGGCACAGTATCTTCCCTTCTTCAATCTAACATTAATACACCCAACAATAAAACAAACTACTTTGTTTGTCATTTAAGGCCATATGTTGAATTTTGTAAATACCCTAGACACCATTTTTAAATAAACATAGAAGACACAAGAGCCTTAAAGTCTCTTAATCCCACTAACTCCAATCATCACATGAGCAGAACTCCCCCGAACAAAAATGGAAAAACCTGGCTGTGTTAAGTCTCAGCATTTTCTGGAGATTTCTGCCTACCTACAAAGAAAACACCACAATTTATGTTCTAAGGCTAGAAATTTCCATGACACAGTAGGCCTCTGAGTAGATCAGCACCCAGTACTGGGACTGTGCAGTAGAATACATTGATAATGTCAGACTCAAAATAGGCAGTGGTTTGCTTCACAATGGGATTCTGTCCATTTTCCTGTCCTGCTGAAGGTTAAATAAAGTGATTAGATCTCTCCCTACTTAGAAAGCAAAAGAACAACCAGAGAGACCATAGTTTTATCACACCACAGGCACAAGATTTCCTTATGGTCTGCGATAAATAATCATTACTTACACATTCCCCAACATGTTCTCCTATTGGTTTACCATCACTCGAGTATTTATAGTGCAGCAGTTGAAGTCACAGTGTAACCATCAAGATTATTTATGCTTGATTTTTTGGGGGTTACAAAATTGTATTAATTAATTTGAGGACTGGCTGAAAATTGACACAAATGCACTTATTTGTCTACTTACCCCAGATACAATGAGCTCTCCACCCAGGTTTTGGACTTCTGCCTTTACTTTGCTGCAGATGTTCAACTGATGACAATACAAGGCAATGCGTTGCAAATAGGCTAATAAGTCTTGCTTACAGCTGGAGTCTGGACACTATGCAAGAGACAAAAATAGTTATAACTCCCAGAATTCCAACAAACATTTTTAAGCCATTTTAATTTGGAAAGTGAAATGTTATGGTGCTATCAAAGTCATAGCTCAAAGCAAAACTGACTTCAGGCTACGGTTATATAAAACTAGTTTTCCTGAGGCTTTAAGTAGGTTGATGGAAACTTTAAATTACTTGCATGCCTCGAAAGTAGTCATGGGTAGAAGATAGACGATAATAACATAAAACTTGATTGCGATGTTTTCACAGATGCTCCCATCTTCGCTTTCTGACTGTGCCTGACATAAATTTCAGTTCACACAGGAAAGAGTCCGTTTGTTGAGCTTTGTTACATAAGATCACAAAAGTTGCTAGGTTTAAAAAAATGAGTAACTACTCAATTTCCCTTCTACTATCCTGATAGTTTCATAAGACTGTTACAATGGAAGTGTTGATTAATGGCCGGCATGGTGGCACAGTGGTTAGCACTGCTACCTCACAGCGCCAGAGACCCGGGTTCAATTCCTGCCTCAGGCAACTGTGTGGAGTTTTCACGTTCTCCCAGTGTCTGCGTGGGTTTCCTTCGAGTGCTCCAGTTTCCTCCCACAATCCAAAAATGTGCAGGCTATGTGAGTTGACAGTGTTAGGTGAAGGGGTAAATGTAGGGGAATGTGTCTGGGAGGGTTGCGCTTCGGCAGGCCGGTGTGGGCCTGTTGGGCCAAAGGGCCTGTTTCCACACTAAGTAAACTAATCTATTCAGAATAATTAAACTTTTTTACAGATTCAGATAATCAGGAACTTCAGGAGGCCAGGTACCTCCCATATGTTACATCATGTCACATTTCGACTTCACTGGTATTTTCCTAAAATCTTCCTATTATGCATTTTGGAGAAAGTGAGGACTGCAGATACTGGAGATCAGAGCTTAAAAATGTGTTGCTGAAAAAACGCAGGTCAGGCAGTAAAGGAACAGGAGAATCGACATTTTGGGCATAAGCCCTTCTTCAGGAATGAGGAAGGTGCCAAGCAGGCTAAGATAAAAGGTAGGGAGGAGGGACTTGGGGGAGGGGCATTGGGAATACAATAGGTGGAAGGAGGTTAAGGTGAGGGTGATAGGCCAGAGTGGGGGAGAGGGGGTGGGGGCGGAGAGGTTGGGAAGAAGATTGCAGGTCAAGAAGGCGGCGCTGCATCTGAGGGTTGGGACTGAGAAGAGGTTGGGGGGGGGGGGGAGATAAATGAGAAAGCTGAAGAAATCTGCATTCATCCCTTGTAGTTGGAGGGTTCCTAGGCGGAAGATGAGGCGCTCTTCCTCCAGGCGTCGTGTTGCCATGGTCTGGCGATTGAGGAGTCCAAGGACCTGCATGTCCTTGGCGGAGTGGGAGGGGAAGTTAAAGTGTTGAGCCACGGGACGGTTGGGTTGGTTGGTGCGGGTGTCCCAGAGGTGTTCTCTGAAACGTCCCGCAAGTAGGCGGCCTATCTCTCCAATGTATAGGAGGCCACATCGGTTGCAGCGAATGCATTAAATGGTGTGTGTGGAGGTGCAGGTGAATTTCTGACGGATATGGAAGGATCCCATGGGGCCTTGGAGGGAAGTGAGGGGGCAGGTGTGGGTGCAAGTTTTGCATTTCTTGCAGTTGCAGGGGAAGGGGCCAGGAGTGGAGGTTGGGTTGGTGGGGGCTGTGGATCTGACGAGGGAGTCGCGGAGGGAGTGGTCTTTCCGGAACGCTGATAGGGGCAGGAGGGAAATATATCCTTGGTGGTGGGGTCCATTTGGAGGTGGAGAAATGATGAAGGATGATACGATGTATCTGGAGGTTCCGTGGCTGAACACTAACTCCCCCTCCCACTTCGCCAAGGACATGCAGGTCCTTGGACTCCTCCATCGCCAGACGATGGCAACACGACGCCTGGAGGAAGAGCTCCTCATCTTCCACCTAGGAACCCTCCAACCACAAGGGATGAATGCAGATTTCTCCAGCTTTCTCATTTCCCCATCCCCCACCTTGTCTCAGTCAAATCCATCGAACTCAGCACTGCCTTCCTAACCTGCAATCTTCTTCCTGACCTCTCCGCCCCCACCCCACTCTGGTCTATCACCCTCACCTTAACCTCCTTCCACCTATCGTATTCCCAACACCCCACCCCCAAGTCCCTCCTCCCTACCTTTTATCTTAGCCTGCTTGGCACACCTTCCTCATTCCTGAAGGGCTTATGCCCGAAACGTCGATTCTCCTGTTCCTTTGATGCTGCCTGACCTGCAACACATTTTTAAGCTCTAATATGCACTTTATTGACAAACAGCCATCACCAAGAATCTATTCAATCGATAAAATACTCACTATTATTTTCAGATACTTTTGAATTTAACCTCCAATCTCAAGCAGTGCCCTGTAGTTCTACTTTCTCTATCCTGCAGTGTTACCCTGATGCATTTCTATTGTACAATCTGTCTGTAAAGCACATAAGACAACACTTTTCGCTATATCTTGGTAGACGTGACAGTAATAAATCAAAACAAAAGTGAAATTACATTTCATGGTTTACATTATCGAGACCTTTTAGAATCTCAATGAACAGCCATAACCACCTTCCACTTTTTCCAGTGAGAATATGCCAGAGAAACATAGCAGCCCCTCATCTGTAAAATAGATTTAAACTTCAATATCTTAACTGTCCTGCTAAGACATAATATAATCCACAGGGAAGTTATTAGTTTGTGTTAATTGTGATGTGCATTGAACAGTTCTGAAATGGTCCTCATCTTTTGCTTCATGCAGAGGACGAAGATCAGACTCAATGCGTCCTCTCAAATAAGTGCTTCTAAGACCATTATATCTCATATAGATGAATTAAAACTATACAGTCGATATATAAGTTAGTGCTAAAGAACCATTGCATGACAAGATATCGCCAAAAGTATATAATGCTCCAATCTTAAGGGTGAACTGTTGAGTTTTGTTCTTCGTGGGTAGTATGCAAGAATGGTTCGCACTGCTGCCTCACAGCGCCAGAGACCCGGGTTCAATTCCTGCCTCAGGTGACTGACTGTGTGGAGTTTGCACATTCTCCCCGTGTCTGCATGGGTTTCCACCGGGTGCTCCGGTTTCCTCCCACAGTCCAAAGATGTGCAGGTCAGGTGAATTGGCCAGGCTAAATTGCCCGTAGTGTTAGGTAAGGGGTAAATGTAGGGGTATGGGTGGGTTGCGCTTCGGCGGGTTGGTGTGCACTTGTTGGGCCGAAGGGCCTGTTTCCACACTGTAATCTAATCTAATCTAATGAAAAGCAGGGGGAATCTACACAGGGGAAGGATAAGAGATGTTTGCAAACACCAAAAACGTTTAGGCACTGAACCATCAAATACTCAACACATTTTAAATTTACCTGCCACATTGCAACAAGAAAACATTGTGAAATAAAAATACATGCTGTACTGTCCATAATTCCAACCTGCGATCCAGAAGGTATATAAACTCTGAGCTTCCAAGTTTTATGGACCAGACCAATCACCCTCCAAACATATTGAGAGGATAACTTACATCCTAACATTTCCGTATTTTAAAGGCAAGTGTTCCAGATGCAATTCGACTGATCAAACTATCAAATTTGAAGCAAAACACAAAGAAATTGGAATAACAACTCTATTAGAAAACTGAACAGAATACTAGATTATTTTGTTACTCAATAGTGACTATTCCAATATAACAACATTGCATACACACACCCTTGGCAAAAGGCAAGTTTTTTTTTGATTAGATTAGATTACAGTGTGGAAACAGGCCCTTCGGCCCAACAAGTCCACACCGACCCGCCGAAGCGAAACCCACCCATACCCCTACATTTACCCCTTACCTAACACTACGGGCAATTTAGCATGGCCAATTCACCTGACCCTGCACATCTTTTGGACTGTGGGAGGAAACCGGAGCACCCGGAGGAAACCCACGCAGACACGGGGAGAACGTGCAAACTCCACACAGTCAGTCGCCTGAGGCGGGAATTGAACCCGGGTCTCAGGCGCTGTGAGGCAGCAGTGCTAACCACTGTGCCACCGTGCCGCCCACAAGTTCAGATGATCTCATAGGCAATTCTCCAGTCCAGGAGAAAACTCAATGTGACAGAGTAACAGAGAGATGTACAATTGCTTCCAAACCCTGCTTCAAGACCCAGCAACTGCTACTACTGAAAACTAAAAATCCTGATTCGGTGGGAGCTTGACCCCATCCATTCAGGTTGCTTCTATTGTCCCAACTTTAAAATAAACACCCAAGGCCTCTCAAATTGTTTACTCTAGAGGCACCGAGTAGACGCCTCTGCCTTAAAACCTCTCCAAAAATAAAGCGACAAAATACACCTCTTAAAGCCATAGTATCTACAAAGTGAGACAAGAAGCCTTAAAAATAAATGTGGATCTTAAAAATGACAAGAAATTCTTTATTTTACATTTCATGGGCACCTTCAATTACTTACATCTGTAAAAATTAAACTGACAAAAGCAACACTTGCTTTCCGAAGGATACAAAAATGTCAAAGAATTGTTATGATGGTAATTGGATATCTACCGATCTACTTGAATAGTGAAACTGCCTTTAATTGAGAATAGATCTGCTGGTGGGCCCGATTCCCTTGTTACGATTAGACAGCAATAATAATTATCTACATCATCCAAATCAGGATACTGACAAATGAAATGCCCCAAATTGAATAAGAATCATTTATAAACAAATTCTAATAAAAATCTCACTGCAGCTTACTGGTAAAATTATGGCTAAAGTTAAAGACATATTTATCAATGGGAACACACACATTAAATTTACAATGTTGGAGGGTGAGCAATTTTGAAAGATGTGAAATACATTTAGAAATTCTCATGTTACAAATTATAGATTTAAACTAAAAATTGACCCCTCAGTGAAGATTACATAAATGATTGTCAGGTGATACTTGGCTCGGTCATCTATGGGCAGAGGACTGATCAATTATATTTGTCACATTGAGCAATAAATACTGAAACTCTTTGCGTTGTTCATACATTTAGAAGTATTCCAAACTAATAATCAAGAGAAACCAAAATAAACAATACTGGTGTCAGTTAATGCTATCTGGCATTTTAGTTTTCATTTCTGAATGTTACATTTATTGCTGAAAAGCTCTTTCGCAGTGGTAATCAGTGTTTCTTGTCTAATAAAACTGAATTAATTGTAGTTCTTTGGCACAGGTTAGGCAGTTAAACATGCAATGTTACAATTTACGTTAAAAGAAATAATACATCTTATTTTGGGTGAAAATCATTACTTTTTATTAGTCTTGTTCTGGAAATGCTACTGAATTTTTCCACTTTCAGTCAGGTAAAAGTTGCCATTGTCCCATCAGTGATGGTTTAACCCAAGAGTCACCATGCCTTAGGCAAGGGGAGGGGTTGAGAAGGGATCCTAAGTGGTAACCTCAGCCAATTTGGGAATTGAATGTTTATTGTCGGTATCATTTTGCATCGCAAATCAGTCATCCAGCCAACCGAGGTAACCAAACCCCAGTTAGGTAATTTACTTGTCCTGGTCAGCTTTTCAAATTAAAAGTTTCAAGTTAAAAGCACTGGAAATTGGCAATATAATCAAACTAATTTTAGCACCCAATTATATTACATTATAGTCAGGGATTGAGTCATTAATATTCATTAACCCAACTTCTTATTATATAACAGTATTTATTCTGAGTTAAGGTCTGGAGAATTTACAACTGAAGCATCTGCAGACATTACACAGCAGACATGCAGTGGTCTTCAGTAACCTTGCACAACATGGATTACAGTGTTGCTACAATACAGGGCGAAGCAAGCAGTGAACAAATTCAGGACATCTGCACCTGTTTCCTCTTGTGTGACTTAGAAAATTACAGTTCTGTTTTTAATTCTGAACAGTACAAATTACAGCAATTAAGCACTAGGATTTATAGTTTGTAGCAGTTTTGTGTTTCTTTCCATTTGCTAACAGATTCAGACCTCTACTCATACTGCCTTCAAAGCTGACATTGAGCTGCCAAAATTCAATTTAAACTGAGCTATTTTTTGTTTTGTGTATTAAGCTGCTGGCAGAAATCCTATTAATGCATTTTACGAGGAAGTTTGTTTCTCATACAGCTGTAAGTTTTTATTTAAATGCAGTTGAATCAAGAATCAATCATAGAATCTCTAGTGTGGAAATAGGCCCTTCAGCCAACAAGTCCACACTGACCCTCCAAAGAGTAACCCACCCAGACCCATTTCCCTATCCTATATTTACCACTTACTAATCTACACTTAATCTACACATCCCTGAACACAGCAAATTAACCTAACCTGCACTTTTTTGGACTGTGGGATGAAACCAGAGCACCCAAAGGAAACCCACACAGACACGGGGAGAACGTACAAACTCCACAGAGAGTCACGCAAGGCTGGAATCGAACCAGAGTCCACGGTGCTGAGAGGCAGCAATATTAACCATTGAGCCACTGTGCTGTCCCAAAGTCACATGATATAGTTACATAAACATGAATATTTGAGATCTAAAGCAAGAAGATATGGTGTACATATGCATTCAAAGAAATCTTCAGTTATTTGGTCTGAGTGGATGATCCATCTCATCCTCCTCCAGTGGTCCCTAGAATCAGAGATGCCAGTCTTTAGCAAATTCAATTCACTTCACATGACATCAAGAAATGGTTGAATACACTGATACTGCAAAGGCCATTGACCCTGACATAATTCCAACAATAGCACGGAAGACATTTGACCCAGAATTTACAGTGCCCCTAGCCATGCTCTTCCAGTCCAGCTGCAACACTGGCACCTAGCTGACAATGTGGAAAATTGCCCAGGTTAAGTCCTGGCACGGACAAATCCAATCCTGTCACTTAATTGTCCCAGTCTACTCTCGATCATCAGTAAAGTGACAAAAGGTGTCCAAGTTCTATCAAGCAGCAGCTCCTCAGCAATAATCACGTTTAGTTTGGGTTCTGCCAGGGCCACTAAGCTACTCAACTCATTACAACCTCGGTCCAAACCTGGACAAAGTACCCCTATTCCAGAGGTGCGGTGAGGTGAGTGACAGCACTTGATAGCAAGGTCATATTTGACAGAACGTGGCCTCAAGGAGCCCTAACAAAGCTGGAATCAATGGCAATTGGGGGAAAATTCTCTGCTGGTTGTAGTCATACTTGGCATGCATGAAGATTGCAAGCCATGAGTCAGGACTGTGATGAAATAATACCTGCTTGCCTGGGTGCATACAGCTCCAAAAACACAAGTTTGACAGCATCCAGGACAAAGCATCCCACTTGACTGCTATATCATCCACAAGCATCCATTCCCTCTACCACTAAACCTCAGTGACAGCAGTGTGTACTATCTACAAGCTACAGATCCTTAGACTGCATCTTCCATACCGATAACCACTTCCATCCAGAAGGACAAGGGACCAGGTATGTGGTAACACCACTACCTGCAAGCTCCCCTCCAAACCACTCAACATATTGGCTTGGAAATGTATCATGTTCCTTCACGATCAGTGGGTCAAAATCCTGGACTTCCTTTCCTAATGGCACTATGGTTTACCGACAGCACATGGACCGAAGAAGCAGGACAAGAAACAACCACCAACTCAAGGAGGGAAGGGCAATAAACCCTGGCCAGCTAGCAATGCCAAAGTACTAGGAGTGAATAAATCAAAAACTGGCATGTAGGTATTTCCAGGACGTTTGGTGGTGGGGAGACAACTTGTTTGAGGCTCAGGGACCCGAAAATGACATGGATGTTGTGTTATTTCAAATAGCAGCCTCTAGTTTACTTCATTCTAATACTGCTCTACTTTCTGCATCTATTACTGCTGAACCAATTGAAAAACAGATAGGAACCAAAAATAATAATACTCCCCCTCAAAAAAACAAACTTACTCATGCAAATTTGGGCATTAATCAGCATCAAATATTTCCAGCTAAGGAATAACCAACTCCTTAAACTATTTTCTAACGAGTTACCTTATTCTCAAAATACCTTTCTATCTTCAAATCAAAAAAGAAAAATCTCACACTAAAGCGTCCAAAGTCCACTCCTACAAATATAAGCAATATGATTGCCTAATTTTCTAAGGCAATAAATATTTTATGCAAAATTATAAATATTCAAGTAACAGACCTTTCTGGAACTCAAAGGGCAAGAAGTTTCCTCTTTTATAGCTCTGATGGATAAGGTACAGCAGCTGAGAGTTATGATTGTCCAATATATCTACATGGCTTCTGCACTGGCAGAAGCATAGTAGTTAATCAAATAATTATATAATGGCTACCGTTACAATCAATAAACCATGCATCTGACCTTTCTTTGTATGAAATGTGAATTGCTTCTTACACTACTAATGAAACCATTTGAATCATGTGAAAAATCATTACTGAACTGGATATTTCGATAGTTGAGGGCAGGCATTCTATAAACTCCCACAAACACAATTCAAAACCAGGAGGGGGTGGAAAAGAGATGCAACGTGAACACAGGAATTAGGAGCAGGGGTAGCCCACTCAGCATCACAAACTTAATCCTGTCATTCATTAAAATTACAGCAAATCTGATTAGTCCACGTTTGTTTTTTTATCCAATAATGCTTCATCTTTTTTATCCAAAGTTTACCTCTGCCTTTAAAATATTAAAGCTCTGCTTCCACCACCTTTTGAGGAAGCAGGTTTCAATGATTTATGAAGCTGTGTGGAAAAGGTTACTCCTCATATCCATCTTTAATGAGCAATCAGCTACTTTGAAGCAGGGACTCCTAGATCTAGATTTTTCCATAAGGGGAAATCATCATTTCCACACCCATCCTTCACAGAATTAGAATTAGATTTTAGGATGATGATCTGCTCAGGATCTTCTGTTTCAAGTCAGGTTGCTTCTTGCTCTTCTAAACTTTAGCAAATTAATGCCTAACCTATCCAATCTTTCCTCATAAGACAGCTCACCAAATTCATGCGTTAGCTTCCTTACCTCTCTCTGAATGGTTCCCAACACATTTCATGCCTTCCTTAAATAACAAGAGTAATATTGTACAAACTATTTCCAATATCAGCTTGCCAATGTCCTGCAAGTTTGGAAAGTTAAAAGCAACACATAACTAACTCACTAGTCACTACTTTCAAAGGTCTAGAATGAAACCCATCAGGATCCAGAATCCCTCGACCCACAATTTGCTTCGTACCTTTTTTTGAATTTTCTTGAATTCCTCCATCCCTTCTATTTCCCAATGCAGTTATTTTGGTGGTGTTACTTGTATAGAATTAGAATTAGCTTTTATTGTCACTTATACTCAAGTCATCTTGGTGCTAATATCAAATATCTGCTCAATTCATCTGCAATGCCCTTATTTTCCATCAATTGCCCAGACTCTCTAAGATCAACACTCACTTAGTTAACTTTTCTGTTTAAAATACCGAAACTCTTACTATCTGTTCTTATATTTCTAACTAGCTTCCTTTTATATCCTTAATTTTTCCCTCCCTGTTAATCTTTTAATCATTTTTATTTTACATTCTGCCTAATCTTCTGCTCATTAAACCTGAGCACAATTATATATTAATTCATTACATCTGATACTATTTTTAATATTTTTCAGTTAGTCCTCTTCACAGATTGCCTCTCTCATTGGAAAATCTCGTGTTCCGAAATATCCCTTTAATGTCTGCCAGCACATTTCTATTGACATTTCATTAAGTTCAGCTAGATCTGCTTCCATAGCCGCATAATTGCCCTTATTTTAAATAGGTGACTTGGTCCCACTCTTCTTTTTCTTAGAATAAAAATGCATAAGCAATTACTAGGAACGGAAGCTGCAATATCCTAATATGTAATACAAATAAAGATTTTGTTCAATCCAGGAATTACATTTTTAAAAAGTACCTAGTAGAATGAAGAGGAAATATATTTTGGTAAGAAGAATTTATGATGATTATTTTAATAAGGCCATTAAAAAGTTAATTTGTAGAAAAATGGAATTGAAAATCAGAGAAGCTATGTTTAACATGCATTGATGCTTAACAGGATCAACCCTGGGAACTTGAGGGAAAAATAAAAAAAAATGCTATCAGAGCAAGAGGGTGAAAACCTAGATAACAGAAGTAGTAGGCCATTCAGCCCCTAGAGTTTGTTCCATTACTCAATATAGTCATGGCTGATCATCCAACTCATTACCTTAATCCCACTTTCTCCCCATACTCTTTGATCCCTTTAGCCTTAAGAATTATACCTAATTCTTTCTTGAAAACATTAAATGTTTTGGCCTTAACTGCTTTCTGTAGCACAGAATTCCACAAACATACCACTCAGTGCAAAAAGAATCTCATTTTAATCCTAAGTGGCCTACACTGTACTGGCAGACTACTTTGTACTATCTGCTTACTAATCATGCTTTGTACGTTCACATCCAGATCATTTATGTTGGTTGATCCTGTCCATCAGTATCCTCTCCAACAACTTGCCTAACATCAATGGTCACCTCACTGGCCAGCCATTCCCTGGCTTGTCTTTGCTACCTTTCTTAAACAATGGAACAACAATAGCCACTCTCCAGTCTTCCAGAATTTCACCAGTGGCTAACCAGACTGTTACCTCTGGTTCTGGACTCCCCATTCATCAAGAGCAACCTTCCTGCATTACCCTGTTTAGTCCTGTTAGAATTTTATAGATTTCTAAGGGACCTCCCTCATTCTTCTAAATTCCAGTCCTAACCAATCCAGTCACTCTTAAGTCTGTCATAGCAAATCACAGGTAAAATCACAGTTTGAGGGGACTATAGATCAGCTTTCATGAAAGAAGAGAGATGATTGATGAATTTAAACTAAGGGCTACCACTACTAAAGTGTAGAATAAGTTTGAAAAAGTGAAATCTTCATGGTAACCTCAGCCAGTGCAGGAGGTCAACCTATGGTATTAGTGACCCTCTGCATTGCAAACAAATTGTCCAGCCAACTGAGCTAGCTTTGCCCCACAATCCCCAGTTTCTTTACTGATTAAAAATACAAGTCAACCTCAATTATATTTGAATATCCAACCTCAACAGCCCTCTGTGGTTAAGAAATCCACAGAGGAATTTGAGGCTTGTCCTCATTTCCCTGAAAACTAGTTGAATGGTGGGATTTGGGTATCTGATTTTGCCACTCCTCCCCCTTGTAAATTGCTGTTTCTCTGTGTACAACTGTTAATGTTAATTGTTTGTAAACTGTACTGTTTACTAAAATCAAAAAAAAGGAGAAAAAAGAATTCCACAGATTCACTACCCTCAAGAAATTCCTCATCTGTCCTAAATTAGTGACCTTATCGTGATTATGCTCTCTGGTCCTACACTTTCCCAAACGAGAAAACACAGGAACAAGAATAAGCCATTTAGCCCCTTGAGGCTGTTTCATCAGTGAGATCTGTGGCCAACTGCATATACATGCCTTTGGCTCACATCCCTTAATGTCTTAGAGTTATAGTATAATACAGCGTGGGAACCAGCCCTTTGGCCCAAACTGGTACATGCTGACCACTCAGCTAGTTCCTATTGCCTGCAGTTGGTCCATATCTCTCGAAAATCTTCCCAACCATGCAGCTATCCAAATGCTTTTTAAAGTGTTGCTATTGTACCTGCATCAACCACTTTCTCTGGCAGGCCATTCCATACTTCACTTTCTGCGTGAAGTTGCCCCTCAAGTCCTTCTTAAATCTTTCTCTTTCACCTTAAATTGCCTTCTAGTTTGCAATACACCATCTTTGGGGAAAAAGGCTATATGCATACATCTTATCTATGTTCATGATTTTATCCACCTCAATAAGGTCACTCCTCATTCTCCTACGTTCCAAGGGAATAAAGTCCTATTCTGGCCAACTTCGCCCTATAGCTCAGGCCTACTAGTCCTGGTAATGTTCATGTAAATCTTCTTTGCACTCTTTTCCAGTTTAACTATGTCTTTCATATAACAAGGTGACCAAAACTGAACATAATTCTTCAAGTGTGGCCTCACCAACAGCTTATACAACTATAACATAACGTCCCAACTTCTGCACTCAATGCCTTGACTGATGACAGCCAGCATGCTAAATGACTTCTTCACCACCCTGTCTACCTGTGATGCTGCTTTCAAAGAACTATGTACTTGCACTCCAAGGTCCTTCTATTCCGCAACACTCCTCAGGACCTTACCATTTACTGTATACAAGTTCTACCTTGGTTTGACTTTCCAAAGTGCAACACCTCACACTTATCTGTATTGAATTGCATTTGCCAATCCTCCACCCACTTTCCTATTGCGTCAAAAATCCCTCTAATTTTTGATAACCCTCCTCACTATCAACGATATCTCCTAATTTTGTACTATCCGCTTACTAATCGTGCTTTGTACATTCACACCCAGATAATTTTTGTTGGTTGATCCTGCCCATCAGTATCCTCTCCAACAACTTGCCTAACATCAATGGTAGGCTCAGTGTTCCAGAACTTCACCAGTGGCTAACGATGAAGAAAAATCCCAGGAAGGGCCTCTGTAATTTCTTCTCTAGCCTCCCACAATGTCCAAGGATGGACTTGATCAGGCTCAGGGGATTTATGCACCTTAAAGGGCGTTAAGATTACAAACACCTCCTCTCCAGTAATGCTTTCCAAAACATCCCCATTTGTTTCCTGTATTTCCTTAGCATCCATGATTTCTCAGTAAACACCAAGGACAAATATTAATTAAAAATCACCCCCACCTCCTATGGCTTCACATAGATGGTCACGCTGATCTTTAAGGGGGCCTATTCCCTCCTTAACCACCCTATTACTCTTAATATAGTTATAGAACCTCTTGGAATTATCTTTAATCATATCTGCCAGATCCATCTCATACCCTCTTTGTGCTGTTCTGATTTCCATCTGAAGAGTGCTCCTAGAATTTATATAAGCATCTAGGGATTCACTTGATAGCTTAAACCCAACGTACGCAGCCACCTTTTCTCGGACGAGAGCCTCAATATCCTTCATCAGCCAGGGATCCCTAAACCTGCCAGCCTTTCCCTTCATCCTAACAGGGACATATTGTCCCTGGATTCTTGATATCACACTTTTAAAAGCCTCCATTTTGCCAGTTGTTCCTTTTCCCTCAACAGACTCACCCAGTTGACCTCTACTAGATCCTGCCTAATGGTCCCAAAATTGACCCTTCTTTAGTTTACCACCTTAACCTGTGGTAAACTACCTTTATTCGTCCTACCTTTATTCATAACTACATCTCAGTCACTTGCTGACCTCGTTTCCTAAAAAGTGGTCTGGTGTTGCACACTTCAGAGTAGAGCCCTCCACACATTGATTTAGAAAACTTTCTTGGACAGATTTGACAAATTTTACTCTGTCTCGACCTTTTACAGTCAAGGTGGCCCAGTCAACAGAGCGGAAATTAAAATCTGCAACCAATACTACTCTATTATTCCTACAGATATGGGCAATCTCTCTACACATTTGCACCTCTCGTACCTGCTGGCTATTTGGGGAGTGTCTACAATGCAGCCCCAAAGTGATCATTCCCTTCTTGTTTCTAAGTTTAACCAGATGGCCTCATTTGATGACACATTAAGAATAGCCTCTCAAAGCATGGTTATGTCCTCGCTTATCAAAAGGGTAACCCCCCCCCTCCCCTCCTTCCTTACTTGTACTTCTGTCACACCTGTAGCTTCTGTATCCTGGAACACTGTCTTCTATCATAAAGAATGATTATTCTTCTGCCATTTTCTAGTTCCCTCTCATTATTTCCCCAGCTTAACGCCCCAAGGGGCTTGTGTTCACTTTGGCTTTTCTCGTCCTTTTTATAGAATTAAAAAAGCTCTTGTTGTAACCCTCTCTGCTGATCAGCAGCTCATCCTGTTTTCATACCACTTTCCTTTTTTAAAGAAACCATAAAAGAACAAGGAGCAGGAGTAAGCCATCCGGCCCTTCAATCCTGCTCCGCAACTCAATAAGGTCACGGCTAATCTTTGTGAATTCAGCTCCATTTACCCGCGTTTTCACCATATCCCTTAATTCTGTTATTTTTCCAAAATGTGCCTACCTTAGCTTTAAAAAGCGATTTCTGAAGTAGTGTCAACTACTTCCCTAGGCAAGAAATTCCATAGATTAACAGCCCTCTGGGTGAAGAAGTTCCTTCTCAGTTCAGTTCTAGATCTGCTTCATCTAATCTTGAGGCCATGCCCTCTTGTCCTAGTCTCACCTACTAGTGGAAACATCCTATTTTATCAATTCACTTCATAATTGTCTCGGCTTCTACAAGATTCCTCTACCAATCTACTCAGCCTCTCCTCATAAGCCAAATCCCTCAACTCCAGAATCAACCTAGTGAACCTCCTCTGCACCCCCTCCAGTGTCAGTACATCCTTTCTCAAGTAAGGAGACCAAATCTGCACACAGTACTCCAGGTGTGGTCTCACCAGCACCTTGTACAGCTGTAACATTACTCTCTGCTTTTAAACTCAACCCCTTTAGTAATAAAGGGCAAAACGCCATTTGCCTTCCTAATTACTTGTTGTACCTGCAGCCCAACCTTGAGATTCATGCACAAGGACACCCAGGTCCCTCTGCAAATCAGCATTCTGCAACTTTTTACCATACAAGTAATAATTTACTTTACTGTTACTCCTAGCAAAATGTATGACTTTACTAGCATTGTATTCAATCTGCCAGACCTTTGCCCACTCATTCAATGTACCTCTGTTCCTCTGCAAAGTTTCACAGTCCTCTGCACACTTTGGTCTGCCACTCATTTTCGTGTCATCGGCAAATTTTGACAGCATACACGTGGTCCCCGATTCCAAATCATCTGTATAAATTGAAAATAATTGTGGTCCCAACACCAATCCCTGAGGCGCACCACTAGTCACTGATTGCCAGCCAGAATAGCACTCACTTATCTCCACTCTTTGCTTCCTGTCAACCAATCCTCTACCCATTCTACCCCTAATACCATGCATCCTTATTTTATGCAGCAGCCTCACGTGCGGCACCTTGTCAAAGGCCTTTTGGAAATCTAGGTGCTACATCCACTGGGTCCCCGTGGTTCACCATGCTTGAAATCTCTTCATAGAATTCCAAAAGATTCGTGAAGCACCGGCCCTTTATGAATTTATGCTGTGCCTGTACAATGGGACAATTTCTTTCAAATTGCTCTACTATTTCTTTCTTGATAATAGACTCACACATCTTCTCCACTACAGAGGTTAAGCTCACAGGTCTACAATTCCCCATCTTTTGTCTACTTCCCTTTTTAAACAGTGGTATCACATTTGCTATTTTCCAATCTGCTGTGACTGCCCCAAAGTTGAGATTATTTTGGAAAATTACCACCGTGTGGGCGGCACAGTGGCGCAATGGTTAGCACTGCTGCCTCACAGCGTCAGAGACCCAAGTTCAAATCCTGCCTCAGGCGACTGACTGTGTGGAGTTTGCACATTCTCCCTGTGTCTGCGTGGGTTTCCTCCGGGTGCTCCGGTTTCCTCCCACAATCCAAAGATGTGCAGGTCAGGTGAATTGGCCATGCTAAATTGCCCGTAGTGTTAGTTAAGGGGTAAATGTAGGGGTATGGGTGGGTTGCGCTTCGGCGGGTTGGTGTGGACTTGTTGGGCCGAAGGGCCTGTTTCCACACTGTAATGTAATCTAATCTAAAAACCAGTACAACTGCTATTTCTTCCACCATCTCTTTTAGTACCCTGGGATGCGTTCCATCAGGGCCAGGCGACTTAACTATCCTTAGCTTACCCAACACTAACTCTTCGGTTTGTTTCCAGGTCCTCACCCACCATCATCTCTGTCACTTACTGGCACGTTATTAGTATCCTCCATTGTGAAGAACCATGCAAAGTACCTGTTCAATGTCTCAGCCATTTCAGCATATCCCATAACTAACTGCCCCTTCTCATCCTCTAAAGGACCAACATTTCCTTTAGCCATTCTTCGTTTTATATACTTATAAAAACTTTTGCTGTCTTATTATTCTGTGCTAGTTTTTCCTCACACTCTATCTTACTTTTCTTTATTGCTGGTTTTGTGGCTTTCTGTTGACCTTTAAAGTTTCCTCAATCTTTTAGATTCCTGCTGTTTTTGGCCACTTTGTACATCATCTCTTTCACTTTGATAGCCTGCCTTATTGCCTGAGACACCCATGGAAGATTACCCCTCTTACAGTCCTTCCTTCTCACCGGAATATACTTTTGCTGAGCACTTTGAAAAATGTCTTTGAAGGTCCTCCACTGTTCGTCGATTGTTGCACCATAAAGCCAGGTTCTCCCTCATTCTATCATAGTCCCCCTTATTCAAGCATAGGACCCTGTTATTGGATTTCATCTTCACACTATCCAGTTGTATTTTGAATTCAACCATACTGTGATCACTCCTTCCGAGAGGATCCTTGAATAAGAGGTCATTAATTTTTCCGGTCTCATTACATAGGACCAGATCTAGGATAGCTTGCTCCCTCATCAGTTCCATTACGTATGAGCTTGACAGTCAATTTTTTTTCTCCCACGCAGACAAGGGAAGAACGTACAAACTCCACATAGATACACCCGCCCGAGTATGGAACCGAACCCAGGTCCTTAGTGCTGTCATGAAGCAGTGCTAACCATCAAGCCACCATGCCGCCCCGTTCCTTTAATCAACACTGCTCAACACTAGCATTTTGCACCGACTCACATGATCAGCGATAGTACGTCCAAGTTTATCCATTCTTGATCCAGCTTCAGCAATTTTTTTGGCTGCACTGATTACATCAGACGTATTCTTCAGTGGGCCTTTTCCTCTGCAAAAAAGCAGTATCTTAGAGTCAAAATGCTATGAAACACAAGCGGTCCTTTGGCTAGCACAGCACGGGGACTCTCGAAGTGTAACTCAATTAGTCCCACTACCCTGCACACATTTTTCTTTTCAAGTAATTTAGAGTAGGCAGTGGGTAGTAGCAATGTCATTAGAGTAGTAACCCCAGGCTAATATTCTTAAATCCACCCGGACAGGTGCTGAAATTTGAATTCAATAAAAATATGCAATAAAAAGTGAGCCATGTAACCACGGCCGATTGTTATAACAATCGATTTGATTTGATCACGCCCTTTAGGGATGAAAATCGGTCATTATTTGGTCTGGCCTACACCTGACTCCAAAACCAGAGCAATGTGGGTGACTCTTAACTTCACTGAGACAATGAGCAACAGGCAATTAATGTTGGCGTAGTCAAATATCCACATTTCATGAATGTATTTTAATGTATTTACACTATAGTAACGAGGAATTGTAACCGGTACAGAACTTAGGACTGGAGGCTGTATAATTGGTACATGAAAAAGGCCAAGTGTTTTTTTTAATTTGCCTTTACATTTTCACTTTTATTAGCATTAGTTTGCGATGCAATTGAAAAGCCACAACTGAATCTGTCTCTATCACACTCTGATGTAGTACGATCCAGATGTTGCACAGAATATTTACCTCCGGTCAATTTTGGGTCTTTTGCCAAACACTTTAAATGTGTCCTCTGGTTCTTGAGATATCAAAATATGACAGTACTTTGATCTATTCAGCCCAGGTGCCAATTGAGAATATATTTCTAATAAAGCTATTGAGATTTTGATAAAATTATCGAGTCACACTCGAAATGAAATTTTCTTTCTCAAGTACTGACCCTGCCTCAGACTCAATGAGCAAGCAAACAATAAATTTCCATCATTACACTGATGAGTGTTTTACATCAATACCAGAGGATGTAAAGGCAGAGTTATTTAGGGGGATATTAAGATAACTATACAGACTATTCAACTATACCAAATACGTGTTATCCATGGGGGATGGGGCAAAGACCTTCTGTGAATAACACACAAAAGTGCAGCTAGTACTATAAAGGAATACCCTATCTACCAGCAAGTGTTACATGAAAACTTGGGAGAAAGTGAGATCTAAGGCCAATCTCACTAGAAGGTGGTTCTGTGGGTAGCAAATCCATGCATAAAGAGAAATGAATGCATGTCACAATAAAATTGTAAGGGATCAATATGACAATTATAACTCAGTTAATTGGAAACCAGAGATCATTTTTCTCAATTCAAATACAGGTTTTGATAAGGATTTGAACTCCTTCAGGCATTAGGAAATACTGAATTTCATCAAATTAGTTTTCTTTCCCCGTAAAGGAACTAAGGACGATACAAACTTTCTAAACATTTTTAGCTTCTCCCCAAAATTAAGAGTGTCACTGGTGATCACTTTGGATGCTGTTTTGAAAGTGGCAGGAACAGTTAGAATCTGTTGCAAATTAGAAAACATAAAAATGAACACAGCCACTTGCAGGATACCATATTTTAGAATTAATGCAATTTATACATTAAAATTCTTGTGTTTGAGTATAGGGTTAACTGTTAAACCACAACTATTATCAAATACACTGAGCACAAGAGCTGTAAAAATTGATCTACATACCTGGTGAAATCTGTCATTTCCATCATAATCATACACATCTGCTTGGCTAGGACAATTATATCATTTCCACTGTCATCCCATTTTGAAACTTCAGCATCCAGTTTGATCTTCTCCTCCTCAAAACTGGCTACCTGCTCAGCAATCTTTGCCTTTTGTTCCTGTGGAAGCTGCGCCATAATGGCCTGAAAGCACAAGGACAACTTAATGGATGAGAGAAAAAAAACTTAAGAAATGAACTAAAACACAATAAGTTATGCAAAAACTGCCACACTATTTTTCAAAAAAAAAAGCTTTGAAAATGATTTCGTGAGAACAATGAAAAGCAACCTGCTTATTGAAGGTTGGCAAGAGCTTACAAGGAATACATTTAGTCTAATTCCAATGGAAGAGGACGGACATTTCTATTTAAAATAAAATAGTAACTTATTTTAGGCGATTTTTTGGAAGGAATTTAACCTAAGACACACAATGCAATAGGGATGGTTTCTCGTGGAGGATGGAATTCAGACAATGTTAAGGTGGTTTAGGCTAGCTTTTAAATTTCATAGCTAATCCAAATTTGTTCAGAGACATTGCATGAAAATACCCATATCTCCATCATAATGACCTGTTTTTGAGCAGACAATTCAATAAAATTTGAATTAACACTGGATAATAACACTAGTGAATTTATGCACGTCTACAACTTACTCATGAGCTAGCTAGTACTTTTTCTATGAATATGGTCAGTACTTTTTCATAAAACTGTTGTTTCAGCTAGTTTTATTTCACTGAATAATGTTTCTTTCTCAAGTCTCATTGGCAAAGGTCACCTTATAATGGCATTTTATGCCAACAATGTTTAGACAATAACTTTTTTTACATGTACCAATTTAATTTATCATGCAATAGTTGAAACACCTGTTGTTTCTCATCTTCAGTGATTCCACAAAAAAAATCTGATTTCAGAAACTGCATAATCAGAGCTTAAATCATTAAACTAATATCCTGGATTTCATATTTGTGACAGAGTAATGCAACTTAAAAAAATTCATCTGCATAATCTACTCAGCTGCCAAGACTGACTTCTTTTCTACATTGCACACTCATCAATTTAATACTATGAATACTTTTACACATTTCTATGGGTTATAACATAAACTGCCAGAATAGTAATGCTTCCTTTCATTCACTATTAATCAACTGATATCAAGCTATACACATTAAAGATTCAAAACCTGCAGATGACAGTGTGATCATGTGTATGCATAAGCTTCTGTATACCACTGCACACACATGTACCATACTTGCATATGCAACTTTTTTTTTGCTGGCTCTTACCATTTTCAACATTGGGTAAATTCCATGCCAACTTCTGTGAAAGGTCTATGCCAACACTGAAATGGTTAAGGTTTTATTTATTTAGGCCAGTGCTGTCTTCTACATGATAGCTTCAGCATAAACAAATCAAATTTTCAAAACTATTTTTCAGAATCACTTTTCAAAACAGATCTTTATTACAACAAACTATTCCCCACTGTTTACGTCAAAGTTCCATTTATGCTTCACCATTCTTCCCTTATTTGGATAAAATTTATGGATTACAGGTTCAGAAACAAGACACTTATGACGTTTTCATTCCCCATACCCTTGAAAACAGCAATTTTCCAATCAGAGTAGTTAATGCCAAAAATCAGAGCAGCTGTGCACCGTGGTCTTCTCCATTGGGAACTGTACTAAAACTGCCCAAACCATTCTTCGGATCCTAGCAGCTGTCACTGACATTCCATCTGCTCTGGCTGCATTTAAACCAAATTCCCAGTAGATAAAGGAGGACAGTATTCTACATCCTATTTCCCATAACACTTTGATACCACACAAAAAGACATAAAAAGCTTTCAATCTTTTTGCTACACTAAAGGAATTACTATTCCAGCCAGACATAGGAGTAGTACGCTACATCATTCTTTGGATTGCATATTCTTGCTTCAGTTGTCTATAACAGTCATCATACAATTTATAGTTGAGAAATTTTAGCCTGATTAGTAACTTTGTACAGCTGCCAGTTATTCTCCATGTATACAATGTACACTTTCATCAGCTGACTCAAAGCTGAAAGGACAAATACAAGGTAATTTCTGTTACACAGTTAACATATTTATTTTAAACACAGACTATTTCTTACCCTTGCACTCTGTCCATTTATAAGTTGATCTTCCTGTGTCTGGACACTAGTTCTACTTTGCACATCAAAGTCTTCAGTTTCAAAGTCAGAGTCATCCAATTCTTCAGGAGTCTAGTGGAAGAAATAAGTAATTCTATTAATATGGAAAATGGGGGAGCACAGGAAATCATGTTGGACTATACTGAACGCTAAAATTTATTATATATTTAATTTAGTACATGGAGTTTTCAACAGAATTTGCACCTAAGCAATTTAAAAATATCTGCAGTAGCATTAGTTTACATTAGCATCACAGCCATGGATATTTTCAATGTTAAAGAGTGTCAATAGCTACTATTCACAGCGACAGAGCAACATTCTACAAACTGTGCAATTTGTAGAAATCCTCCAATTTCTTACAATTTGTACATAACAGGTAAACAAATGAGGATTGCCTCAGGTTTCTGTGGCTAGACTCAAACTACCTTTCATGTACAAATGAAAAAGCTAACTTGCCAAAAAAAAAGGAAATTCCTGTAATGTAAAATCCAGGCTTTTCACCAAAATTCCACATGATGAATCTAAAGATAAACACCACGAAAATAGCCTAAATATTTTAAAAGGTGAATTTCTAGACCACCAAAACAACATCTGACTGAAGATGGAAAAAATAAATCAGAGCTGTGTGTCATAAATTCAAAACACACTACATTCTAAAGTCATACTTGTTGAAGTTACACATTTGCAAGTTGCTCCACATCAAAATCCAGGCCTGGAATTTAGGTTTGTTGCGATTCTCTCTCTTCAATGTAATCCCTAAGATGGCGTAGCCAGTATAGAAGACTACAGAGTTTTCTGCACAAATCGTTAACACTGCAAAACAGGTTTCCCCAATCTTCGGGACCATGAGAAACAGGATGCTAAAGACAAGCCTTGTACACACATTTGGTCACCGCTCCAGTGCGAACACTTCACCATTAGAGGTTCCCTTCAAGCAGGCTCCAAAAACAGACTAGAACTTCTGGATACAACACTCAAATTCAGTTTACTTGAAAAGCTTGAACCATTTTTAAATAGTATTAAGGAATTCACCACCATTGCTAACCTAACCAGACAACTTCACAAAACGTTTAGTCACTGTAAATAGTTAAAATCCAATTGCACAGATGAACTACAACTTACTCATGACCTAGCTAGTTTTTTTTCTATTGATATAGTCAGTTTTTTTCATAAAACTGTTGTTTCAGCTAGTTTTATTTCATCGAATAATGTTTCTTTCTCAAGACTCATTGGCAAAGGTCACCTTATAATGGCATTTTATGCCAACAATGTTTAGGCAATAATTTTTTTTTAAAACACATTTTTCGTGAGATGCATCAATTTCACAACTGATCAAACTTTATCAAGTTAGCACATTTAAATCAATGAGAAAATATTTTTAAAACAAATTTTTGCAAATTAAAAGTTACATTTTAAAATATTTTTCAGTTGCTTTAGAAGTCTTGAAAGAAAAGCACTTCCAAACAGGAGCTGTGTATGCTGGAGTTGATTGTGCCCAAGGTGAATAGTAATTTTAGTTTTGTTTTGCAAAATGCTTCTCTTAACTTGTAATTAATAGCATGCTTTGCATTTTAAACACCAATTCGTGCACGTAGTTACATCTGTGAAATTTGAAAAATGTAATGAATGCTTGGCTAATTGTGATGTTATACGGTTTCTCTGGGGAAAGGGGTAATTTTTTAGCAAAGAACAGAAAATATATTAGTTTCATGGATAAATTAATTGCTACAATGAACAGAGTTACACACTTCAGCTATTTTAATTTGAATTTCCACCAAACACTTCACCTCTGTGGTGATAATCACTCAGAGCAACATTTCACATGCCTAACATTTCTATTTGCTGCAGTTAAATACCATAAAGCTTGCTTCAAAACACTCAAAAGCCTTGAGTGACCACACTGCTGATGAGCATTAAAACCTCAAACTCCTCCAGGGCAAAACATCCTTTACTGAGTTCAGACACCAGTTAATGCACAATTGGGAAAGAATTTCACGTATAAAAGCACTCAATAATGCGAAAATATTTTAATTCAAGATGACTGCAAGTTCATACCCAAAAAAAAAAGACTGAAAACATAATTATGGTAAACTCCCTTAGTTTTTAGTAATGGACCAGGAATGGAAAAATGTTAAGAACACATCCAGTACATACTACAGAATCATAATAACAGCAGTGAGGCACATCTGGCCCATAATCACAACAGAGGATTGCAAACCTTTGAAAAGCTCAGCAAGCTTACAGATGATTAGTTGAGACTTACAAGACCAGAAATGGAAAATGGTTGAAAAAGGTGTTGCTGGAAAAGCGCAGGTGGTCAGGCAGCATCCAAGGAGCAGGAGAATCGACGCTTCGGGCATAAGCCCTTCTTCAAGAATGAGGAGGGTATGCCAAGCAGGCTAAGATAAAAGGTAGGGAGGAGGGGGGGCATTGGGAATGCAATAGGTGGAAGGAGATTAAGGTGAGGGTGATAGGCCGGAGAGGTCGGGAAGAAGATTGCAGGTCTAGAAGGTGCTGCTGAGTCCGAGGGTTGGGACGGAGATAAAAGGTGGGGGGGGGGGCGGAGGGGAAATGAGGAAGCTGGAGAAATCTGCATTCATCCCTTGTGGTTGGTGGGTTCCTAGGCGGAAGATGAGGCGCTCTTCCTCCAGGCGTCGTGTTGCCATGGTCTGGTGATGGAGGCGGTCAAGGACCTGCATGTCCTTGGCAGAGTGGGAGGGGGGGTTAGTGTTCAGCCACAGGGCGGATGGGTTGGTTGGTGCGGGTGTCCTAGGTGTTCTCTGAAACGTTCCGCAAGTAGGCCTCCTCTACATTGGGGAGACAGGCCGCCTACTTGCGGAACATTTCGGAGAACACCTCTGGGATACCTGCACCGACCAACCCAACCGCCCTGTGGCTGAACACTAACCCCCCCTCCCACTCTGCCAAGGACATGCAGGTCCTTGGCCTCCTCCATCACCAGACCATGGCAACACGACACCTGGAGGAACAGCGCCTCATCTTCCGCCTAGGAACCCACCAACCACAAGGGATGAATGCAGATTTCTCCAGCTTCCTCAATTCCCCTTGCCCCACCTTATCTCAGTCCCAACCCTCAGACTCAGCACTGCCTTCTTGACCTGCAATCTTCTTCCCGACCTCTCCGCCCCCACCCCCTCTCCGGCCTATCACCCTCACCTTAACCTCCTTCCACCTATCGCATGCCCAATGCCCCTCCTCCAAGATCCTCCTCCCTACCTTTTATCTTAGCCTGCTTGGCACACCCTCCTCATTCCTGAAGGTCGTATGCCTGAAATGTCGATTCTCCTGCCCTTTGGATGCTGCCTGACCTGCTGTGCTTTTCCAGCAACACATTTTTCAGCTTTGATCTCCAGCATCTGCAGTCCTCACTTTCTCCCAGGGATGGAATATGTACACTTTCTAGTCTGCAATCAAGTGATCTCAGCTGCTGCAATAGCGGAGCACAAGAAATGACTCCAGTTCAAATCCTTAACCTTCGGCCTGGAGTTTTTGTAGGTTAGTCACAAAAAAACTAAAAAAAGTAAATTTAGCAGAAAAAACACCCAAGAACATAAATATACCTACTCTAATCATCAAGACAGCTTTCCTAATGTCTCGAATGCCATCATACACCAGTCGTGAAGCATCAATGAACTCATTTTCATCCAACTGTTGAGCAGGATTGGCACTTAGTGCTTCCACAGCCGCTTCCACCTGTTCAGTGAATCTTGGCATAACTTGATCAGAAGAATGAATGAGTTACATCAACACACAAATGAATTATATGTGCATTTTTTTTTTCAAACACATGACATTCTACATCCAATTATTGAACTTCAAGATATTGCTTGTTACCATTTACTTCCATGACGCAAATCCATGTCCTTTGTTCAGAAGAATTCTTAGATAGGGGATGGGAACCTAAATTGTAGTTAGAGTATAAGGAGGTTGAGGGTTGGGAGGCCCAAAATATGGTTTCAAGGTTGCAAGAGGCTTGCACTGGCAAGCAAAATGTCAGTTTGAAGTGCATGCACTTCAACGCCAGGAGCATCCAGAATAAGGTGGGTGAACTTGGAGATGGGTTGGTACCTGGAATTGCGATGTTGTGGCCATTTCAGAGACATGGGTAGAGCAAGGACAGGAATGGTTGTTGCAGGTTCAGGGATTTAGATGTTTTAGTAACAATAGAGAAGATGGTAGAAGAGGTGGGGGGTATGACATCGTTAGTTAAAGGACAGTATTACGGCTGCAGAAAGGATGTTTGGGGTCTCGTCAATTGAGGTAGTGTGGGCTGAGATTAGAAACAGGAAACGAGAGGTCACTTTCTATAGGCCTCCAAATAGTTCCAGAGATGTAGAGGAAGGGATAGCAAAGATGATTCTAGATAGGAACGAGAGTGGCAGTGTAGTTGTTATAGGGGACTTGAACTGTCTAAATATTGACTGCAAATATTATAGTTCAAGTAATTTAGACGGGTCATTTTGTGCAGGAGGGTTTTCCGACACAGTATGTGGACAGGCCAACAAACAGTAAGGCCACATTAGATTTGGTACTGGGGAATAAACCCAGCCATGTGTTAGATTTGGAGGTAAGTGAGCACTTTGGTGGTAGTGACCACAATTCAGTTACGAGAAAGTGAGGACTGCAGATGCTGGAGATCAGAGATGGAAAGGGACAGGTATACACTAGAGGGCAAGAACTACAGCTGGGGGAAAGAAAATTATGATACGAGCAGACAAGATTTAGGTTGCATAGAATGGGAATGGAAACCGCAGGGCATGAGCACAATAGAAATGTGGCGTTTATGCAAGGAACAGCTACTGAGAGTCCTTGATAAATATGCACCTGTCAGACAGGGAGGACATTTTCCAGCACATGTGTGATGATTTACGAAGGAAGTTGAATCTCTTGTCAAGAGGAAGAAGGAATATTATGTTAGGATGAGATGTGAAGGCTCAGTTAGGGCGAATGAGTGTTACAAGACAGCCAGGAAAGACCTAAACAGAGAGCTAAGTTGAGCAAGGAGGGGGCAAGAGAAGTTGTTGGCGGATAGGATCAAGGAAAACCCTAAAGCTTTCCACAGGTATAGAAGGGATAAAAGAATGGACTAGAGTAAGATTATGGCCAATTAAGGACAATAGCGGAAAGTTGTGCATGGAATCAGGAGATAGGGGAAGCACTAAATGAATATTTTTTGTCAGCATTCACACTGGAAAATGACAATGTTGTCGAGGAGAATACTGAGAAACAGGCTACTAGACTAGATGGGATTGAAGTTTACCAGGAGTTAGAAATTCTGGAGTGAGAGAAAATAGATAAATCACCTGGGCTGGATAAAATCCTAGGATTCTGAGAAGCCAGGGAGGAGACTGCTGAGACTTTGGTTTTGATCTTTCTGTCATCATCGACTACAGGAATAGTACCAGAAGACTGGAGGGTAGCAAATGTTGTCCCTTTGTTCAAGGGGAGTAAGGATGACCCTGGTAGTTACAGACCAGTAAGCCTTATTTCGGTTGTGGGTAAAATGCTGGAAAAGATTATAAGAGATAGACCTTATCATCATCTTGACAGGTATAAGTTGGTTAGGGATAGTCAACACGGTTTCAAGGAGAGTAGGTCGTGCCTCATAAACCTTACTCAGTTCTTTGGGGTGTCCAAACAGGTGGATGAGGGTAAAGCAGTCGATGTGGTGCATATGGATTTCAGTAAGGTATTTGATAAGGTTCCCCACAGTAAGCTACAGCAAAAAACACAGGATTGAGGGTGATTTAGTGGTTTGGATCAAAATTGGCTAGCTGAAAGACGACAGAGGGTGGTAGTTGATGGGAAATGTTCATCCTGGAGTTCAGTTACTCGTGGTGTACCACAAAGATCTCTTTTGGGGTCACTGCTGCTTGTCATTTTTATAAACGACCTGGATAAGGGCATAGAAAGATGGGTTAGTAAATTTGCGGATGACACAAAGGTCAGTACAGTTGTGAATAGTGCCAAAGGATGTTGTAGGTTGCAGAGGGACATAGATAAGCTGCAGGGCTGGGCTGAGAGGTGGCAAATTTAATGCAGAAAAGTATGAGGTGATTCACTTTGGGAGGAGTAATAGGAATGTACAGTACTAGGCGAATGGTAAGGTTCTTGGTAGTACAGATGAGCAAAGAGAACTCTGTATCCATGTACATAAATCCCTGAACATTGTCGAGGTGGATAGGGCTATTAAGGCGGCATATGGCGTGTTAGCTTTTATTAGCAGAGGGATTAAATTTCGAAACCATGAAGTAACGCTGCAGCTGTACAAAACTCTGGTACGGCCACACTTGGGAGTATTCAGTGCAGTTCTGGTCACTGCATTATAGGAAGGATGTGGAAGCTTTGCAAACGATTCAAAGGAGATTTGCTAGGATGTTGCCTGGAATAGAGGGAAGGGTTACGAGGAAAAGTGGAGGGACTTGAGACTGTTTTCGTTAGAGAGGAGGTGGTTGAGAGGTGACTTAACTGAGACATAAAAGTTAATCAGAAGGTTAGATTGGGTGGACACAGTGAGAGCCTTTTTCCTCAGATGGTGATGGCTAGTACGAAGGCGCATAGCTTCAAATTGAGGAGTAATAGATATCGGACAGATGTCAGAGGTAGTTTCTTTACTCATAGCAGGGGCGTGGAACGCACTGCCTGCAACAGTTGTAGACTCGCCATCTTTACTGGCATTTAAATAGTCATTGGATAGGCACATGGACGAGAATAGAATATTGTAGGTTAGATGGGCTTCAGATTGCCCTGTAAAACCAGGGCAACATTGAGGGCCAAAGGGCCTGTACTGCACTGTAATGTTCTATATTCTATGTTAGTGTCATTGCTGGAGAGTAAGCTAGCTCCATTAATTAGTTAGTCTTAATTAAATTTTTACACCTTATAAAATCGTTTAAAAATTGCTGCAATTCTAAGAATGTTAACAATAGTCACAAAGGAAACAAATTAATTGTTATTTGGACCAACAGCCATTTGAAACAGTATAAGTTTACTATAATACATTTACTGAGTAAATCCTTCCTCATAATTCCAGAAAATAGCCAGGCACTGTAGGGAGATGACTTTTCATATGGTGCTTTACACTTTCTCATATGCAGCCTCGTTAGCTTCCTTCTAGCAGTTCCTTTACTTACAGTAAATATCTTCCATGCTAAATAATTGCTGTGACTCACAGACAAGCATTGCTAAAAGCAGACATATCAGTCTGCAAAGCAGTACTATAACAACATGTGAACAGACATACTACAAATTCAGAGCAAGAGTAAGCCAGTCAGCTCACAGCACACTGCCATTCAATAAGATATGGCTGCTCTGACTACTACTCCACATTCCCACACAAAACACTCTTCCACTCTTTCACTCTTCCATTTACTGAATTGTAGCCTTATCTGTTAATTCACTCAGGTTTACATTTTCTACCTTTTCTGATCATGGTCTATGTATATCAATACCTAATGCACACAGTAGTGTTTGAACTAGGCTGCAAAGTTAAGGGCTCATGTCTTCTGCAATAAGTGTCAACAACATACTTCTCATTAAAATGTCACGCAACAGTTCCAACATTTCTCATGAACCTCAAATGCATAGAAATTATACAATTAGATTAGATTATTTCGATTAGATTCCCTACAGTGTGGAAACAGGTCCTTCAGCCCAACAAATCCACACCGACACACTGAAGAGTAACCCACCAGACCCATTTCCCTCTGACTAATGCACTTAGACTTCTTTGCGTATTTATTTTATATATTTACATATATCAGCCTGGTTATCTGTACGAAACACAATGGAATTTGTTTGCTGTGATCAAAAGGAGGCTTGAGTGGAGTATTGTTATGCAAAATGGGACCCTTGGATGATTTAAACTGGGACTTTACATTAAGCAGTGTATTTGCAGCTGCACACTTAAACTCATCTCTTAATTTTCCATACTACACTTACCCCATTCACCCATTCATCTAACAGTTCTATTAAGCAACAGATAACTTGTTCCAAGTTGTTTAAGATAAAGGGATATGCAGGTTAAGTGAATTAGCCATGATAAGCACGGATTACAGGGACAAAGGAAGGAAGAAGAAAGAAGTCAGAGGAATACACATTAGTAAGTGGGACTGTGTCTGGTGGGATGCTCTGTGGAGGGAAGCAAGAGCTTGTAACTAGAAAGAAAACTGATGCAATATAATACATACTATCAATTTAAACGACATGGGAATAGTCGACTAAATGCATGACATGGCGTGTGGACATCCTACCAAATTAGGTTACATTTGCAGCATGTAGAATGAGAGAGACTTGCAACATGGTGAGTTATTACCTGTATCAGACAGCAACTTGGTTGCTTCCAGAACTTTTTCAGTGTACACCCCAGGTTCATAATTGTCCATCTCTGAAGTGACAACATGGACAACTCTTGCAGCACGTCCTCTGATTGCACCAGCGGTACGGTCGAGTCCATCTACATCCTTTTCCTGGAGTGCTATAACACATTTATTTACATCTTCGAGGATGTGATTTTCTGTTAAACAAAACAAAAGTATGTTTAATATAAAATAGGCTTATTTAACTCTCTGCAAACTAAACCTAATGTTTGATAAAGTTCATCAATTAGATTGCATGAGAGAGCAAAATGAAACAAGCTGTCTGCTGACATGAGCTCAACATTACAGTATTGTTAGATGCAGCATTTACATTCATTCATGTCATCTCACCCTCAACAATAGAAGGAAAATACTGGCAGATGTTGGAGATCTGAAATAAGGATATGAGAAATTCAGTACATCTGACAGCATCTTCAGAATAATATCAGATGCAATGTTAGCTCTGTTTTTCTCTCTGGCACTCTGTTTTTACTTCTGAAGTAATTTTCATGCCTTGATAGCCTTAGCGAATTACTAAAATGCAAATATATTCAGCGATAATTGTTGCGTTTCTTAAACTACTTAAAAAGACAGGATTCACAATGTTATAACCTCTGACTTTAATCTTGAAATCCAAAAATAAATAAGTGCAAGAAACTCTTATGGAGTCACAATCTTACTCATCCACATCATTGTCTTGACTCCAGTGTATGACAGCCTAACCAGGCAAAAGAGAATAGGAAAATATGTTCTGATCACATAACAACACATGATTTCTACAGAAAGTTTCAATACGGCATGTTCTCGTCAGAATCATTGATGCCAATGAAGGAAAAACAGACCCTGCTTAACAGCAGCTGTTAAGCCACATATAGTTTGAAACACCAACCAGAGCACATTGTGGGGTCATGGTGGTGATACGTAGAGAAGAGAGAGAGGTGGATGTAAGGTGGGTAGAGGTCAAAAAAGACCAGTGGGCTGGCTGTAAGAACTACAAAGGAAGGAAGAAGAAAGAAGTCAGAGGAATACACATTAGTAAGTGTAAAGAGGACTATGTGCCAATGAAATCAATCTTTATGCTCCCAACCGGAAACCATGAAAGAACTGGGAAAACCATTGCTGACTGAAGACCAGGTGCATGCCGTTCAAATCATACCATTAAATACTATTAAGGCTATTAAAGTTGCCACCAGGCAATACTGGATTAAGTTAGAGATGAAAACTAACTACACGGACATGGTGTGGCCTACGATGTATCCAGCTACAAAGTGAAGCAGAACAAAACAGCAGACAAAAACACATCCCTCCCTGATGTGATCAGTGCATTTTATGCTCAGTTCCAACAGGAGGTTATCATGGAACGACATCACCTGCCCCGACAGCCTCAGATACATCGGTTCCCTTGGTCACCGCTGCAGACATCAGATTGGCTTTCTTGAGTGAATCCAAGTAAAGCACTGGCCGAGATACAGTCCCCAAACATGCCCTCAGATCCTGTGCCCTCAGATCAGCTCATGGAAATATTAGCTTGCATCTTCAACCTCTCCTTGTTACAATTTGCAGTCACCACTTGCTTCAAGACCATCATCACCCCGGTACAAAAAGGAAATACATGCAAGTGTCTCAATTACTTCTGTCCAAATGCTCTGACCTCCATAATTATGATGTGCTTCAAGAGGTTAGTCATGGATATATCAACACTCGCCTCCCAGTCTGCCTTGATTCCCCAGTAATTTACCTACCAGTGCAACAGGTCCATGGCAGATGCCATCTCCCTAGCCCTACACTTATTCCTAGAACAGCTGGATAACAAGGATACCTATGTCAGGCTTCTAATTTTTGACTAAAGTTCAACAATAACTAATCTTCAAAATTCCGAGACCTAGATCGTTGCTCCGTCCTTGACTTCCTGACCAACAAACTGCAATCCGTGAGGATAGGCAACAGCAATTCCTCCACAGCGATCCTCAACACACACAAGTTTGTTTTCTCAGTCCCTTGCTGCACTTAGAGTACACCCAATGACTGTGTGGTCAAATTTCATCTGAACTCCATCTACATGTTCATTGATGACACCATCTTTGTAGGTCAGATATCAACCAATGATGAGACAGAATACAGGAAAGAGATAGAATGCTTGTATCATGGTATAAAGATAACAATCTCTTCCTCAATGTCAGCAAAACTAAAGAGCTGATCACTGATTTCAGGAAGGCAAGAGGGCATGCCCTCCTTCCTTTCTGGAGATGGTCGACAGTATCAAGTTCCCAGGAGTGATGATCGCCAACAATCTGTCCTGTCCATCAACGTTGATGTGACGATCAAGATGACAGCGTCTCTTCTTCCTCAGGAGGCTAAGGAAATTCAGCACGTCCATAAGGACTCTTACCAACTTTTACAGATGCACCATAGAAAGTATTCTATCTGGAAGCATCACGGCTTGGTATGACAACTGTTCCGCCCAGGGCCATAACAAACTACAGGAGTTGGGAATACAGCCCAGTCCAAGTTAACCTTCCATCCATTGTTCTGCCATTCTCACATTCCGATCACTTATTCTGAATAACATCTTTTCTTCCCCCAGTACTCCAACCCAATCCCAACACCCCTCCCCCCCCCTTCAACTACTGCATAAATGCTTCACTTCAACCCTGGTGGAGTCAACTTGTTTTCTATCCATGGATGCCGCCTGACCCACTGTGATCTAAAGCATTTTGTGTTTTCAGTTCAGATTCCAGCATCTGCAGTAATTTGCTCCATCTACACTTCTCCCTGCCTTGGGAAGGCAGCCAACATTAAAGACCCCTCCCCCATCCCAATTATAATCTCTTCCAACTTGTGCTATCGGGCAGAAGGTCCAAAAGCTTAAACACATGTACCAACAAGAACACTTTCTCTCCACTATTATTAGACTTCTGAATGGACCTCAAATTCCAAATCAAATGTTGATCTTGCTTTTTGTACACCTTCTTTGCAGCCAAAACATTGTATTCCGCGCTCTGTTTAATCACCCTATGATCTTTGTTTGGTATTGTCTGTCTGTACTGCACACTAAACAAAACTTTTCATTGTACCTCGGTACACATGACAATAATAAATCAAATCAAACATGGAAAGGTTTGGGGTGCAAGAGGAATGAGGTGTTAATGAGAATGCGAATAACCATGGGTGGGTAACACATTTTTGGTCGGGTATTTCCGATCTGATCTATGATTAGGGACATAAGGATATGACTGTAAGTGAGGTAGGTAAGGGGATCAAGGCGGCATAAATGGTTAGATCTCGGGCCTTGCAATAGAACAGGTTTGAACTTCTTTCAGCTTGTATGGATGGGAGACACTGCAGCATGGATTAGCAGAATGCTGCTGCAAGGCATTTAAACCATTCAGTATTTAAAATATGCTAACAATACAGTGACACTTGTGTTACTCCCTTCAAGTATAATGGCACTATTAACAAAATATGAGATAATACAGATTGATGATGTTATACATGTGGTTCAAAATTAACTTGCAATGACATTCAATTAAGCAATGACAGCATCTACAAAAGGTAGATTGTTATCTTTTAGGTCACACCATGTGTTATCTTTTAGGTCACACCATAGGAAAGATATCAAACTCTCACACACCAGGTAGTGAACAGTAATGATTTCACCATATTTGGAATTAAAGTACAGAAACCAGAATAGTGACAAGCACCCATTAGTTTGAGTAGAACTTTAAGCATTAACTCATGGTTTCATATTAAACTTTGTGCATCCACTTTAAGTGCATTTTTTAAAAATTCAGTTCGTAAATAATTGTTAATTCTCATTTTATTTACAATCAGGTGGCATATGATGTTCCATAACTGGAATGTTTCATTAAACAAAATATACCTGAAACACACAGGAAGTCATCAATAGAAGTAATGTCATCCACAGCATCTGTCAGCACACGCACTTGTTTCTCCCATAATTCTTTAAAGAGATCCATGTTATCCTGAGCCACTTTACTCTGAGGTTTAGCAGCCAGGGCCAATGCAGCGTTTATGACCTAAAAAGAACACACTGGTAACTAAATGTTACTAACGTTATGTTCTGGAGTAACAGGGCTCAAAACTTAGAAAAAGATGAAAACATAAAACTTGCAGCCTCTCAAGAGTATCAATACATCCTGACAGAAGTATCAAACATTAAAAAAAAAGTGACTTTGCCTTTTGAATCGACAAAACACATCAAAACCTAGAAAATAGCTTCTGCTGAAATTTTAGATGATGTCAAACCTGTGGGCAAAGGCCTTCCAGCTGAGTGGCTGCCATGCGAACTAGTTTCACACCATCTTCATTATTGGAAATAGAGCAAGCAAGATTGGCAACCTATAAAAATAGAAGTAAATATAAATTTATAATATATCAATTTTGTTGAATAATCAGGCTACTAAATAGATTACTATCTGTGGTCAAGAATGCATACAATAAGCTCGAAGTAATGAAAAGATATTTGCTGTTAACAGAGATTGACATGGGTGATTCAGAAATTTTGAAACTCTGTACTTACTTCAACCAATTTGCTGGCATGGTCACGAAAAACTTGGGCATACTCTTTCACTTCTTTTTCATTGCCATTCTTGGCTGCCTCAATCAAAACCAGAAGGGGAACATTGGTCTCCAAGAAAGAATCTGATACATGGTCCATGACAGCTTTCCTCAGCTGGTTAAAAAGTAACAGAAATCAAAGCTCGAGAATGAACAGTAAAAATATTGCAATGTTTGCTCTCAGTAACCAATTTTAGTCCAAAGTAACAGCTAAGTTGCACAATACTTACATTAGTTCAATACTTCAAATTCATTTATTCATAAGCATTATGTTTATACTTTTCAATCTTTTCAACATAATTGATTAAAAAGTTCTCTCTTTCCCAGAGCAAGGTACTGCAGAGAACTTGTTAGCAAACGTACTGCATGCTAAAATAAACTTCTGATATCAGCTTCCTAAACTGGCAATATTTTATTGCTTTTAGACTAATTTTAGAAAGATGTTCACTATGATCATTGACAGCCAGCAAAATTTCCACATTAGTTTTGGCTAGGATTTCATCCACTGAGGCTCGCCTTTATTCTAACCACAGTACCTCTATTATGCATCATAAGTGACTGAGAATTCAATGACTTCCTGCCACATTTAACGAAAAACAAAAAGCAAAGTCACTATACTGATGGACTTCCCACAGTGCACACAAGCAACAGTCAAAAGGAATTGTCGTACCCAATTGTGCTTTTCTGGAAAATTTAGGGAGATCATCTATATCAGTCTTTGTGAAGAAATACATTGTGTATTTCTGATAAATAGCAGCAATCATACATCCATAACTGCAAGTTAAATACGTTTACACATCAACCTCGATTATCCAAACAATACGAGCAGGGAGCATATTGCTCGGATAACTGATCTGATGGCAGCAGGGAGTGGCCCAAGCAACGGGACCTAGAGATCTTGTTCAGATAACTGAGTTTGTACTGTATATAGTTAAAAATAGAAACAACATAATGTGAATATTTAAAGCATTAGAAATAAAGGCAGTGAACTAGAAGATATACATTACAAGAGTAAATTACTGCAGATGCTGAAATCAGGCAGCTTTAATGAAGAGTCATCCAGACTCAAAACGTTGGCTTGCTGTCTCTCCATGGATGCTGTCTGACCCACTGCGATATCCAGCAATTGTTACTTTCAGAAGATATACATGAAAGAAACTAAAAATCTAAACAGTTTTAATTCCCACATTTTCAGAAAGGATAGATCACAGCTTCTAGGATTATAGGCTAGTTTTCCAGGTTTTAAGGTGGTACATACTTTGGAACAATGCCCAAGCACCAGTACTTTTCCACTCTTAAGGGGGATTGCAAGCAGATTTGACAAGCCATATCCACTTCAGACCATGCTTTTTAGGAATTCTGGACAGATGCCACCAACACCGTCAACCTCCCAAATTTGGTGATGACCACTGCGTTCACCCCTGATGGTGAAAGCAACTGAAATGATAGCATTTGGCTGTGTTTAAAAACAGTTTTTTTAACTATTTATTTTCCTGGTGCTGAATGTTGCCTTTGGAGATAGTCAGGAGGTTATCTCGAGTGGCATTGAGCGCAAGCAATATCTCACTTTTGGGGCCAGCATTGTATACATACTGTATTATATACATGTGCAATACTTCTGGCAGTTTGTATTTTTAGGAATCTAGCAGTCACAGTGGTTTGGGTGAAATTTATTTGCTGAATCATATTCTTGGCAGTTCTCATTAAGGTAGCTCATTAAACCTGTAGTTGTTATTGGCACCTCTATTCTAGAAATACAATGTTTACTTTTTCTTGCAAGTGGTGGTGTCCTCAAAAGGTCTTACAGGAAATAATTAGTGGCTGTCCTTCGCTGTTATTGGTTAGGAATCAGAGGTCTGATGAATATTCCTTTCTCTATGCCAGTACAAAGATATCTGGTTCTTTGGCATTGTAGATTAATTGGATAGCAGAAGCCAATGAGAAGTAATCCAGTTGCTGGTAGTCCCATATGTAGTAGCAGCTGCTGAAATCACAAATGCAGATGGTGGGTGTTATTTGGTAGGATGATGATTGGCCAGGTTTCCTTGGCAGCTTGTAAAAGAGCTACATGTCTAGTCCTATTTTGATGAAGAATGAAAAGTTCTGATGTGATCACTTTAGCTTCAGTATTCAGGTCAGTCCAAATGAATCTAAACACCATGATACATGGCATTTCACAAATGTCAAATCCATGGACCAGCATGAGTTGGGTTAAGGTGAAGAGATTAACATTCTTGCCCTCCCAAGAACCAATCAAATGTGTTCCAAGTTCCTTTGGTAGGAGCCCAAACCTTGCTCTAAACAATCAACAACATTCAGTTGATGCATAATGTGGTCTGGACCAGTTACCTTATTTGTTTTGTTATGCCTCATTGGGATAGCATGCTGGAAATCAAACCCCGCTATTCACAAAATCATCACCGATAAAAAAAAATTAAGAACATGCAGATTTCCCTAATACAGTCAACATTCAGATTTAGGTTGACACAAAGCACTAAGTTTCCGTAATACAAGCGTTACTCAGAGTCAAAGAGATGAACAGCAGGGAAACAGAACCTTTGGACAAACTTGTCAATGCCGACTGGATAGCCTAAATTACTCTAGTCTGATTTGCCTACATTTGGGCTAGATCCCTCTGGACCTTTCCTATTCATATAGTTATCCAGGTGCCTTTTAAGTGTTGTAATTGTACAAGTCTCCACCACTTCCTTGACAGCTGACTTCAAATGCACGCACCACCCTCTGTGTGAAGTAGTTACCCCTTAGGTCCCTTTTAGATCCTTCTCTCACCTTAAACCTATGCCCTTTAGTTTTGGACTCCCCTACCCTGGGGAAAAGACCTTGGCAATTTATGGTATCTTTGCCCCTCGTGATTTTATAAACCTCTAATGTCACCCCTCAGCCTCCGATGCTCCAAGGAAAACAGCCCCAGTCTATTCAGCCTCCTCTTACAGATCAAATCCTCCAACCTTAGCAACTTCATTGTAAATCTTTTCTGAATCCTTTCATGTTTCATGACATCCGTCCTATAGCAGAGACCAGAATTAAATGCAGTATTCCAATAGTGGCCTAACCAATGTCCTGTACAGTTGCAACATGACTTCCCAACTCCTGTATTCAATGCACTGCCCAATAAAGGCAAACATATCAACAGCCTTCTCCTACCCTACCTATCTTGGAAATTCCAATTTCAAGGAACGACGAACCTGCATTCCAAGGTCTCTGTTCAGCAACACTCCCCAGGGCCTTGTGTATATGTCCTGCCCTAATTTCACCTTTCCAAAATGCAGCACCTCACATTTATCTAAAATGAACTCCATTTGCCACTCCACAGCCCACTGGGCCATTTGATTAAGGTCCTATTCTACTGAGGTAACCTTCTTCACTGTCCACTACACCTCCAATTTTGGCGTTATTTGCAAACTTACTAACCATACCTCCTATATTCACATCCAAATCATTTTATACAAATGACAAAAAGCAGTGGATCCAGGAACAATCCTTGTGGCACACTGCTGGCCACAGTCTTCCAGTCTGAAAAGCAACCCACCATCACCCTCTGCCTTCTACCTTCAAGTCGGCTCTGTAACCGAATTGCTCTGATCTAACCTTGCTAACCTGTATACAGGAGGAAACTAGTTGAAATGCCTTACTGAAGTCCATATAGATTATGTCCACTCCTCTACCTTCATTGATGGACACCTCAGTCGCCTGCCCTGTCTTATTTCCCAAGAGTAGGTCAGGTTTTGCACTGTCAGTCTATCCACATACTGAATCAGAAAATTTTCTTGCACACACACAATTCCTCTTCATCTAAACTCTTAACACTGCTATGTTTGGAAAGTTAAAATCCCTTACCATAACCACCCTACTACTCTTACAGATAAATCTTCTTACAAATTTGTTTCTCAAAATTTCCCACTGACTATTAGGGGTTTCTATAATATAAACGCAATAAGGTGTTCATCACTTCATTTCTCCGGTCCATCCAGATAACTTCCCTGGATGTATTCCCAGGAATATCCTCAGTACAGCCATAACACTATCCCTTGTCAAAAACCCCACTCCCCTCCTCTCTTGTCCCCCCCTTTCGATGAGGAGCATTTTGGAAGACACATTCTATGTGAACTTTGAGAGACTAAGTTTTAATTTATTGTTCTTATTACCTGGATTTATAGAAGTGGAACTTGTGATATTGAAACAGCATACCAACAGAATCTTATTTTATTCAGGAATAGGTAGTTAGAGAGGAATTGTTCAGTTTGTTAGTGTTCTGTGTTAATCACTGTTGGAGTGACATAAATAAATGGTTACTTGTGAATTAAAATGTAGGTGAAAGAATTCAATTTCAAAGGCCTTAACACTATGGCAATCCCAGTCGATGTTTGGAAAGGTAAAATCTGCTGGCAGTACCACCCTATTATTCTTACAGATAATGGAGATCTCCCTACAAATTTGTATCTCAACTTCCCACTGACGAATGGGGTAGTGGTGGTGTCTCTACAGGATAACCCCAACAAGGTGTTCATCCCTTTTTTTTTAAAAAACTTCAATTCCACCTAAATAACCTCCCTGGACATACATTTCTCCTAGAATTCAAGGAAATCAGATCTGACAGTGAAAATACTTCAAAAAATGAACTCTTACAGCCGCATTTTTTCCCATCCTCCATCTGGGATTATTCAGTGGACAACATTACTAATTAAAACTAACTCCCTGATAAGTGCCTCCTTGGACACATACATACTGACACAAACAAACTAGAAAAAGAAACATGGGTGCAGTGGGCAGAGGGAAAGACTGGGAATGTAGTTCAGTGGTTGCTTTTCACAAGGTTTGTTGAGATGATTCTTATGCCAACAGAATGCTGCTTCTCTACTTTTCTTCTCTGGGTGTTTACATCTGTTTGCAGGACTTATTGGGTTACTAGTTCACATACATGAAGGCCTCTGAATTACTAAAAGTCACAGCTTACAGCCTTTAAGTAAAAAATAAACTAGTTTACTTCAGGCTTAAGATGGTTTCAACAGCAGAGAACAGCGACGGTTTCTAAGTTTGCATAGATTTGATGGATTCTCTCCATCTTCTTCACAGCCCCAAGCTGTTCAGCTACCAGGGAACCAATAACATGCTGGCAAGCAGAATGCCTTTGTCATAGATAATTGGTCACTAGTCCACAGAACAATCTACTGCTGACTAAATCTCCATTTGTACAGAGCCTTGGGCTCCAGCTCATCTGCAAGACACGTCCTTTTGTTTGAACGAGCAGCCGCGTAAACAGTATCATGTTACTTGCTTTCAAAACTGCAATAATGTTTCGGCAATCCTTAGTTTTTAAAACAGTTTTTCTTACCTCATTTTAGAATACAATAAAAATACAGAATGTACAAGATTGTCCTTACAACTCGAGTTCTGAAAGGTACTTAAAATCCAAATTTGATCCTCTCATACTTTTTAAGATTGGAAAGACATAATTTGGTGGCAAGTTATTAAACTTGTCCCCTTTTTGCCCTCCTGATTTCCCTCTTAAATATACTCCTATTTCCTTTATACTCTAAGGATTCGCTCGATCTATCCTGTCTATACCTTACATATGCTTCCTTCTTTTTCTTAACCAAACCCTCAATTTCTTCAGTTAAAAATTACACAACACCAGGTTATAGTCCAAAAGGTTTAATTGTGTTGCGTGATTTTTAACTTTGCACACCCCAGTCCAACACTGGCATCTCGAAATCAATTTCTTTAGTCATCTAGCATTCCCTATACCTACCAGTCTTTCCTTTCACCCTAACAGGAATATACTTTCTCTGGATTCTTGTTACCTCATTTCTGAAGGCTTCAGATTTTCCAGCCGCTCTTTTACCTGCCCCAGTCAGTTTTCGAAAGTTCTTGCCTAATACTGTCAAAATTGGCCTTTCTCCAATTTAGAACTGGTCTATCCTTTTCCATAATTATTTTAAATCTAATAGAATTATGGTCGCTGGCCCTAAAGTGCTCCCCCACTGACACCTCAGTCACCTGCCCTGCCTTATTTCCCACATAAAAGTGGATAAATCGCCAGGGCCTGATCAGGTGTACCCTAGAACTCTGTGGGAAGCTAGAGGAGTGATTGCTGGGCCTCTTGCTGAGATATTTGTATCATCGATAGTCACAAGTGAGGTGCTGGAAGACTGGAGGATGGCTAACTTGATGCCACTGTTTAAGGAGGGTAGTAAGGACAAGCCAGGGAACTATAGATCAGTGAGCTTGACGTCGGTAGTGGGCAAGTTGCTGGAGGGAATTCTGAGGGATGGGATGCACATGTATTTGGAAAGGCAAGGACTGATTCGGGATAGTCAACATAGTTTTGTGTGTGGGAAATCATGCCTCACAAATTTAATTGAGTTTTTTGAGGAAGTAACAAAGAGGATTGATGAGAGTGGTAAATGTGGTCTATATGGACTTCAGTAAGGCATTCGACAAGGTTCCCCATGGGAGACTAGTTAGCAAGGTTAGATCACCCGGAATACAGGGAGAACTAGCCATTTGGATACAGAACTGGTTCAAAAGGTAGAAGACAGAGGGTGGTGGTGGAGGGTTGTTTTTCAGACTGGAGGACTGTGACCGGTGGACTGCCACAAGAATCGGTGCTGGGTCCTCTACTTTTTGTCATTGACATAAATGATTTGGATGCGAGCATAAGAGGTACAATTAGTAAGTTTGCAGATGACACCAAAATTGGAGGTGTAGTAGACAGCGAAGAGGGTTAGCTCAGATTACAAAAGGATCTGGACCAGATGGGCCAATGGCTGAAAAGTGAGTTTAATTCAGATAAATGTGAGGTGCTGCATTTTGGGAAAGCAAATCTTAGCAGGACTTATACACTTTATGGTAAGGTCCTCAGGAGTGTTGCTGAACAAAGAGACCTTGGAGTGCACTTTCATAGCTCCTTGAAAGTGGAGTCGCAGGTAGATAGGTTAGTGAAGGCGGCGTTTGGTATGCTTTCCTTTATTGATCAGAGTATTGAGTTCAGGAGTTGGGAGGTCATGTTGCGGCTGTACAGGACATTGGTTAGGCCACTGTTGGAATAGTGTGTGCAATTCTGGTCTCCTTCCTATCGGAAAGATGTTGTGAAACTTGAAAGGGTTCAGAAAAGATTTGCAAGGATGTTGCCAGGGTTGGAGAATTTGAGCTATAGAGAGAGGTTGAACAGTCTGGGGCTGTTTTGCCTGGAGCGTTGGAGTGACTGCCTGCGTGGAGTTTGCACATTCTCCCAGTGGTCTGCGTGGGTTTCCTGCCACAACCCAAAGATGTGCAGGTTTGGCAAATTGGGCATGCTAAATTGCCCATAGTGTTCAGGGATGTGTAGGTTAGGTGTATCAGTCAGGGGTAAATGTAGAGTAACAGGGTAGGGGAATGAGTCTGGTAGGGTTACTCTTTGGAAGGTCGGTGGGACTTGCTAGGCCAAATGGCCCATTTCCGCACTGTAGGGATTCTATGAAAACACCTGGATGTCACCTGGACAGGCTTTATCAACAGCAGACAAAAAGTGAAAACCATTTGAATCTTATCTACAAACACAGGGAAACATCATGAACAGCCTGAACATGCTGTACCACAACTGCCGTCCTAGTCAATTCTAAGTGTATACTGCTGCACGTTGTCTGCAGAACCAAGGTGCAACTGTCGCAGACATGAGCTAAATGTCATGTGGACAGCTAAACTGTCAGGCATAGGGTTTAGATCAGAGTGGTGCTGGAAAAGCACAGCAGGTCAGGTAGCATCCGAGGAGCAGGAAAATCGATGTTTTGGGCAAAAGCCCTTCATCAGGAATAGGGGCATGAAGCCTCCAGAGTGGACCTGGGGGCAGTAGAGCAAGAGCGAGAGACTCACAGATTCTTGTGGAGAGAGGAGGACAACTTCAAGGTAGGCATCCTTGCAAGAGGATTCGCAGTAAGGTTAAAACGAACTCGGCAAAAGTGAGGACTGCAGATGCTGGAAACCACAGTTTAGATCAGAGTGGTGCTGGCAGGCAGTCCACTCAAACAAACTGTCACGTACTGTCCCACATTCAGGCGGTCACAACAGTTTTTTGAGAGATGGAATTTCAAGGGCCACAAATGATGTTTCCTTTCATAAAAGGGTCACAAAGCTAAAATATTTTTTTTAAAAAATACATTTTCGGTATAAGCTAAAATTAATACAGCTAGTTAGGAACCCACATTCCCTAGACATATGAACTAACAGGATGCCTCCAACATAAAGAACCACATCTTATCACTGACCCAAGCAGAGACTTCTTGACTGTGGACAGGAGAATCAATAAAATTCAAGATAAATTTTAAACGATGAAAGGTGATGAGGACACCTACTGTACAACAGACGGTGGCAAACGTAACCCCATTGTTTAAAAAGGGAGGAAAAGAAGAGAAAGAGCCGCAGTCCAACATTGCGTCTGAAATGCATAATGTATAAAGGACATAAGTAGGGTAGACAGTAAACACGTTTACCCTTGATGGAGGGATCAATAACCATGGCGCACAGGTTTAGGGAAGTGTCAGGTGGTTTAGATGGAATATAAAGAATATGTTTTTCACCCAGAGGATGGTAGGAATCTGGAACTCACTGTCTGTAAGGGTAGTAGAGGCAGAAACGTTCATAACATTTAAGTATTTAGATGTACTCTTGCAATGCTGAGATATATAAGGCAATGGGCTAAGTGCTCGAAATAGATTAGAATAGGTAGTTGTTATTAACTGGCACAGACAGGATGGGCCATAGGGCCTTGTTCTGTAGATCTGTTTCGCAGAGTGAAAATGTTCACTCTTAAATCTCAAAGCCTCCTACAATTCACCTTAAAATTATGCCCCCTTTATTGTTGACACTTTAACATTCATCATTCATCGTGTCCATGGATTTAATGCACTTCAAAAATGGATTCCCCCTCCCAGTCAGCCTTCTCTGTTTTAAAGAAAGCAACCTGAACCTACCCCAATTCATTGGAGTTTACAAAAATGGGATGGTGGTGGTGGGGTCCAATTGTAACATATAACATTCTACCTGAGCTGGTCAGACTTGGTCCAGAGAGAATGCTATTCCTGATTGGAGAGCCCTAGAACCAGTGGACAATTTCAGGTAACATGGTCCATTTTGGTCCATATGAGGAAAACTTTCTTTACTCTACAGAGTTTATGGGCGGCACGGTGGCACAGTGGTTAGCACTGCTGCCTCGCAGCGCCAGAGACCCGGGTTCATTTCCCGCCTCAGGCGACTGACTCTGTGGAGTTTGCACGTTCTCCCCGTGTCTGCGTGGGTTTCCTCCGGGTGCTCCGGTTTCCTCCCACAATCCAAAGATGTGCAGGTCAGGTGAATTGGCCATGCAAAATTGCCCGTAGTGTTAGGTAAGGGGCAAATGTAGGGGAATGGGTGGGTTGCGCTTCGGCGGGTCGGTGTGGACTTGTTGGGCCGAAGGGCCTGTTTCCACACTGTAATGTAATCTAATCTAATCTAATCTAATCAGTAGTGAACCTGCGGGATGTCCTACTACAGAAGTCTGTGGAGGCCAAGTCACTGAATATATTCAAGAAAGATATGGATACATTCTTAGATGCTGCCACTGCTTCTTATTCTAAATACCTCAAATCCATGTCCTTTGGTTCTCAATACTTCCACCAATATGAACAGTTTCTCTATCAACACTGTCCAGACCCAAAATCTTGAAGACTTCTTCAATCTCTCTTAACATTCTCCTCTCAAAATAGAAAACTCTGACCTTCTCTAATCCTTTAAAGTAACTGAAGTTCATTGTTTCTGGCATTATTCTCCAATGAAAAGGAGCTTCTTATTAGCAGCAAGACAAATAAGACATTGAAACTTTAAAAAAAAACTAAGTCCAAGATACCAAAGCAGACTTCGTCAAATCAAGAAGCATTTTCATAAACAGTGGCAGAGTTTGTGTGAACCAGATTAGAAAACCACAAGGTTTTGGTTAGTATTGCTTTATCAGTGTACTACACATCTAACAAGGTAAGATGCAATGCTACATTTGGTTCCTTTAACTGAAGAAATAAGGAACGTGATGCCACGACAACATTTGGGAAATAGTGACCATTAAATTCGATTCACAAAGGTGTGCAATTATGTCATGTTCAAAGTATTTTACAGCAATGAAGTATTTTAAAATGTAGTCACTGCTGTGATGTAGAAAATTCAATAGGCAATTTGTGCACACAAACATTCATGACTGGCAAATGTGATAACTAAATAACTAAACTTTTTTACTTGCTGGTTGAGGAATAAATATCAGCCAGGGTAGTGGGACTAACGCCCTTGTTAATGGTAATAGAATAGGTGCAGCACAGTCAGACTTGAGCTCCACCAAATTTATTCAGCTTTTTCATGGAATCTTTTAAAAGAGATAGTGGGATTGCAAGAGTGTCCAAATAAGAGGAGGGAGCGGCAGCAGAAGGGACAGATGTTCAAGTGGATAATAAAAGTTGACAGAGCATGAGGTAGGAGAGTTACAAGTCCAAGTGGAACACCCTCACAAGCAATCTTAGGAGATTAGTCATTATAGCAACAAGTAGCCTTATGTCACCATTTTACACTAGGTTACAAATTTACTGCTAAATTAAAGGCAATTTTGCACTAATAACTCATACCCATTAAAGAGTCAATTGAGACTTTGCAAATTAATTTCTCATAGAACCTTTATAATAAGCAGAGGACATTCATCTCCTCAGTCTGGACCACACCTTATTTTGAACATTTTCTTTCCAATCATAATAATTATTAATTTTATTTCTAGAATAAAACCACTCTCGTTTGAAACAGGTGATTTTGCAAGTAATTAATCATTAATTCATTACCATTTATGGAACAGTTGAATTGGGTTCTCAATTCAATATTTTAATTATTTGGATTATACTTTAATCAATTTAAGTATATTATTCTATAATTTAACAACCTTTTGGTACTGAACAACAAGCTGGAAAGACAGACAAGACTTGAATAAATATAACAGCTTTCATGGCCTCAGGATATCCCAATGTGCTTTATAGGCAATGAGGTTTCTGTTTGAACTAAAGTCACTGCTGTAATGTGGAACATGCTGCATTCAATTTCCACACATTAAACTCTCACACATCAGCATAATAACCAGATAGGTTTTTCTGTGACATTGATTGAGGTATAAATTTTAGCCAGTGAGCCTAAAAATCCTTTGTACTTCTTTGAATCATGCAGGAGGACCTTTAATTTCCACCTTAGTAAGTGGAACACTCCTTGGTTTAATACCTTATCAGATAAATAGCATCTTTGCCAGTGTGGCACATTTCAGTACTGTACTGGAATATCAGCTAAGTTTCTATGTTCAAGTCTTGGGTATGGGCTTTAAATGCAACTCCTCATGCAGAGGTGGAAGTCATTCTAATGAGCCAATAACAAATTCCAGTTGTAGTCAAATGTATCTCAAACAAAAACTGTGCAAGCATCTGAACTTACAGTCAGATGTACAGCACAGAAACAGACCCTTCAGTCCAACTCGTCCATACCGACCAGATATCCCAACTTAATCTCGTTCCATTTGCCAGCATGTGGCCCATATCCTTTAAACCCTTCCTATTCATATACCTATCCAGATGCCTTTTAAATGTACTAGCCTCCACCACTTCCTCTGGCAGCTCATTCCATACACATACCATCCTCTGCGTGAAAATGTTGCCCCTTAGGTCCCTTTTATATCTTTCCCCTCTCATCCTATACCTATGTCTTCTAGTTCTGGACTCCATTCTGAAAAACAACCCTCCACCACCACCATCCTGTCTTTTACCTTCGAGCTAGTTCTGTATCCAAATGGCTAGTTCGCCCTGTATTCCACGAGATCTAACCTTGCTTACCAGTTTCCCATGAGGAACCTTGTAGAACGCCTTACTGAAGTCCGCCTAGATCGTGTCCACCGCTCTGCCCTCAGTCCTTTTTGTTACTTCTTCAAAAAACTCAATCAAGTTCGAGAGACATGATTTCCCACGCACAAAGCCATGTTGACTATCTCTAATCAGTCCTTGCCTTTCCAAATACAGGGAATCGTGAGGGACAGGATTTACACAACAACAATTTGCCCACCACTGACGTCAGGCTCACTGGTCTATAATTCCCTGGCTTGTCCTTACCACCTTTCTTAAATCATATTATCACGTTAACCAACCTCCAGTCTTCTGGCACCTCACCTGTGACTATTGATGAAACAAATATCTCAGCAAGGCACCCAGCAATCACTTTCCTAGCTTCCCAAAGAGTTCTGATCAGGTCTTGGGGATTTTTCCCACCTTTATGCGTTTCAACACATCCAGCACTTCCTCCTCTGTAATATGGATTAACTGCTATTACTTTAAAATTTTTAAAAACATATTTTAGCTTTAGATAAACTTGGCTTCTAATCAATTCTCTATATTAAAAGATCATACAGAATGAAAAATTCATAATGATCAGTCTGACCTATGCATGGAATTACATATTTTCTTAAAGACTGTCCAAATTAGAATTGCTCCAACTCCAGATTATGTCATGTTAAGTATGAATTTAAATAGCTGACCATTTTCTAGACACAATCTACTTTCTGAATGCATATTTGAGTGGTACTCTTGCCACACTATATAAGATGGAGGGTTTCATTTTTAGCAGACAGCAAACATAGTGATTGCCACATTGACTTGTTTTAGTTTTTAGCACAAGCAGCGATTTTAGAAGACAAGTCAACAGGTGTGACATCTTTGCTGCACAGACCATTTTCAACCCTGGACATCCTATATTACAGGTTAAAAATACAATATACAGTATAAATCCAAAAATCAAGGTAGTCTTAAATAACTATTAGTTTAAAAGTAGGTTAAGTACTGTCCTTTCAACTATGGTTACTTTTGATACAGTCACCAAGATAGAAGCCTTCATAGTTTTATAGCCCATCTATGCAAAGACAAACTTCAATTTTGTTTAGTCTATTTTAATCTGTTTCTATTCTAAGCATTAACACAAAGTGCACCAGGACCCACTGTGCATCTTGGAACTTCCGATTTTCATGGGCTGATGCAGGATGTGGTTTCAGAAGGTGTGTGGAATGCTTTTGTTAGTCAGAGGATCAAGATTGGCCCCATGGAAGTTTAAGTTCCTGTCAATATATTTCCAAATTCCACACAAGGTTTAAATTGCTGAATACCTAAGTATTTGGTTAACACTGTCCTTAAAATGGTTTTGTGTACAATTATAAACTCATCACTTCCATGACGGTTTTAAATTCAAAATTATCTAAAAAGTAACAGTTAAAAAGAAATGTTTCTTTATACCTGTTCTTTCAATAATTTAGCATACCTGTCTGCGCAAGTCCCTTGTCTTTTTAGTCATTTTGTCAATCGCAGCATTGAGTGCATCGCCCCTTTCTTTTCGACCAGCCTGGGAGAAAAAAAAGATTTAATATTATACATATTGCGACACTACACTGAAACAGAGGATGCATGTGAATGAGGGTAGATATGTGCACACAATCAGGAAATTAAACTAAGTAGTTAACTGGAACAGTTCAGTACTTCTTAATTTAAAATGCAAGTATTTATTTCAGATCACAAACTATAATTGGTTCCACATACATGTTCTATTGTTAGCATTGGGCATATATTCAAGATAACATTGTTCTGAAGTTACACTTTAACAGCCTTTAAAATCATAAATGACCAATTAAAATCAAAAGCATTGCACAGCAAATTCAGTCTTTTCCCAGCGACAAATTTCAATAAAACACAATCAAATTCAACCCCAATTCTAATCCTTTGTTATTTCAGATTTCAATAACTGAAAAAAAGTCTGAAAGTAGTTTCAGTATCCCCTTTCTAAAGCAGTCTCTCAAGCATTGATTTCCTCTTGCCCACTTTTCGTTTCTACCTTATGTTTAATTTAAAAACCTTTGTAGGTGCTAGTTAACAGTAATTTATCGAGAAAGCAAATTTTCTTGAATTAAACTTATTGTACACACAACTACCCCCACCCTTTGACTGAATACTTTGTGGACAATATTCATTATTACCACTATATATGATCAGTAAAGTTATCGGTCTGTCACAGAACCTGTTCCATTCATGACTTTGCAGGGAAAAATAACTCTGCAATGTATTTAAAAAGGTAACTAACTCATTAAGAGTGTAAACATATTATTCATTTTGTATTGCATGGTTTACCCAAACATGAAACGATCAACTTCACAACTTTAAAAGTAAACACAAAATGTAGTTTTTAAATTTGTTTGTTCTGAATGTGATCACATATCAGCCATGGGAACTATAAACCAGGTAATTATAAAGTCCTTTAAAAAATGCTGTCGTGCATAAATAGCTCTGCCAGCAGTTATCTACAAGCGTCATTCAAGCAGTTAAAAACATGAGAAAAAGATCTTCCAGCATAAGGCAGTCTAAATCGAAGCATCACTTAAGAAAATAATAACAGTCTTAAAGGGTAATATTTATGCCATGGATTGGCTTAGCTTGAACAGCTGGTTTGTAATGCAGAGTTATGCCAATAGCTGAGTTCAATTCTCACATCAACTGAGGTTACCAAGAGAAATTCTCCTTCTCAACCTCCCTCCTTGCTGGATGTGTAATGATCACCATGAGCTGTCTCTCTCTAAAGAGAGCAGCCCTATAGTCTGGTAAGACTATGACTATTTGCATCAGTATAATATTTGTCTTTAAGACTTTTGAAATATCTAAAAGCACTAAACACTAAAAGCAGAAACTGGAATATCCAAGACAGATAGAGGATTTGGGGGAATGTCAACAAAAACAAAAATCAAATGAAGTGGCACTCTGCTATTCCAAACACCACTACAACTCCATGCACTAATGCTGCCTCTACTGGTATTCAATCCTTTAAGAAAGAGTGTTGCATGGTTGGAAATTTAATTTTTATACCTTAATTTACATTCTTAATCTTGGGTATTTTATTTATTCACCAGCAGATCAAAATAGCTACCAAAGAATGAGGCAAAAATATTATAAAGCATGTGGATTTGGAACACGTTTGATTAAAATCAGAGTCAAAATCATTAATGGTTTATAGCATCAGTTGTTTCAGATTCAAATGTGTCAAAAGTTGCAGTGCGCTCAACAAAATGAAATGGAACATATGAAATTGTATATGGCTCTCTCATATGTATATTTAAAATAATTTTATCATGTTTTATTCAATGCAAACGTAGTACTGCACACAGTTTTACCAGAGGAAAATGAACATTTCATTTAAGTCACAAACTTAACAAGTTAGACGATGTTATGAGCAAGCATTTTATTTGTGACATGTAAAAGTGAACTGCAATTTTACCAACAATTTCCAAATTATACAAATATGCCTTTAATAAATTGTTTCTGCCCTGAAGCAGGAAGTAAAAAGTCTTGTGCAAAGTTTTCTGGGCCATTCTTGTGCTCCTCCTAGTGGCAGTAGTATCAAAACATATCAGCTTTTACATCATTAACAGCGAAAAACACTAAAAAAAAAGGGAGGAGCAAGCAGGAATACAGCCCTGACCAAAGAATAATTGTATGTCTAATTTCTCAACAAGGACATCCTGTTCTCTTTTGCAAATAATGTGCATTTGTTTTCCTTGAAAATTTCCTTAAGGAATATTAATGACTGTTAGTCTAACTAACTGGTGACTTTGCAATTGCACAGAATGAGATGCTGAACAATGTAATATAGTCAACATGGTAGACAAAAGAACAATTTGGCTGTCAAAATATCTGACTTATGATAGTTTTTCAATTGAGAGTTTGCATCCACAGGGTAATCTCTGAATAATACTTATATTCAAAGTAGGAATTTAAGGGTTAGGTGTCTCTCATGATATACATTAGCAGATTCTGAAAACCTGTCAGTTCCAGATATAAAATTCAATACATCCGTAGTCTGAAATCAGAGGTGAAGTTACAATATTGATAATTGATAAGATGCCACCTCAAGTGCATGGCTTGCAAAACACCAAAATATAACTAATTGTCATGATGCCATCATTTTAAGTTTAAAAGCAGAGATCGGATATTTTTAATATTTGGAGCGTCAACAAGACAGATGACTTTTAACCAAGAAAAACAACAGTCTGGCATTTGTGACAAGTAAAGCTGATAAAATAGCCTGGGGGAGACCAAATCACACCAACTGAAACAGCAAACCAATATTTTGCATACAAGGATGCGCTTACACCTGTTATGGCTATATTAATGAAAAATCTAGATTCATAAATTTAAGTCAGAGTGAACTGCTCAAATAAATGAGAATTAGAAGAGACATTTTACAAATCTTTGAAATCAACTGTTCAGCAGCCAAATTATTGCCAAATTTTAAATCACATGCAAAAGAACAAACAACAGATGGGAAATAAACATCTGATGAACCTCAAACTGAAACAAAACCAAACTTTCTGAGTAGGGTAGCACACTGAAAATCCACCTGAGATTGTCACAAAAGTTAAAGATTTTGCAGTAGTATACAAAATTCCCCAATTTACCTGCCTTTTTAGGCCCAGGTTGAAAAACGTTTCTATACTCCAGAATGACTAATTGTAACAAATAAAAATAGAATTTAGCTGCACATAAATAATTATGAACCACTGACCTATAAATCTATTGGTTAAAACTCTAATCCCTTAGAAACACACACTTCAAAACAAATACAAATAGACACAGACACAAGTAAAATTGGTGTTATGGGTGGAGGGAAATGCTGGAAAAATAATTCAATGATTCCCTGTCCAAAGAGTCCCCTTTTGATTCTATCGGACTTACTATTTGTTGATCCTTCTTTACTCCAGGAATTTTTGGCTTCCTTAAAAGGAAGAGTACAGCAACTGATAAAACGACATTGCTTCGAGCAGAAAGAAAATAAAGTGGCTTCAGGCATTAGTTTTTTTTTAAAAAAAGCAAAAGGACAACACTCCCCCATCCGGAAGTCTGGCTTCTGGCTGTACAATTCACACCCAGCCACTTGGAAAGCAATCACGTACGTCCTGAAAAAATCTTTCTAGCTGACATTGACAACTGATCACCACTCTAACAGACCAAATCAACTACCTGCTGCTGGCTAGATCTCAATTCGTATACACCGCTTGCTACCAGTTTACATGCAATTAAACTTTCCCTACTAGCTGGATAAACAATAGCGTAAACAGTATTTAGAATAATCACTGTACTTTTTAAAACCGAACTACCAAACATTCCTTACATGATTCTTGTATTTTTCTTTAATGCCCATTTACAATTTCAGTCTAGAGTCAAGAACACAAAAAAGTGAAGAGATATGGTCTTTACATAAGTGAAGGTACAACATAAATGAGACCATTCCTATCACTTGGCCCACGAAGAACAGCAGGTCCAAGGGTCAATATCTCAGCTTCTTTTTCATAGGTCACCCCTAGTTTCCTCAGCCAGTCCAGAGGGAATTAAGACAGCACAGATCAAGAAAAACTGTTTTAACAGGTGGAAGTGTGCAGAATCTTGAGACACAGATTTACAGTGATTGGTTAAAGTAGTAATGTGACAATGGAAAAAACTTTTTCATGCAAGATGTGGTTAGGATCCAGAATGCACTGAGGGGGTGGCAGAGGCAGATTCATTCATAGCTTTCAGAAAGGAATCAAGTAACATCTGAAGATAAAAACTTCAGAGCTATCAAGAATGGTCCGCACTTCCTGGTCTTGTCAAGCTGCTTTTGTAAAAAGTTGACATGGATACCAAAAATCTGACCTAACTGTTGCATAGCCTTAAGCCTACTTTAAGCTCCCACTTGTCCACCTGTATCTCTGACCCACCTATCACTGTATCCCTTTATATACCTTATACACTTAGCTTTGCTCAGATACTGAAGTGGTTTTGAGGAATTTGGACCATAGACTACAACAGCTACTAATCTAAGTAGAGGGTAATAGTGGGGATTATTGGTAGTTGGAGCCAAACTAATCCACTGGTGACTGCACGGACTGCTTAACTGGATAGCTTTGATTGCAAAAGCTGCTGTCTCAGACGTTTAGCCAGAAAACTGTAAACGTGAGTGGGCAATGTTTTGACTGATCTGGGTTAGAGATAAAGAATCCAGATGAAAAGATTTGGTGGGCTGGAGTCAAATGACTTCAGGCCTGATATAAACAAGAAAACTCCCACTATGACCTCCCACTTTCCCACATCAGCAGCTCCATGTTGAGCTCAATTTGGAAGACGAACTGAGGATAGCGAGAGCACAGTACATAGTCCAGTCAGGGGCCTTAAATGTCCTATTAGCAGGCGTGATTCAATAATACCAAAGATCATGATGACTGAGGGAAAAGAAAGAGGGAAAAACCTACTCAGCTTTTTCTTCCAAACTACCGGTCTTAGATGAATCTGGTAGAAGTAACAATACAAAGAACACAACAGCACAGGAACAGGCCCTAGTCTGAGAATCTTTTCCAATAATTTCCCTATCACTGATGTGAGACTCTCAGGCCTATCATTTCTGGGATTGTCCCTGCTACTCCTCTTACACAGTGGGACAACATTGGCTATGCTCCAGGCCTCTGGGACCTCACCTTTGGTCATCGAGGATGCAAAGGTATATCTTACCACTTTTTAACACGTACAACATCTTTCTTTTTAATACAATTTGGCTCAGAAACATGACAATCCCTTCCCTCATATCATCCTCCACCAATCACTTCTCTTTGGTGAATACTGACAAAGTATTCATTTAGGACTTCACTTACTTTTTCTGGTTCCACACAAATTCCCTCCTTTATCCTCAAGTGGGCCAACCCTTTGTGGACCAACCCTTTCCCTGCCTACCCTCTTGCTTTTTATATAAGTATAAAACACCTTGGCATTCTCCTTAATCCTCTTTGGTAATGACTTTTCATGATCCCTTTACCCCTTCTGATTCCTTGTTTAAGTTCTTTCCTACTTTCCTTATATATTTCAAGAGCTTCATCAGTTCCACCATCTATACCTTACGTATGATTCCTCATTCTGATTAAATTCGTAACATCGAAGGTTCATGAAATTTGCCATACCTATCCTACATTCTCATAGGAATGTGCCACTCCTGAACTCTTATCAATTGCAGTTTGAAATACTCCCACATATCCAATCTAGATTTACCCTCAAACAGCTGCCTCCAATAAACATTCTCCAGTTCCTGCCTAATATTGTTGTAGTTTGCCTTACCTCCACTTGACACCTTCATCCAAGGACTGCCATTATCCTTATCCACGAGTATCTTAAAACCCATGGTACTATGGTCACTACTCCTGAAATGGTCCTCCACTGAAACTTCATTTACCTAGATGAGTTCATTTCCCAAAACAATGTCAAGTATAATTCCTCCCCCGGTTAGACTGCTTACATACGGTCTTAAAAAATTCTGCCCCATAGCAATAAGTGAATCCCAGTCATAGAGATGTACAGCATGGAAACAGACCCTTCGGTAAGCCCATCCATGCTGACCAGATATCCCAACCCAATCTAGTCCCACCTGCCAGCACCCGACTTTGCCTACTTATTCTATCCATGCCTCTCATAATTTTGTAAACCTCAATAAGGTCACCCCTCAGCCTCCAACGCTCCAGGGAAAACAGCCCCAGCCTGTTCAGCCTCTCCCTATAGCTCAAACTTCCAACCCTGGCAACATCCTTGTAATTCTTTTCTGAACCCTTTCAAGTTTCACAATATCTTTCCAATAGGAAGGAGACCAGAATTGCATGCAATATTCCAACAGTGGCCTAAACAATGTCCTGTACAGCCGCAACATGACCTCCCAACTCCTGTACTCAATATTCTGACCAATAAAAGAAAGCATACTAAAAGCCTTCTTCATTATCCTATCTCCCTGCGACTCCACTTTCAAGGAGCTATGAACCTGCACTCCAAGGTCTCTTTGATCAGCAACACTTCCTAGGACCTTACCATTAAGTGTATAAGTTCTGCTAAGATTTGCTTTCCCAAAATGCAGCACCTCGCATTTATCTGAATTAACCTCCATCTGCCACTTCTCAGCCCATTGGCCCAATTGGTCAAGATCCTGTTGTAAACTGAGGTAACCCTCTTCGCTGTCCACTACACCTCCAATTTTGGTGTCATCTACTTCCTAACTGTACTGCTTATGCTCGCATCCAAATTACAAAAAAGTAGAGGACCCAGCACCGATCCTTGTGGCACTCCACTCCAGCAGTCAATATAGGGGAAGCTAAAATCACATACCACAATAATCCTGCTGTTTTGACTTAATTCAAAAGTTTATCTACATGTTCTGTCCTCTAACTCCCACTGGTTGTTGGAGGCCTGTGGTATACTCCCAGCATTGTGATTTTACTTTTTCTATTCTCGAGTTCTGCCCATATTGCCTTGTTGCAAGAGTCTTCTGAAGTATCCTCCCTCACTAGGGCTACGAGATACTCTGACCAGTAATGCAACTCCCCCTTTTTAGTCCCCTTCTATCACACCCGAAACATCAAATCCTTGCACTTCAGCTGCCAGTCCTATTCCTCTTTCAGCCAAGTCTCTAATCACAATAATGTCATAGTTCCAAGCACTAACCAAAAGTTCATCTACCTCGGTTCAGATCACCTTCGCTGCTCTTTTCAACAGCGGTTCCCTTACTGTTCTTGTTTGCCTTGGTTTCTACCTCTCCCTCAATTTCTGTATTACTGCCCTACCCCTCTGCCACACAAATACTCTATAGCATCCCCAGACACCATTCCAACTCCAAAACTTGGGCTTTCAGGAGCTGCAGCTAGAGACACGTCTTGCACACACATTGCAGGTCCTGGGCACTGGAAATGTGCCCGGCTTCCCACATCAAGCAAGAGGAGCAGATTACGATTTGGAGCTATCCAGCTATTTCTTAACCTTTCCAGTTAATTAATCCTGACAATGTTAAATAACTTTAATACTAAATTGAAGCTTCCTACTCTGATAAATTCTCAAAACTTACCCGATACTCATCAGCAAGATTACAGAAACAGTTTAGGCTCGCACTCCCTTTACCCACTGGAATACTCTTTGTGCGAGGAAGGTTGGCAATGTTGTCTCCTCTCTTTTTCATTTTCGTCAAAGGAGAGAAGAGGGATGGAAACACTACGGTAATGCAATGTTTGGAGTTAACCATTCTTTAATGGCAGATTCGTCGACAATACCCTTCATGCCCAAGCTGACTGCAAAGTCCACTCCTAGAATGTAAATGAGCAATGACAGTACCTTCTGGTTGGAACTTTGAAGCTGGTCGAGACAAAAATTACAAGGTAATCACATTTTCAAACTGAAGATGTCATCCATTGTGTTGTGGTGCATCATCACCAAGCTGAGTTAGATAGATTCAGAACTGATGTAACACCTCTGCTGTGAGCCATCTGCAGCATAATTGTATCCCACGGCGATCTTTAACCTTGGCGAAGAATACTTCCCATTTTACCAGTACTACTAAGAGAATCAACCCCAGCTCAGCAGCATACAAGAGAGGAACAGCACCAGCTGTACCTAAAGATGAGGCACTGACCTGGTGAAACTACAACACAGGACTACATGCAGCCTGAAAATCAGAAGCTGTGCGCTACAGATACAGGTTATGTCAATGCTGTTTAATATAGATTAATACAATGCAGTTCCACCACATCCAGGAGGCTGCAGCTCAACAAGCAGCCTTTTTTTTAAAATAATAATCAGAAAGTTAATATGATATCCCAGATAAATAAGGTCAGAAGCTGAAAGTTCTACATCAAGTAATATAGTTCTGATCTTCTAAAGCCTGTCATTTACAGCACAAATTAGGAATGTAATGGAATATTTTCTTATTTGGATGGATGAATTACAGTTCCAAGCCACCCTAACCACTATCTTAAAACATTCACTTATTCCATCACCGATGCACAACAGCAGTCAAGTGTACGATTTGAGGTGGACTGCAGCAACTTCCAAGGTTCCTGAAACAGCACCTTCCAAAATTGCAACCCACATCAACGATGGAAATTCCATCACCTACAAGTTACCATCCAAGTCAGATACCATCCTGATTTTTAAACAGCATCACTGTTTTTTCACAGTCACCAAGCCAAAATCCTGGAGCTTCCTTCCTCATAGGTGGTACAGTAGCTCAGTGGTTAGTGCAGCTACCTCATCCAAGTTTGAGTCCAGCCTCAGGTGACTGATTGCATGGATGTTTACACATTCTCAGTGTCTGCATGGGTTTCTGCCAGCTGTTCCAATTCTTCCCACAGTCCAAAGATGTGCAGGTTAGGTGGATTAACCATTGTCAATGTACGGTTACAAGGATAGGGTGGAATGCTCTTCAGAAGGTCAGTGTGGACTTGATGGACCAAACAGTTTCTTTTTACAATGTAGTGATTCTATTCTAAAGCTATGTGGATGGAGTTCAAGAAAACTGCACACGACTGTATTGGTGTCTCAAGGGCAGTTAAGGATGCACACTAAATACTGGTTATACCAATGAAGTACTCACTCATATCAATCAAAGACTTGGACAAACTCAGATGCACACGCAAAATAACATTGCAACATTGATTATCCAGGCGCAATAATACACAAAGCTTCTTTTGTCCCTTCCAAGCACAATTTTAGTATGTGAAGTCTGGATAGAGAAAGTTTTACTGAAGAAGGGCTTATGCCCGAAACGTCGATTCTCCTGTTCCTTTGATGCTGCCTGACCTGCTGCGCTTTTCCAGCAACACATTTTTAAGCTCTGATCTCGAGCATCTGCAGTCCTCACTTTCTCCATAGAGAAAGTAGACATGACTAGTTGTTAATACTTGCAAGTAAAATTATATTCATTCAAACATTAAACTGAATTTATGCTGTTGAAACAACAGCTTTCGCTTCCACATGAATCAGTTTATTTTCACTTTGATAAGTGAAAATGATATGAAAACCTACAGATTCTTAAATTTAAGGTAATACCTTTTCCTTTGGTCCTAAGTCATCTAGGTTTAAAAAAAAAATCAGCTCACCACTCCAAACAAAGACCAGAAACAGTTTGAAATAAACTTAATATGCTATACTCCAACGTTTAGCATCAAATTAGGCTTGAACAAGATTTAAGATTTAGAAATTCTACAATTTTGATCAGAAATATTTTACTGTAATCAAACTTTAAATCGCAGTTTATGAAACTCCAACTCAAATTGCTCCGCATTTGCTTGAACTCAAAATCTACCACCAATTACATTCATATCAGATTCTCTGAGCAAAAACATAACATTAGTCAATCAGCAAAAATACCTACATTGAAATGGATGGAAGGTAAAGGACAGAAAGATGCCTCAGATGACTGGAGATTAAAGGAAGAAAACCATCAGTATTGCAATTTAGGAATCTTGCCCAACCTACAATGATATTCATCTTTGGATACTTGTGAAGTTGACTGAAGTTTCAAATCAGTCATACCCATATTGTTCACAGCTTAATGGTATCAAAAAGCATCCCAATGAAGTGAAGTCACAAACTATCCCCAGTTCTAAGGACAAAAGGTGAAAATCAATTAGAAATTTGAGAATTGAGACTTAATTCTGCTGAAGGGTGAAAGGCTTTGGTTGATTTTGTGCCTCATAATACAAAACCCCATTTAAAATTAACACAGAGAAACAAGAGAATTAAGATGATGGTTCCTGAACAAGAGGGAGGTTGGTTTCCCTGGCAACTTTATTTAATCTTTGAAGAGAAGGATGGAAGAATAGAGTGACAAAACAAATTGATTATGAACATTTGCAGTGGTATAAAAGTTTGAAAGAAAAAAAATCATCTAATGGGTACAAGATTCAAAGATTAAGGAATAGATCCAAAGTTAAGGTATAAAAAGTAAACCTAAAAAGTGCTTAAAATTGATTGTGAATTTAAACAGCAATGCAATTGTGGGACAGATCATTGGTGTGTAAAAAATGTTGTAGTAAAATTAGATTGTAAGACCACAGAAGGAAGCCATTTTGCACATGATATCTGCACTGGCACTCTGTTTAAACATTGGAACTCTTCTGCGCTTTCCCCATACCCTTGTATATTTATTCATATTCAAACAACAATCAACTTTCACTTGGTTACCTCAAATTGTACCTGCTTCCATCGCTTCCAGGCAATACAATTCTGACCCTTAACACTCGATTGAAGAGTTAATGTATGCAAATCACTTACAGGCAAGAACAGTTTCTCCTCATCTATTCTATCCACATCTCTGAATCTCTAACGATCCCCAACCAACCACCTTCTCTTGTAAATGAACAGTCCCAACATCTCCCATCTATCCTCATAACTGAAGATCCTTATCCTTTTAACTGTGTAAATCTCTTTTGCAATTTCCAATGAATTCATATCCTTCCTATGCTTAGGCTTGTATACTCTAGATGTTGTGTGACAAGTTGCCTTGTATAAATACTGGCTTTTGTACTCTATATCCCATTAATAAAATCCCAGGAGGCTGTGACATTTCATTAACTGTTCTAACTCACAATGGTCTACCAAAATAAACTAATCACATTACACTTAGTTGCTAACTCCACCAAAATGTTTGTGTCCTTTTGGAGTTTGATCCAATTCTGTAACACAGGGCTACTGTCCTGTTTAGTCCATGAACTATAAAATTTCTCTTAAGATTCATATCAAATGCCTTTTGAAACTCCATGTACACCATAATCGACATTACCCTCATCAATGCTTTCAATTCCATTTCAAACAAAACCTAGCAAATTAAAAACTACTGTCCTTTATAAATCCATGTTGGCTCTTTCTATACAATTGCTTTTTCCAAATGACTACTAATTCGATCTCTAATAATATTCTAGAAGCAACCTCAATTCTGAAGTTAAATTGACTGATCTGTAATTTTTAGCTCCTTACAATTTTGTTGAAGGAGGGCATACTGCCTGCAATTCCCCAGTCCTCTGGGCTTTCGGAGTCTAGGAAAGATTGAAAGATTATAGCCAATGTGCTCTTGTAATTCTCAGTTTCTTCAACATTGTTGTAGTTCTGTTCGCCGAGCTGGGAATGTGTGTTGCAGACGTTTCGTCCCCTGTCTAGGTGACATCCTCAGTGCTTGGGAGCCTCTTGTGAAGCGCTTCTGTGATCTTTCCTCTGGCATTTATAGTGGTGTGTTCCTGCCGCTTCCGGTTGTCAGTTCCAGCTGTCCGCAGCAGTGGCCGGTATATTGGGTCCAGGTCGATGTGCTTTTGATTGAATCAGTGGAGGAGTGCCATGCCTCTAGGAATTCCCTGGCTGTTCTCTGTTTGGCTTGTCCAATAATAGTAGTGTTGTCCCAGTCAAACTCATGTTGCTTGTCATCTGAGTGTGTGGCTACTAAGGATAGTTGGTCATGTCGTTTCGTGGCTAGTTGGTGTTCATGGATGCGGATCGTTAGCGGTTTTCTTGTTTGTCCTATGTAGTGTTTTGTGCAGTCCTTGCATGGGATTTTGTACACTACATTGGGTATCGGGTCCTTCGTCCTGGTGAGTTGTTGTCTGAGGGTGGCTGTTGGGAGTCCTAGTGGTCGCAGTAGTCTGGCTGTCAGTTCAGAAATGTTTTTGATGCATGGTAGTGTGGCTAGTCCTTTGGGTTGTGGCATGTCCTCATTCCGTTGTCTTTCCCTTAGGCATCTGTTGATGAAATTGCAGGGCTATCAGTTTTTGGCGAATACATTGTAGAGGTGTTCTTTTTCCTCTTTTTGCAGTTCTGGTGTACTGCAGTGTGTTGTGACCCTTTTGAATAGTGTCTTGATGCAACTTCTTGTGTGTGTTGGGGTGGTTGCTTTCGTAGTTCAGGACTTGGTCTGTGTGTGTGTGTGTGTGTGTGTGTGTGTGTGTGTGGCTTTCCTGTATACCTTTGTGGTGAATTCTCCATTCAGTATTCTCTGTATCACGTCTAGGAATGGGAGTTGGTTGTCTTTTTCTTCCTCTCTAGTGAATCTGATTCCTGAGAGTGTGGCGTTGATGATCCGGTGTGTGTTCTCTATTTCTGTGTTTTGAATGATTACAAAGGTGTCATCTACATATCTGACCGAGAGTTTGGGTTGAATTTGCAGTAAGACTGTTTGTTCTAATCTTTGCATTACTGCTTCTGCTATGAGTCCAGAGATGGGTGTGCCGTTGATTTGTTCATACATTTGGTTGTTGAATGTGAAGTGTGTTGTGAGGCACAGGTCCAGTAGTTGGAGTATGCAGTCTTTGTTGATAGGCTCCCGGTCTTGTTATCTGTTACGTTCAGTAGGTTGGCTATTGTTTCTCTGGCTAGGGTTTTGTCGATAGAGGTGAACAGTGCCGTTACATCGAATGAGACCATAGTTTCTTCCTTGTCTATATATATATATATATATTTCTGATGATATCCAAGAATTCCTGTGTTGACTGTATAGAGTGTCTGGATCCGCTGATCAGTGTTTCGTTTCTGTTGTAGTTCTTTAGCCAGTTTGTGTGATGGTGTCCCTGGTAGTGATACGATGGGTCCGAGTGCTTCTGTGATGTTTCCTCTGGCATTTTCAGTGATTTGTATCTGCCGCTTCCGGTTGTCAGTTCTTCAACATCTTTGAATGCAGTTCATCCCACCGTGCTTTGCCAATTTTAAGTATTACCAGCCTATCCAAATAATTCTGTACTTTTCCAGTGACACAGCTTTCTCTTCTATTAGTGTGACCTGGGTGGTTTGTGCATCCTTAATAAAGACAGATGCAAAGTATTCATTTATCACCATCATCGCTCGAAGGGCAGAATGGCCTAATCTTGCACTTATTTTCATTTTTTCGATTCTTCCCTCCATATGCAAGTACCCCATTGCTTCATAATCAATTGTATTCCTCCTGTTTCTACACGTGCCCAAGGATGACTTTTGGATTTTTTTTTTTTTTTACATTGTCCATGAGTCTTTTCTCATAATCCATCTTCACTTTAAAATGCTTTTTAAAATTCCCCCTTAAGCTTCTTTCTACCTAACACAAGTACACATTTTCTTTAATTTGCATCTCCTTTTTCATCCCATTGGTTTGTCCCCCTTTTCTTTTTAGATGGAAAATACCTGTATCTTAACCATCTCCTCTGTGAATCTATCCCATTGTCTGTCAACAGTTCTTCCCGACAAACATTTGTTCTAGTTGATCTAGCCCAGCTCTATGCTTGCCCCATTGAAGCCAACACTTCTGCAGTTAGTTGTTCATAGACTAGAATCCCTAAAGTGTAGAAACAGGCCATTCAACCCAACCCTCTGAACAGCATCCCACTTAGACCCATCAACTCTACCCTATTGTTGTAACCCTACATTTCCCATGACAAACACCCATCCTACACATCCCTGGACACTATGGGCAATTTAGCATGGCCAATACAGCTAACCAGCACATGGGTTGACTGTGGGAGGACACGAACACCCAGAGGAAACTCAAATACACACACACAGGGTGGAATTAAAACTGGTGCTGTGAGGCAGCAGTACTCACCACTGAGCCATGCCACCTGCACTGGATTACCTTTTCTTTTCTCACTCATTTACTATTCTTTACACTTATCCTCTGTCTCCAGGCAATTTTTGTTTCTTGCTATTCCTAGTATTCCTTTCAACTCCTACTTAGCTTTGGGAGTCAATTTAACGCATCCCCACCAACAGCACTACCAGAATCATCTCAGGGAACTCAGGGAACTCAACCTCAGCTCTCCAAATGCAATCTGTCTGCTTTGTAAAGGTGCCACTTTTCCTAGATCCAGAGACAGTGCCAAGAATCTAAAACCACACGGTTACAACCATTTCCCAACCATACATTTATCATTTTATTTCTGTACTCACTTGCACGTGGCATTGGAACTTATCCAAAAGATAAATACATTTTAGGTCCTGTTTGTTAATTTTCTTCCTAGTAGATGTGACCTATACGGACTTCAGTAAAGCATTCGACAAGGTTTCCATGGGAGACTGGTTAGAAAGGTTAGATCTCATGGAATACAGGGAGAACTAGCCATTTGGATATAGAACTGGCTCAAAAGGTAGAAGACAGAGGGTGGTGGTGGAGGGTTGTTTTACAGACTAGAGGCCTGTGACCAGTGGAGTGTCACAAGGGCCTTCTACCTTTTGTTATTTACATAAATGATTTGGATGCGAGCATAACAGGTACAGTCAGTATGTTTGCAAATGACACCAAAATTGAAGGTGTAGAGGACAGCGAAGAGGGTTACCTCAGATTACAACAGGATCTGGACCAGATGGACCAATGGGCTGAGAAGTGGCAGATGGAGTTTAATTCAGATAAATGTGAAGTGCTGCATTTTGGGAAAGCAAACCTTAGCAGGACTTATACACTTAATGGTAAGGTCCGAGGGAGTGTTGCAGAACAAAGACTCCCTTGGGAGTGCAGGTTCATAGCTCCTTGAAAGTGGAGTCGCAGGTAAATAGGATAGTGAAGGTGGCATTTGGTATGCTTTCCTTTATTGGTCAAGAGTATTTGAGTACTGGAGTTGGGAGGTCTTATTGTGGCTGTACAGGACATTGGTTAGGCCACTGCTGGAATATTGCGTGCAATTCTGGTCTCCATCCTATCGGAAAGATGTTGTGAAACTTGAAAGGGTTCTGAAAAGATTTACAAGGATGTTGCCAGGGTTGGAGGATTTGAGCTATAGGGAGAGGCTGAACAGGCTGGGGCTGTTTTCCCTGAAGCATTGGAGGCTAAGGGGTGACTTTATAGAGGTTTACAAAATTATGAGGGATATTGATAGGGTAAATAGGCAAAGTCTTTTCCATGGGGTTGGAGTGTCCAGAACTACAGGGCATAAGTTTAGGTTGAGAGGGAAAAGATATGAGAGAGACCTGAGGGGCAACTTTTTCACGCAGAGGGTGGTACGTATATGGAATGAGCTGCCAGAGGATGTGGTAGAGGCTGGTACAATTGCAATATTTAAGAGGCATTTGGATGGGTACAGGGGAACCTTGATTATCCGAATACCAATTATCCGAAAATTGGATTATCCGAAGGAGATCTCGAGGTCCCGATAGAAAAGATTACATCAAAGACATGTCTCCAACAGTGATCGTGTTTTTTGTTTACAGTGATTAAACAGGCACCATCTCCAAATGACTGACCTCCCGCCCTCTGTCTCTCCCCCCAGTTTCCCTGGAGTTCTACAGAGGGGTATAACCTAAACCCTCCCCCGCCCTCCCCCAACAGCTTCCCAGGAATAATTTCTCCAACATTGTCCTATACAAGGCAAACATGGAACTGGTCAAACATTTGCAGTTGCGTGTGGGGCTGTGGTTGTGGGCATGTGTGCGCGCACCTGTGCGCTATTTGGAGACTTACCTCACAAAGGCAGCAGCAGTCTTGTTGTTGGTGTACAGTCCAGATGCCCCAGAAAAGGCCGGGGGTGGGGGACTGTGTTGGGGGCGGGAGCTCGTATGCTTTGTGCTTGGGGGAGGTAGTTGGAACGGGTTGGGGGCGGGGCCTCGTGCACTTTGTTCTGGGGGCGGGGTGGCTCCCGCACTTTGTGCTGGGGTGTGGGAGCAGTGTGGGACCGGGTTGGGGGCGGGGTTTTACACGCTGTGCGCTGCTGCAGTCTCATGAATAGGGAGTAAACTTTAAATCTCCGAGCCCCAGAGGAAAGGCATTTAAATCGATTTTCCGAATAAATCGATTATTCAGACGAATTAGTGCTTGCTTATTACGTTCAGAAAAATCGAATTTCCACTGTACAGGAATAGGAAGGGTTTGGAGGGATATGGGCTGGGTGCTGGCAGGTGGGACTAAAATGGGTTGGGATATCTGATTGGCATGGACAGGTTGGACCGTGCTGTACATCTCTATGATGCTAATTCTCCCAATCCTGATGGTAGGACCAGATCCCACATTCTCATCCGTGTCACTGGTTAGAAGATGGACCAGGACCTTGTCAGTTCACCATTCCACACAACTTATCCTACAACTGTTCTGTAATGTTTTAGACTTTGGCAAGAAGCAACATACAATTCATGAGCCACATTTATTGCCACAGAAATGCTCGTCTAATGACCTAACTAATGAAACCCCGATCACTATGCCTTGTTTCCTCTTTCTCCCATCCTGAACAACTAAGCCATTTGTAGTGCCATAAAATTGGCTCTGCCTGTACTCCATTGAGGAACCAAGCACAAAACAATCCTCCAAAACAGAAAAGGATTTTGAGAATTACCAGTTCATCTTCTGCCTTCAAGCCTCAAAATACATCTTAACTTGTGTCAAATGTTAGTTCCACGAGTCTTTACTATGAGAACACAGAATATTAAAATCAGCTTAAATGTCAAAACACAGTTTTGATTAGTTCAATGTCGCATTTCTTAGGTTGCAGAGAGAATGGGGATGGCAGGTGAGCAAACGAACCAACAGGGACTGAGGGAGGGCAGGCATGAGAAAGGAGAGGACAAGAGAAAAGCAAGCTGATGAGTTTGCAAAATGAGTGAGAGCAAGGAAGCAAATGAGCTGATAGATTCCATCAATTATTAAACTGGAGACATGAATTTTAGAAAAAAGGGAGGCGGCGTGGTGGTGGCTCAGTGGTTAGCACTACTGCCTCACAGCACCAGGATCCCAGGTTTGATTCCAGCCTTGGGGAGTTTGTACATTCTCCCAGTGTCTGACCGGGTTTTCTCTGGGTGCTCCGGTATCCTACCACAGTCCAAAGACGTGCAGGCCAGGTGAATTGGCCATGCTAAATTGCTCATGGTGTTAGGTGCATTAGTCAGAGGGAAATGGGTCTGGGTGGATTACTCTTTGGAGGGTCGGTGTGGACTGGTTGGGCTGAAGGGCCTGTTTCCACACTGTAGGGAATCTAATCTAATCTAATCTAATATCTATTCTACAAGAATATTTACATTCAGATTTTGTAAGTAATTTGAAGATTAACAAATATTTCAAAAATAATAGCTCAGGTACATAGAAACCTTTAAGACTACTCAGATTTGATTACCATTAATGTGCATGAGAGCTTTGTAGTCACAGAGAACTGAAAAGGCCCTGCAACTTTGAAGCAACCACACATGCAAATTAGATGCATCATATTCAGACATCATTTACATTTGCATTCATTGTTAGTAGCACAGAGGAATCAGATGTGCAGGAAACTTGTCAGAGACAAGTACTACCTCCTCTAATCATACATTAGCTATCAAAACAACCCCATTTAAAAAAATGCCTTCAAAACATAACAATAGAGAACAAGGTCAACATATATCTTTCAATGGAATAAAAAAATTTAGAAGCTTCCTTTTAAAAGGTTTGTTTGGAAATAAGAACGAGAGCAGGGCTTCCCAAATGGAGTCAGGGCCACCAAGTGGAGTCACAAGCTGAAATTTTGAAATCATGAGCTCTTAATGCTTGCTACAAAACTCTGACCAAGTTATAACAGCTATACACTCATTGTAACTATGTTCACAGAGGAATCACAACTTTCAAACCTTGAAGTTGGATTATAAAGGGAATCAAATTTGGGAAACAGCAAACGAGGGTCATCAAATGGATTGGAAATCAAGGTCAAAAAAGACAGACATGGCCTCTTTGTGATGTCATAGTATTCGAACAAGACGACCAGAAGTGCAACTTGCAAGTGACTTGTACAACCAGTCGATACCAGTAACCATCAGTGTAAACTGCCCATCTGCCCCTTCACTAAGCTTGTATTCTAGATTTGGTGGTGTAAGAAATTGTACTCAGACACAAGTATACGCTGATGCTAAAAGAAAGCAAGTGTTTAAATTAGATTACATTACATTAGAGTGTGGAAACAGGCCCTTCGGCCCAACGAGTCCACACCGACCCACCAAAGCGCAACCCACCCATATCCCTACATTTACCCCTTACCTAACACTACGGGCAATTTAGTATGGCCAATTCACCTTACCTGCACATCTTTGGACTGTGGGAGGAAACTGGAACACTCGGAGGAAACCCACGCAGACACGGGGAAAATGTGCAAACTCCACACAGTCAGTTGCCTGTGGCGGGAATTGAACCCGGGTCTCTGGCGCTGTGAGGTAGCAGTGCTAACCAGTGTACTACCGTGCCACCCACAACACCTGGGCGGTGTTGAGACACCTGGTTTGCAATAGTATTTTAATGTTCAAGAAATTGAGAAACCACAAATATGAGTGCATAGATGAACTGCATAATATTCCATGACTTAAATTTTTAAGTATAATTACTCAACAGTTATTTGCTGCTTTTAAACAGGACCTCCAAGACTCAGTTACAATTTCAATGTACAATGTGCTTATAAAATTAAGTACACATAGCACCATCTGTCAGTACAGTTACCACTAATTTCTCAAGTACCTTCTCCTTTAATCTGGATTGTACGTGCAATCCTGAGCAACATTTAGTTAGTGTTACAGTGAATGCTTAATAGCACTATTTTAGCACTAACAGCATTGCTAACAGTATAAGTAATTTAAATTTTACCAGGACTACTACTCAATGTAATTCCAGTATTTCTTAGCCTTTTGCATTCCAAAGTACCATGCAGTGTAGAAACAGTTTTTGAAGTCAACCCAGTACGAAATTGTCAGTTCTTTTACAAAGTGATAGTTCCATTCTCATGCAGTCCCAGTTTAAGCAAATCGTTTAATAGCAACATCATTTAAACTAATGGAGCCAGAATCATATTATAACCAATACACACTTTAAAAGTTTGTGCTTTAGAAACAGTGCCTCCAATTTGTCAATTGCGTTATAGTAAATTTGCATTAACAAAACATGCGTTAAACCAGAACAACCTGTAGTAAAAAAGCAGCATGAGTAAGACATACTATTTGTCCAGCGTCTCAAATGGTGACTTTTCCTTAAAATTCTCTGTTGTTTGTTGCAAATGAGTGCAAGTTTTGAGTTTATTGTGCATAAATCCTTGAACATGTCTAAATGCTTCAAGGTAAAAACAATGACTGCAGATACTGGAAACCAGAGTCTAGATTAGAGTGGTGCTGGAAAAGCACAGCGGTTCAGGCAGCATCCGAGGAGCAGTAAAAATCGATGTTTTGGGCAAAAGCCCTCATTAGGAATACAGGCAAAGTGCCTGAAGGGTGGAGAGATAATCTCTCCACCCTTCAGGCACTTTGCCTGTACTCCTGATGAAGGGCTTTTGCCCGAAACGTCGATTTTTACTGCTCCTCGGATGCTGCCTGAACTGCTGTGCTTTTCCAGCACCACTAATCTAGATGCTTCTTCATATTCATCAGAATAATGTTGAGAATTGGCATAGAAATCATCTAAATACTGACCTGTAAAATAAAAAAGCAAAATACTGTTAATGTTGGAAATCTGAAATAAAAGCAGAATGTTTTGTTAACTTATAAAAACTGAGCAGCACCCAAAGAAAAAAAAAGTGGGTAAGACTTTAAACTGATGAACATCCATCATAGTTCTGATCTGAAAAGGCTAACCAAAAGCTTAATTTGCAGTTTCCATACACAGACTTCTTCATTCCTAAATCTCAAGCAAATTGTCACTTGAGAGTATTCAAAAAGCTTTGAATTTTCTCAAATGGAGTCAACGGAGCACAAGAAACTTTTGCGTGTTATTCTCTCGAGTTTCGCCAAGGTTCTGCAGTAATGCACATTATTTAATGTGAACTAATCCTTCCTTCTAGCATAATCTAGCATTATCCTTGCAGCATAATCAGTTTAAAATGTGAGTTCTAGAGCATACATAGTCACCTCTAAAGTTTCTTTTTGGATTCCATGCATTAATTCATACATGACTGGGCAATCATGTCAATTTCTTAGTTTTCACCACACTGTTCTTAAACTAGGAAAAAAAATGCATCTTTCCTTACTGCCATGGCCTATGTTGGAAACTTGATAGTCTGTTCATAATCTGAATGGTAGGGTTAAATTCTATCCATATTAAAAAATTTATGTCTGATAAAATTCTTCTTGAAACTTTCCAAGACAACGCACGAGCAATATCAATCACCAAGGAATGTATTTTACCGGATTGCAACAAATTAAAAACAAAACAAAAACTGTACGGTTGCATTGTAATCAGGTGTTGGCAACATTTCTAGTTTACTTCCCTGTACTCAAAATGAGATTTCTACAGTAAATAGGAGAACTCTCTTTTTATATGGTGCTGTTCACAGATTCTCAAGCCATCCAAATGTTCCCAACAGCTAGCTAATTAAGTGTTGCAAGGCAAGTAAAGACAGTAGCTAATTTGGAAACAGCAAGGATAGACAAATTGTAAAGAGATAAATGACCAGATAGTTTTAATTTTGGTGGTGTTCATTGTAAGATATTCGCAATGCCAAAAATAACTAAAACAGAAATTGCTGGTAAAACTCTGTAGATCGGGCAGCAACTGCAGAGAAGATGAGTTAGTGTTCCTGACCCCAGTGACCCTTCTTCAGAAGGGGTTCTAGCTAGGAAAAATTGGTGTGTATATCCTGAAGATGGAGTTGGGGTGGGGTGGGGGTGGGGGGGGGGGGTGTGGGGAAGGAGTAAACAATATTTGGAGATGAAGCCCAGAGACAGAATAGTTGGGCAGACAAAGGACACAAAACTGGGAGAATCAAAGCTGCTAATGTGACAAAGCGACCTGGTGTGGGGGGGATCAGGGTAAGGACATGGGAGAAGGTGCTCAGTCTCTGAACTTATTGAATTCAATAGAGCCCCGAATGCTACAGGACTCCCAAGCTGAAAATGAGGTTCTGTTCTTCCAGCTTCCGCTGAGCTTCACTACAGTACTGCTGACAGAGATATTGGCCAGGGAACTCGAATAGTGTGTTGAAGTGGCAGGCAACAGGAAACTTGGTCATTTTGCAGACATAACGTAGGTGTTTTGCATAGCAGTATCCCAGTCTGCGTTTTGTCTCCCCAATGTAAAGACTCTATTCTGACCATAGTTGCAGTGAACTAATGGTAGCACATTTTAAAATCCATGTAAATTGTTTAAAAAAAAAAAAATTGACAAGGGTCTCACATGACAGACTGATTGGCAAACCAGAAGTCCACAGGATCCTTGGGAAAGTTGAAAGTTGAAACTAAAACTGACAATGACAGGGAGCAAGTGAGAAGAAATTATGAGCTCAATGGTCTCCACTTATGCCATAAATTTTCCATGTTTCTATGGCAAAAGGAGAAGGCCAATAATTAAACATGCATATATTTTGGAATCAATTTGGGAGAAATTGGAAGGAGAAGAAAAAACTAAGAAAAACATTCCACAGATTTGATCACGGGGTGCTCCTGAACCAGGATTTTGAACATTAATCATTTAGTTCAGCTAGTTTATTCATGGTGTATCTCAGTTTGTTCTCTGGTTTGTTCCAACTTAGTTGAGCCCAGCAAGGATGCAATATAGACAGGACAACTGACTTTAACAGCTTGGTAAGGAAAGTCAGACGAAAAAGATGAATATCATGGTGTTCCTAATAACTATGCAGTGGTCTTTGCTGAAAGTGAACTTGAAGATGCTAAAAAAGGTGAGATTATGTTTGACTGCCAATGGTCCAATTCTTTACAGGGTTATACGCATGACTATGTTTACTCTGGTAAACACAATGCACAGATCATACGTCACTATGTTTTATAACATGCAAGGATTTAGAAATGGGATGGTAGAAAAAAATCAAAGAACAAAAATGCACATCTCATTTCTTTGCGAGCATATTTAATCATCTAAATATTGTATTAAGGTCTAATATAAAATTAGCCAAAATATACAAATATGCTGTTGAACACAAGTACTTCTATAAAATAAATTAAAAAACAAAATTAATCTATAGCTTAAAAAGTCATGTCATACATGGAGCCATTTTGCCATAATTTTTAAAATATTTCAAGATTGATAGATACTCATAATAGAGAAATACTACTTCCATTAAACCAGACAAAATGAAGTTTTATTGATCAATGTTTTTGTATGCTAATAATTAAAAAGTAAATTGTAGAAATAAACTTCTATTCAATTTAAGGTCAGAGGATTTATACCTGAAAGCTATTTGCTTTTCAAGATTAGCTATTTACTTCTTATAGATTTTACTTAAAAACTAGAACAGGAATTTAATACAACAATGAATCTGCTACATTGTTGTATTAACAGACAACTCTAGACAAATATTATATCCAGTACTTCCCCTTTTATTTGTTAGTTAGTCATTTTCAATGCTTCAGTGTCTGTTTCATCCAATTTGCAGACTGCATGCAGCATGAAGCTCATCATCATGCCACTGAAAAGCCCAAAAACATTGCACGTCACAAGCTTACGCCAGCCTGCCACCAATCTGCAAGTCTGCGCTCTTGCAGCACCAGCACAGCTCTCCTTTCCAAAGGAGCTTTCAGTCAATGTGTTCGCACCGCTAGCTAGTCTCTGTACAAGTACTTCATTACCATCAACAAGTTAAGGACAGGACCACCAGCTGTGCAGCCAAAGGTTTGAGCTTCAATTAATCAATTGAATGGACAAGTAAAAGGAAATGTTTGTTTTCATTCATTCTCGAGAAAAAATTCCATAGTTCTAAGCCAGTGGAAATCAAAGCAGGGCAAGGGCAAAGCTTTGGGAGGAAATGTTACAGCTGGGATAGGTGAAGATTTGTTATGGCATTTTTCCTTTAGCCTTCAACTGGAATACTCGCCATTGTCTTGTGAAAGGAAACAGAAATCCTTTTTGTATTGCATCTTTTCAAAAGCTGCCTCTTCCATTGGAACTTCTTTCCAGCTCACTGCTCGAGGAGTCTGAACAGAAGGATAGTTGAATGCAGTCTCCAATGTGCAGAAAAGAATGGGTAAGTGTTTTTCGTTTAAAATGGGATTTTCAAAACTGACAGGAGGGGAAACAGGGATGGAGGGATGAAGCGGGAAGGAGCAGCAAATTACTTCGTGTGTTGAAAGCATAGATCGGTCCACGCATTTAAAAACAAAATCACATCTGATAATTCTATGATCATTAGCTACAGAGCTTTTGTGGGGGAGGGGAATGAAACATCTAAATCACCATATACGATGGACTGTTTAGGCTGGAAACCTAAGTGAATTTCATCTGATTGCCACCTACAGGTTTGCATTCGAAGTGGCCATTGGGGGGGCCAACAACGGTGGCATTGTGTGTGATGAGCATGCTGTTGAAAATGCTGCCTGCCTCAGGCACAGCATGTCCACAAAAATGCAGATGCGAGGAGCTGCTCTTTTATTGCGATTCCCAAGGTTTTCAAGGAGTACCCGATAATGTCTCCCACGGGTCTATTGGCTTGTCACTCAGGCACAATACTTTTGTTGAACTGCAAAACGATCAGTTTACAAGATTCAGCCAACTTGCATGGCTCTATTTAGATCACAACCAGATTTCTATTATTCAAGTGGATGCCTTCCAAGGACTATATAAACTCAAAGAATTAATCCTCAGCTACAACAGGATTGTGCAACTGGCAAATACGACATTCAGCCAACTGATTAACTTGCAGAATCTGGACCTGTCATTTAATCAAATTACTTCTCTGCAACCAGAGCAATTCCATAGCTTACGGAAACTTCAAACTCTGCATCTACGTTCAAATTCACTAAGGACCATTCCTATCAGGGTTTTCTGGGACTGCCGAAGCTTAGAGTTTTTGGATATAAGCCACAATCGTTTGCGAAGCCTAGCTCGTAATGGCTTTGCAGGATTAATCAAACTCAAGGAGCTTCACCTAGAGCATAACCAGCTGACAAAGATTAATTTTGCTCATTTCCCTCGGCTAATCAGTCTCCAAACACTATTTTTACAGTGGAACAAAATTAGTATCCTGCTATGTGGAATGGAATGGACTTGGGACACACTGGAAAAGCTCGATGTAACCGGAAATGAGATTAGAACAATTGAGCCTAACGTTTTCCCAACAATGCCGAACCTAAAGATACTTCTGATGGATTCAAACAAGCTTACCACACTGGATGCCCAGATTGTTAATTCATGGAAATCTTTAACTCACATCGGTCTTTCTAGTAACATGTGGGTTTGTAACAAAAATATTTGTGCCATGGCCTCCTGGCTAAGCAGTTTCCAAGGTCGATGGGAGAATTCAATCGTTTGTGCTAGCCCAGAGCACACACAAGGCGAGGACATCTTAGATGCTGTTCATGGATTTCAAATCTGCAGTAATCTTTCAGCAACCACCACACAAATAACTACTGGCTACACAGATTCTACACAGCTATCAGAAACCACTGAATACGCAAATGAATTAATGTTCACTGGCTCCAGCACAGAGGATACTGAAAATCCCACTATAGAAACAACTACTGAAGACTTCCTTGAGCCTGATAATACTCTCTTTACTCACAGGATAATAACTGGAACAATGGCTCTATTGTTCTCTTTTTTCCTCATTATTCTTGTGGTGTACATATCACGGAAATGCTGTCCCCCTACTCTAAGACGTATAAGGCATTGCTCCATGATGCAACACCGGAGGCAAATTCGCCACCAAGCCAGGCAGCCCATGGCAGATTTATCTACACAAGTACCCTATAATGAATATGAGCCCACCCACGAGGAAGGCGCATTGGTGATCATAAATGGTTATGGACAATGCAAGTGTCAGCAGCTGCCTTATAAAGAATGTGAAGTATAAATTACTGAGCTCATGTAACCATCATTCAGTTTAAGAAATGGGAAATCTGTGAGTAAAAAAAAACTTTTAACTACAGAATTGAACTTTAATATTTTTTATTTGCAGAATAAAGTTACCAAAATTCTGGCACTGGCTCTTTTACTCTAAATTATACCTGAAGCTATGAATGAAGGTTGGTTTAGATTTTTCAATCTATATATTCACCATGCTATATACTTAAAATTGTTTTTGTTATAATTACTGGTAGAAGAAATTATTTCAGTAATGGTTTCACAAAAAACTAAAAAAAGAGACACACTTAAAAACATGCTTCTAAAAAAAAGTACCTCCTTTGCCATTCGAGGTGATGCAGGTGGTCTGTCACTAATGGTCAAACTTTCCATTATCTGATGCCCTTGGCATCATCCACATTGCACAACGACTTTTAGATAAGTTATTTAATAACTACAAGTTATTAAATAATGGGCTCAGTTTGAAACTGTGGTCATTCTGTTTCATAAGGTAGAAACTAGGAAGAATTAATGGTCAGCTGTGTTTTTTACATGTCAAAACGAAAACAAGATTTTTTATGTTTTATACTGACAGGGTAAGCGAAGCTTTTGCTTGTTTAGCAGATCAACAAGCTAAACAATTAAGGCAAGTACATTAATATGGCTAACAGCTAACTGTGCTTTCATAGGAGTAGTTATGAAACCCACTGAACTGTACAATAATTTTGCTCCTCAATCTTGAATAAAAGACAAATTATTAGACCAAATAACAATGACCCAGGCATCATAAAACCACCCAAACTGTAGTTCATATTTTTAGAAGAACATCTTAAAGTTCGCTAGCATTATTAAAAATATTGTCACAAAACATTAAACCACAGATTAACAGTTTGCTGCAGTATCCACATGAAACGCTACATTAAGTAAATATAAAGCAATGTTCAACTGGTTGATTCAATTAAGAAGCTTCCACGTGGACGTCAGTCAAATTACACAAGAAAACAGAAATGTGCTTATGTCCGATGTGACAAATTAACACATCACAGAAATATAGTGCATGACCAAAGCCAAATTTTTACTGGATGTCAATTTTATCAATGTAGCTCACTCAGGAAAGAATGTTGGAAGAAGTGCCATTTCTGTTGTTAAGGGAGGGGTGATGAGGAAGTCACTTGGAAATTTAATAAAATACCAGCCAAGCTCAATCATCTTATCACTTGCTGTGTTCAACAGTATTCACAGTCAGTTCCAAGATTACAAGATACCAGGAGCTAGATTGGGCATAGAATCAAAGCAATACAAGCAAATGTCCCAGAGCGTAAAGGCAGGAAGCAAGTATCACCAAGCAAAAGTCGAAGAATATAGGGTAGGAAAGAAAAATAAAGATAGATTCACTAGTTATTAAATTGAGGGTTCAAATTCAAAATAATTGTAACTTTGTAGTACAATGCTGCCCCCTTTATGCAAGTGGTTCAAAAATGAAATATTATAAAACAATGCACTGAATCGGCAATGATAAAAAGGTCATACCTGTCTCCTTTCTGTTCGTACATATAACAGGCATTTATATATGGGTTTAAATCTGCTTCGGAGCAATGCATGGCAGCAATACCATGAATGCATCTGACCAGGGTCATTTATTTCACAGCTTAACACTAAAATCTGAAAACCTCCATCAGATCACACTGATTAATAAATCAGCATTCTCTCTTCTGTGAAATTTGATCTTTTATTAAGCAGTTTTAAAAAAGAGAGCATCCAAAGCTGGTTTCCGGTGAAGATTACCAGGAACTTTGCTTTGAATTCTCTCTTCCTATCCCAAATTGCACTAAATTCTTAATACTGAATTTCTCCAGACTCTGAAGCAAGGTTTCTGAAATCAACAGAAATGTAGCCAATTGATTGATCAAAGTGCATGATAATCTGCAGTTTACTACAAAATTGGATACCTCCCTAAGATAGGCCGTAAAGATATCTCAGAAGAGCGAGCAATAGATGCTATTCATATGGACTTCAGCAAGGCATTCGACCAGATTCCATATAGTAGGTTACATCACATGGAATCCAGGGGAACCTAGTTGATGGGAAGCAGAATTGGTTTGAAGGTAGAAGACAGAGGATGGTGGTAAAGGGCTGTTTTCCAGACTAGAGGTCTGCGACCACTGGTCAGCGCAAGGATCGGTGCTGGGTCCACTGGTTTAGATGTGATAATGATTTGGACGTGAATACAGAAGGTATGGTTAAAACGTTTGGCTGAGTTGTCAGTGAAAAAGGCTGCTTCAGAGTACAGTGGGAACTTGGTCACTTGGGCCAATGGACTGATGAGGGGCAAAGGAAGTTTAATTTATAAATAAATGTGAGGCATTACATTTTTTTTTAAAGGCAAAACAGGGCAGGACTCTCAATTGAAGGGAGGACTTGGGGAGTGTTGCCAAACAAAAAGACCTAGGGGTGCACCTGCATAGTTCCTTGAAAGTGGAATGGCATGTAAACAGGATGACAACAATGTTTTTTGGCACGCTTGTTTTCATTGATTAATGCATTGAGTACAAGAGCTGGGTTATATGCAGAACATTGGTGAGGCCACTTTTAGAATACTGCATTCAATTCAGGTTTCCTTGCTACAGGAAGGATGTTGTTAAATTTAAGAGGGTTCAGAATAGACATACAAGGATGTTTTTGGGATTGAAGGATTTGAGTTATAGAGAGGAGAATATGCGGAGGCTTTTTTTCCTGGAGTATTGGAGGCTGAGGGGTGACCTTATAGAAGTTTACAAAATGATGAGAGGCATGGATAGAATGAACAACCACAATCTTTTTCCCAGTTTAGGGGAGTCCAAAATTAGAGGGTATAGGTTTAATGTGAGAAAGATTTTTTTAATATAAATGGACTCGAGGGCAACTTTTTCAAGCAGAGCGTGGGTACATGTGTGGAATGAGTTGCCAGAGGGGTGGTGGTACGGTGACATTTAAAAGGCATCTGGATAGGTATATGAATATATAGGGGCCAAATGCTGGTAAATGGGACTACCTTAGACCATTTGGTTGGCATGAAAGAGTTGGAAGGGTCTGTTTCTGTGCTGTACATTTTGATGACTCTATACCACTGAACTATTAAATCGACTCATCTAACTTTCGTATGAGCACATGCTTCACCTTATGTTACATGCGATATAAAAGGAAACAATCCTAATCAGTGCAAAAAAGGAAATAGTTCATTTCCAGGACTTAGATACAACAAATACAATGAGGACCAATTCTGTGCTTAGCAATGAACACCAACCCTTGGAAACCACAAGTGGCAGACGAGACTCTCCAACAACAAAACCTAAAAAAAGTCACAATTCTCGCTGGATTTTAAGTTCATTCTTCCTAATCTTGTGTTGCAATTTTTTAAGCATTAACTCTATTACTATTGAACAACCATATTCTCAACTAAACTCCAGAAATATAGTTAAAAATTGCTTTGCAGAATCTTGACATCACTTGAAGTATTTTGTTTTGTACGGTTCTTTCTAGTTTATGCATTTGATAAAAGTCAGCCAAGAACATCTAATAGAAACATAAGATGCACAGCTAATGACACAGACATGTTGATCCTAGAATTTTTTTTTACTATCAAGGTCTAAAATACAATTTTCGTGAAAACTGTACCTTTGGAGAGATGATGTCTGTCTATGCCAAAGCAATTTTTTTTAAAACAAAATTAAAACTTTCAGTAGTCTCCCGGATAAGAATTTAAAAATCGGGATTTAATTTTTTAAAAATCCAATAATGAAATGTCTATCAGACCTGAATGGTCAAATAGAACATTTGGAACTAGTATTTAAGAAAAAGAAATAGCAAAATCAAAGATCAGCAATGAGACCACAAACTTTAAGTTCATGATGGAGAACATAATACAAACGTGAAGTTGTATTCAATTATGACTAGAATTGCAAGAAAGAAAAGGCTCATGCTCTATAATCTGATTATAATCCAGTGACCTCAGTGGGAATTGCTGTGTGAAGAAAAGATCAGGAGAGATTGTAGTTCCTCACCACATCTGTCTAAGAATACAATAAGTACAGCATCAGTAGAACAATGCCCAGCATGATTCACTATCATTGTGATATGGTAAGTGAAAATTAGATTTGAAGAGGCACAGAACAGACTATCTGCTGTCGCTGTGTGCACATGAAGTTATACATTTTTGCACAGACCAAGCCCCTATAAACAGTAATAAAATGAAGTAAATTTTTAAAATGTCATCAGAACTTGAAAATGACCAACAAGCTCACATACAAGGTTGCAGATGAAACACCACACAAAAGAGTAATATCTCCAACTCATTCCCCCAGTCCTACAATAAATTCATTCATACATTCAATTTCTTGTTTAGAGCTATGGCTTCAAACTGAAAACATTTCTAGAATATTGGTTGTGGGAATGAAGGCTGGAGAGTGAAGGAGTGGCAAAGGATAGTGAGGCGCAACAGCAAGCGAGTGTGCGACACGAGAGAGACCTGGCGAGAGCAAGACGTAGAGTTTGGTGAGATAGAGAACAAGTGGTGAGAGAGAGCATGCATGCGACAGACCCAGCATACGAATGCAAGAGAGAGAATGCAAGTGCCGAGAGAAGAGAGTGTGTGAAAGAGTGCAAGGGGTACGAGCAAGTTTGGGTGGAGAGAGGGAGGAAGAAATACAAAAGATAGGAACGAAATATTAAATATCTGCCACAGAAGCAAATTCCTATGGTCTTGTTCTGCACCATTCAACCCATCGAGTTTTCACTGATCCTCCAAACAGCATTCACCCATACCCAATCCCCAACTCCACTCCCATAATTCCAAGTCAGCTTTTTGTAATATCAGATTGGCCCACCTAATCTGCACATCCTTTGGCGCATTTTCTTTAAGCATGGCCAACCAATCTAATGTGCCCATTTTTGGACACCTTTTTATTTTTAAAAAGTCCATCAACACTGGAACATTCAAATATTAGTGCTGGCTTTCAGTAACAGATAGAGGCCATTGTCTGCATGAACTGTAAGTATAGTATCCTGCAACTTCCCAAATGTTTATCCATTAACACTAAATGATTGACTCTGGTGCCGTTGAATAAATCCAGTAAATGAATGCAAGATTCCTGCGAGGGGCAGTGAAATTCTCTGTTTATTTTGAACACCAATTGCAAAGCTAATTGGTTTCTTCCCTAAGTATTAGTGTGAGGACTGACATCTACAGATTATCCCTATTTGTCATACAATTATTAGGTTAGTACTTAGAGCCCTTGTAGTGCGGTCCCTGCCCTGAACCAGAGAGGCCCAGGTTCAAGTCGCACCTACTCCAAAAGGTGTGTAACATCTGAACAGGCTCATTAGAAAAATAGATTAGATCAGTATTTAATTTACTAGCCAGACCATTAGCTGTTCAATCTATCCTACACTGTAAACAGTGCAATCTGACAAACATAGCTCCATCATAAAACTACATGATAAATATTTCCAAATTACAAAAGCAATCCATATTAGGCTTGTAAAGATAGCAAATTTTGAAATTCTTGTACTCCACTCTTTCAAATTCCAATAAGAAACTCAATAAGAAACTCAGCAGAAGCAGGGCACTTCATCAATGCTCCATTCACCTGAAACATTCATTCATTCCACTACCAAACCACAGTGAGTACTATAATGCCATAAGACATAGGAGTGGATGCAAGGTCATTCGGCCCATCAAGTCCACTCCGCCATTTAATCATGGCTGATGGGCTCCACTTACCCGCACGTTCCCCGTAGCCCTTAATTCCTTGCGAGATCAAGAACTTACCAATCTCTACCTTGAAAACACACAACGTCCCGGCCTTTATTGCGCTCCATGGCGATAGATTCCACAGGCCAACCACTCTGGCTGAAGAAATGTCTCATTTCCATTCTAAATTGACATCCAAGGGTGTGCCCACAGGTCCTAGTCTCCCTGCCTAATGGAAACAAATTCCCAGCTTCCACCTTTTCTAAGCCATGCTTTATCTTATAGGTTTTTATTAGATTCTCCCCTCAACCTTCTAAACTCTAATGAATACAATCCCAGGATCCTCAGTCGTTCATCGTATGTTAGGCCTACCATTCTGGGGATCATCGAGAGAATCTCCACTGGACACTCCAATGCCAGTATGTCCTTCCTGAGGTGTGGGGCCCAAAACTGGTCACAGTATTCTAAATGGGGCCTAAGTAGAGCTTTATAAAATCTCACTATATACCTGATATACTAAAGAGTCATCCAGCACCACCTTCCAAACATCCAGTTTCCACTTTCTAGAAAAATAAAGGGCAAGAGATGCATGGGATATTACCACCTAGAAGCTTCTCTCCAAGCCACACACCATCCTGACTTGTATCCTGTCTTATGGTTAAACTTTACTTGAAGACAGCATTAGGTACTGAGTGGCACTGCCAAAACAAAGTACATTGGGCACAACAAAGCCAAATGAATAGCACCTCTGAAAATTCACATTAAAGTTCAACTGATTGGAGCAACTGGTCTACAAACATTTAGAATTTAAAAAAAAAATAGCTCTGAAGTTATTTCAAATTAGGCAATGTAGATGATTGTCCTTCCAATAATTCAATGCAAGAAATTTCTTTTAAAAAACAGATTAAATCTCAAATCAAAAAAAGATTTAAATTGTGGGCTATGGATTGATGGTTAATGTACAAAAGTGAATTTAAGGTTTTTAAAAGCACATAACCCAATCTACAAACAAATTAAATAAAATGTGCACTGAGCAATGAACTTTAGATTGTGAAAAATACAAGTGTTAGGTAATTAACTTTAACAAATAACTTTGCAGTAATAAAATACTTAGTCAGGGTCGCATCGTACAAAAAGCCAGCCTATTTGCTTTGAAAGATGTATCTGATCAATCTCACTCCTGATCTTTGCCCCCAGTCCTGAACTTTGTTCATCTTTTCCAAGATTTACCTGTGTCAACCTCACTGCCAACATGCTGTGTAAAAAGAATTAAATACTCCCCCCACCCATTCAGTAATTAATGTTAAGTGTATGCAACATCATAACCCATCAAAATTAAATGATTCTATTAAATATAAACATAACCTGCTTTTAAACGCAATTCCAGCTTTTCCAGTCTCTCCACAACTGAACTTTTGCATCTTTGGTATTTCTGAAATATGCCTATTGATAATGTAGTTGCCACATTTAAGGAAATTGGGCAGGTGTTTTTAAAAAAAAAAATCTCAATGCCAAATTCAATGCAATAAATGGACGCAACATTCTAACATCAGCAAAACAAAATGGTGAAAACCATGCCTCATACAAACATATGAAACATGATCTACCCATCATAATATTGACAAAAACTATTATTTAGATAATCAAAATAAAGTTAATCGGTAGTAGAATTAAGCTCAAAACTCTGGACATTTCAGAAAAAGATTTTAAACAAATGTGCACACTTACTAATGTGTGCACATGTTGAAAATGACATATTTTACACCGTGATATGCGCTGTACTACCCCTTTAAGTCAACTAAACAGGACAGGGAACTAAAAGTAGAAAGGAATAAAAAAGTTAATCTCAAAGAATTTTTAAAATTTAGGAATTATGAGCATGGGCAGGTCAGTCAACGCTTCAATTCTGCACCAGTAACCATCAATTTGGCTAATGGTCATTCTCAACTCCTCCTCCCTGCATGGTGGTAAAAGCTTGCCTCAAATGCAATGACTTGAATACAACACATTAATAACCTCAAGACCGATTCTTGCAACTAGACCAACAAAAGTAATTCACTATACTGTTGTCTATTACACATTAAAAAAAGGAAAGGATTGCTGAATAATAACTTCCTCGGAATACTAAATTAGGATAATCAATAACTAACGTCTGCCCAAAGAATCAGAGCACACCTGATCATGTATTTCAGTACCTGACTGAAATACCTGACTGGAGCTCGAGTACAGTATTATTCGACTTGCTACAATATTATGTTGAAGTGAATTTTTATGAATTAGATTGATGAAAATACCTAAGTTTAAATTTTATAATTCCAAAGCTAATCATTTTCACCAACTGATATTGAAAGAATGGAATAGAATACATTTTAAAGCAGAGTGCACCCTGAATTAAGTCTTGACCTTCCTTAGTAAGTTTGGAAATGTATTTGCCCAGGATGGTTATGTCAACATTGTTAACATAGCGAGTTTTTAAAAAAATAATCAGATATGCAGACATCCCTTCTCCACAAAAGGCAACAATCCCCCAAAGTAAGGTGGGGGATGGGTGGAGAAGACACGTACGTACTATTGTTAGATAGCCTTTCAAAATTTATCTATGAGCGCCATCTAGACTAAAAGAATGGTAGTGCAAGTGCACAGCAAAATGGGAAGTTGCACTTTTAACATGCTTATTCTCAATTAATCTCAGAACATCACATTTGAAATGGTCAAATTGGATGCAAAAATAACTGAAGCAATAATATTTGTCCATCATGAAACATTTACCAAAATTTATGACTATCAAATATTCATGTTAATGCAGGTTTGCATACTCTGCTGCGGAGTAGAAAATGAACATTAAAATGATCTTTAAGATCTAAAAGCCTGAGCTACAACAATGGAAAACAAAGGAAAATTGAAAAATAATTAATTAATATAACGTAAAAGACATTTTGAAGTTATTTCTGAAAGAAACCTAGAAACAGTACGACTACTTCACAACAGGTCTGAGTCTAAACGTGGTCCCAAGTTAAAGAATCCTCTCAGGTCACCAAGCAGATAACAGATAAAAGTTAATAATCACTTGGAATTCCCAGTTAATATTTTTATTATATCAGTTGTTTATGAGCAGTCTGCAAAACTGCAAACCATTACGGAGTCCATGTTCGGCTTTGAAATCCAGAATTATGCGTTCAGGTTTGGAAACAAATGTTCTGCAAAGTAAATCAACTTTTCAGGCATGGTTCAGGAAAATTTGAAGTCTTACGCTGATAAAAGCTAAAATGGTTTACACTAGGAAAGAAACCGAAGGAGAAAACTTGTTAAAAAGGTGCAAAGTACAGATCTGCATTTAAGCATCATAAAAATACCAGTTTCAAAGTGGATGCGGATTTTAAAAATTCATATGTAATCTATAGCATGATTATAAACTACAAATGAGGACAGTTAGTTACAAACATGAGAATGCTAGACATTATAGTTTTACAGATTACCAAAGATAATCTGCGTAGTTACATGGAACTTTCCATCAAGATATTTCCTTGATGAAGGTTCAACAGACCAAACAGCATTTTCTCATTTCATGGTTTCTTATGGAAAATTTCAGACAACTATTTTGGATAATAAAGATAAGTTTGGACTTGGAAAGTTCTTTCCTTAGACTATATCCAAAACTCATTCTAACATTTTATAGCTAGGAAACAATCTTTTGTCGCCCAATATAAAATTAGCCAACAACAATGGATCATTTTTCACTGTGCAACCTGATTATTAGTTACCTTATATGACAGTCACCATCCACGTTCTGCACAAGTTACGCCCAAATATTTACCACAGCTGACACTCAGCAACTTGTGTATACAGAAACTTCCATGACAATTATTAGGATTAAAATATTCCAAACAGCCTGGCTAATCTTTATCACTCAAAGGCAATAATGAAACAGAGTACTGGGCTATTTATCACCAGAAAGGGAACGAGAACATGGTAGGAAAGGGACCTGTATAAAAACAAAAAAATGGCACTGGAATAGAAATTGTTGATGGACAGGAAAGGTAAAGCAACCTAACATGGATTTGAAATGCAGGTGTGTTAATGCAAGGAATGTGATAAATGAGGTTGGGTTGCAGGATCAATTTGCCACATTAAGCTCACTACAGAGGCTGAAATGGAAATCTTGTTTTAACAGGTTTACGAATAAAAACCTGAAACACTTCTAGATACAGTGTATTTAAAAAGAGATAGAAAAGAGGAAAAAAAAGTGTTATTAGCATTGCTGACATAGAAGAATACACTTCTCCAGACAAATCATACAGTACTGGGTTCAAAGACTGAATGAATATGTTTGGTTAGCTATTGTGGTTCTGGTCGCCGAACTGGGAATTTGTGTTGCAGACGTTTCATCCCCTGTCTAGGTGACATCCTCAGTGCTTGGGAGCCTCCTGTGAAGCGCTTCTGTGATCTTTCCTCCGGCATTTGTATTGGTTTGAATCTGCCGCTTCCGGTTGTCAGTTCCAGCTGTCCGCAAGCTACAAAACTTCTCACAAACTTTGATGTTTGGTTAGCATTAAGGAACATGCAAAAACATTGTTACATTCTTACATGTGAGCTACAGTTCCCAATAAGGAGAAATGGGAGCAAATCCAAAGACAAATTTACTTTTTAAGAGACTTGGGAGTTTAATAGTACAGGACAAGGACACTGAAGAATTTCCAAATGGTGTGCATGAGATCTTTGTTCATTAAACTATGTTGAATCTAAGGAAGAAAGTGTGGAGTTGCCAGTGTTGGACTGGGGTGGAGAGTTAAAAAATCACACATCAGGTTATAATCCAACAGGTTTATTTGGAAGTACTAGCTATCAGAGCGCTGCTCCTTCATCAGATAACTAGTGGGGCAGGATTATAAGACACAGAATTTATAGCAAAAGATCACAGTGCCATGCAATCAAAAACTGTATATTGAACAAACCTAGAGTTTTGTTAAGTCTTTAATCTTTTAGAATGGATTGCAGGTTTCAGTTCATTAATATGCAAATCCCAGAACTTCTCAAGTGACATTCTTGAAATTCTCAAGTGAATCACTTTCATTGCATGACTGATCTTTTGCTATAAAGCATGTCTTATGATCCTGCCCCATTAGTTACTTGATGAAGGAGCAGCGCTCTTAAAGTCAGTACCTCCAAATACAAAAACTGTTGGAAGAGCTCAGCAGGACTAGCAGCTTCTGTGAAATCAGAGTTAATGCTTCGGTTCTGGTGACCCTTCCTCAGAACTGATGATGATTTATATGCAGGAAATAGGGTGAGGGGGTAAGGAGTAAATGATAGGTGGGATAGAGCGCGAGAGAGCGAGAGCGCGCGCGAGAGAGAGAGCGCGAGAGAACAGCTAGACAGACAAAGGAGTGGATAACAACTTGGCTAGGAGAGTGAAATCGCTTTTAGTGGAGACTGTAGTGATTTATAATAGGTAGTGTGTAATGGCAGATAACAAGGCCTGGTGTTTGAGGTCAGGGACTAAGATATGGGAGAGTTCAGGCCGTAAAATTATTGAACTCAATATTGAGCCCAGAGGGCTGCAGGGTGCCCAAGCGGAAAATGAAGTGCTGTTCTCCGACCTTGTGCTGAGCTTCGCTGGAACACTTAGTAAGCCTGAGACAGATGGTGGTCAGGGAACAGGGCTGAGTGTTAAGTTTGCAGGCAACTGGAGGCTCAGGGTCTTTTTTGCAGGCAGAACATAGGTGTTCTATGAAGCAGTCGCCCAGTCTATGCTTCCCCAGTGTAGAGACGACCACATTGTGAGCAGCGAATGCAGTAAACCAGATTGTGTGAAGTGCAGGTAAAGCGCTGCTTCACCTGGAAAGGCCTTGGATACTGAGGGGGGGAAAGAGATACACAGACAGATGTTACATCTTCAGTGGTTGCAGGGGAAGGTGCTGTTGAGAGGGTGGGGGTGTTGCTGGGAATGAAGGAAGAGCAGACCAGATGTCCCAGAGGGAATGCTCCTTGTGGAAGGTGGACAAGGGAGGAGAGGGGAACGTGCAGCTAGTTGTGGCATCTCATTGATGTGGAAATGATAGCTGATGACTTCTGGGTGTGGATGCTGGTAGGATAGTAGGGGAGGACATGCAGAATCCTACTGCTGTTGTGGAGGGTAGATGGGTTGGATCAGTGTGAGAGCCCTGTCAGCAACTAAACATGAATGACATTAGTTTCAGGCAAAGGGACTACTAAGTACTCCTTTTTTTAAAAAGTATTTTTTTCAATGATGTAATGTCACTGGCAAGGCCAGCATTTGTTGCTCATCCCTAACTGCTTTAATAAACATGATTGGAAGATGCCGGTGTTGGACTGGGGTGTACAAAGTTAAAAATCACACAACACCAGGTTACAGACCAACAGGTTTAATTGGAAGCACACTAGCTTTCGGAGCGACACTGCTTCATCAGGTGATTGTCGCCTGATGAAGGAGCGTCGCTCCGAAAGCTAGTGTGCTTCCAATTAAACCTGTTGGACTATAACTTGGTGTTGTGTGATTTTTAACCTTGCTTTAATAAAGCGACTGCTATAACAAAGGGAAGTTAATAGTCAACAACATGATGGGTCTGGAGTCAGATATAGGCCAGATCAGGTAAGGATGGCAGACCACCTTCTCAAAAAAGGTGGTCACAGAACAGACAGGTTTATGACAATTGACAATAGTTTCATAGTCATTAAAGAGACAAGTTTTCAATACCAGAATTAAATTCCATCAGTTGTCATGGTGGGTTATGACATTGCCCGCAAAGCAAATCACCCAGGGTTCTGGATTACGAGAAAGGCAGTTAAGTGTATAAACTACTTGACTTTCATAAATACAAGAATCTTAAACCATAAGACACCAGAGCAGAATTAGGCCTTTCAGAGACTGCTCTGCCATTCGATTGACAGATTGGGTCTCTGTTGGAGTGTAGCATAATAGGTTTGTGACAGTGGCAGTGCCCCTACGTCTGGGCCAGAGGTCCGGGATCAAGTCCTACCTGATACAGACGTGCATCTTAACGTGTCTGATGAGGTTGATTTGAAAATAACTCCTAAAGTTTTGTGCTCAAAATTGTAAAGTTTTAACAAGTTGTACCCTTTCAGGCAGTGCACTGCAGATCATAGGCTGTGTTTAAAAAAAACTCTGGTAATCACCCCTCTAGTGATTCTGCTACTTTACATCTATATGTATGATGGAACTTTTCTCAATCAAAATATATTTTTTACTTTAATGACACATGACATTACACATATAATTCACATGTTTTTGGTCCAACATATACTTTATAATAATGTGCATTAGCAATTCATAGACTCCCTACAGTGTGGAAACAGGCCATTTGACTCAACAAGTCCACACTGACTTTCCGAAGAGTAATCCACCCATATACATTCCCCTACCCTATTACTCTACATTTACCCCTGACTAATGCACCTAACCTGACATATTCCTGAACACTAGGCAATTTAGCATGGCCAATTCACCTAACCAGCACATCTATGGATAGTGGGAGGAAACCAGAGCACCTGGAGGAAACCTACGCAGACACAGGGATAATGTGCACAGTCCACACAAACAAATCAGTCACCTGAGGCTGGAATTGAACCCAGGTCCCTGGCACTGAGGTAGCAGTGCTAAACCCTGAGCCACCGTGCCACCCCAAATTAATTGCTCCTACTCTTGTTCAACTATTTAGTGGTCTTTGATTCCTTGTATATTTTACCTTTTGCAACCTGGCCACAGCAAATGCCATTGATAAATTATAATTGAAACGCTTTTGAAAATCAGCAGAGGCCCTGGAGCAGCCTTTTGCTGAATCATTGTCTTCCAAGTAAAACACACTGTTATTGCCAGCTGTTTCCCATTCTGAAGAAACTTTCAACCCAATTGGGCCAACTTACCATCAATTTCAAACACCTTCATGTCTTATAAAACTCATTAGTGTCCTCTGGTGGTAGAATTTGAGCATTAAAATACATTATTAGCCCTGAACAATTAATTCCAACTACTGCCATTGAAAATGTTAAAAGTATCTGGAAATTTTCAAATTAATATTATGTAATCAAGTACAAATCATTATTGTCATTTAATTGTAAGTGGTGAGATTTACTCCCATATTTATTGTGTTATGGCAGAATCCAAACAAAATCATGCACAACAAACAAAAAGACAAAAATTGCTTGGCAAAACTCAGCAGGTCTGACAGCATCTGTGGAGAGAAAGCAGAGTTACGTTTTTGGGTCCAGTGACCCTTCTTCAGAACTTATTTCACTCTACAAATAGAAATTGACTTCTCTCTTTCAAAAAAAAAGATAATTCATGTGTGGGAATAGCAGCAAGGTCAGCAGTTATTCTTCACTACTCACTGCCCTCAAGCTGGTGGTGGTTTATGTTTACACAAATGTATTGATAAGAAGAAATAGGTCATTCAGCCCTTCAAGCCAGCTCTACCAGTTAAGATCATGGTTAATGTGATTGTGGCCTCAACCTTCCTGCCCCTACCCTCTTATGCTTCCATTCGCTTGTCAGCCCAGAATTTAATGAACACAGCCTAAAAAAAAATTCAATGACCGTACTTTCATTCCTTTCCATGGAGAATTCCAAATTAAAGACCTTCAGAGGAAAATAAATCTCATCATTATCTTGAATAGAAATCCCTTGTTTTTCAACAATGTTGCCTAGTTTTTGTTTCCCTTCTAGGACTTTCTTATAGCATCCTGAAATCCCGTCAGGATCCTATAGAGTCATACTGAACCAAAACAGACCCTTCAGTCCATGCCAAACATAATCCCAAACTAAACTAGTCGCGCCCGCCAGCTCCTGGCCCAAATCCTTTCCTATCCATGCATTTATCCAAATGTCTTTTAAAATGTTGTAATTGTGCACACATCCACCACTCCCTCAGCAAGTTCATTCCACATACAAACCATCCTTAGTGTAAAGAATTTGCCCATCTTTTTTAACCTCTTTCCTATTATCTTAAAATGTATCCGCTTGTCTTGAACTATAATTAACCCTATCTATACCCATGATTTTATAAACTCCCACGAGGTCACTTCTCAGCCTCCTATGGTCCAGCAAAAACGTCCCAGCCTTCCTCTAACTCAAACCTTCCGCAGCCAGCATCATCCTGATAAGTCTCTTTTGACCCTCGCCAGCTTAATAATATCCTTTCTATGACTCGGCAGCCAGAACGCAAGAATTTCTCATTATTTAAATATCAATTTGTATATGCACAACCTTTCCTCAAGGCAACCCTTCAGTCCCACATCAGTCCAGTGACCCTTGTTTGCACTGCTTCTAATGTAATAATATCCTTTCTGAAATATGGAAACCGTACATACAGTACTCCATGCACAGTCTCAAAATACACTGTACAACTGTAACAAAGTTTTAGAGCTTAAAAATGTGTTCAAAGTTTGAGAGAAGATTTGTAGCTCGGGTGCTCGTTGCTGTGGTTCTGTTCACCGAGCTGGAAGTTTTTGTTGCAAACGTTTCATCCCCTGTCTAGGTGACATCCTCAGTGCTTGGGAGCCTCCTGTGAAGCGTTTCTGTGGTGTTTTCTCCAGCATTTATAGTGGCCTGTCCCTGCCGCTTCCGGTTGTCAGTTTCAGCTGTCCGCTGTAGTGGCCGGTATATTGGGTCCAGGTCGATGTGTTTGTTGATGGAGTTTGTGGATGAGTGCCATGCTTCTAGGAATTCCCTGGCTGTTCTTTGTTTCACTTGCCCTATAATGGTAGTGTTGTCCCAGTCAAATTCATGTTGCTTGTCGTCTACGTGTGAGGCTACTAGGGATAGCTGGTCGTGTCGTTTCGTGGCTAGTTGGTGTTCATGGATACGGATCGTTAGCTGGAAATGTGTTGCTGGAAAAGTGCAGCAGGTCAGGCAGCATCTAAGGAAAAGGAGAATCGACGTTTCGGGCATAAGCTCTTCTTCAGGAATAAGGAGGGTGTGCCAAGCAGGCTAAGATGAAAGGTCGGGAGGAGGGACTTGGGGGAGGGGCATTGGGAATGCGATAGGTGGAAGGAGGTTAAGGTGAGGGTGATAAGCTGGAGGGGGGGTGGGGGCGGAGAGGTCGGGAAGAAGATTGCCTGTCAAGGAGGTGCTGAGTCTGAGGGCTGGGACTGAGAAAAGGTGGGGGTCGGGGGGGGAATGAGGAAGCTAGAGAAATCTGCATTCATCCCAGTGGCTGGAGGGTTCCTAGGCGGAAGACGAGTCGGTCTTCCTCCAGGCGTCGTGTTGCCATGGTCTGGCGATGGAGGAGGCCAAAGTTTTCTCAATTTTATATTTCATTCCCCTTGGAATAAACAACAGTCCAATTGCCTTCAATCATGTGATGCAACTTCATACTAACATCCTACTCTCTTGTGATACCTGTCCTGTATTATGACACATACACAAACAGTGCCTTCCATTCCAGGACGAAGGCAACAGTTATGAGAACACTGGAACCTTTAAGCTCTCTTCCATGCAACTTACCACCCTGACTTGGAAACACACTTCATGTTGCTGGGTCAATAACCTTGGATGCTGTTGAGCTTCAAGTATTATTGCAGCTATGTTCATCCAGGCAACTGGAATGTATTCCATTCCTGCTTTGTGGCCTGGCAGAACACACACTGAATACCAGAAAAAAGATTATTCATAAGAATGTGCCACTTCATAGCACTCTGATAACACCTTGCAACACTTCCTTGATTAACAAAAATAGGCAGTTGGAGCGATAAAGTGGGACAAGTTCAATCTGGCCAAAGGTTTTGTAGACAGATAATTGCCAGTATTGTATCTATAAGTGAAGAATGCAAAACATGAAGACATGATTTTGTTTCTAAAAAGGTTGCATGGTGCTTATTCTTACCAACTGTGTCATAAACTGATGTAACCATGACAGGAAGACTGGTGATGGAGAGGTTAAAAAAGCTTTTCACTCATTTGTTCACTTATCACTTGCACAGACCAAGTCAGGAAAATTGGTCATTTAGACTCTGCTCAGTTATGATTATACCAAGCTGTTCTTACTGATGAACAATGAATACCTTCTACTCACATTCTATCCTTTTAACCTAATGTCATTAGATTGCATGGGGCCGAAGTAATTGAAGACCCCTAGGGTTACTCTCTCTCTCAACTGTACGTCACCACCATCATTTGTCTTGGGTCTGTCCTGTCGGTGGAGCATAACATACTCAGGAGTGGTGATAGAGAAGTCTACTGAAAAATATGATTTTGCAGGTATAACTACCAGGCTGTGAAGTGATCAAGTATTTGATTGTGTGTGTATAAATTTCAAAAGTTACATCGCAGATTCAATGCAACACCAAAAGATCATAAGGCCGCTCTGCTAAATTACATTTTGAAATTGCTAAAGCTAATTCTGAATTTCATTATTTGGCAAGAATTTTATCAGCCTGAAAACATGGAACTTCCCTTTATGCAAAAGTTTATTGGTGTCATGGCTGGGCCAGTATTAATGCCCACTCTTAGTTCCTTCTTGAATAACTGCAGTTCATTTAGACTGGGTACATCTATAATGCCATGAGGGAGGACCAAGATTTTGACCCAATAACACTGATGGAGATACATAAACATAAGCTTCCTTCTTTACACAGTCAGTCAATTTAAGGTCCTTGTTGAAATAAGTTTCTAAAGGAGGGCATTTTGAAAAACCAAGATACCTACCCCTCACCCCTTTAGATAAATATACAATTCAAAACCTATAACTAGCATTTTAAACTAATCATGTCACAAGTAATTTATAGTAGAAAATAGATTCCTCACTTAATTTTGGAGACATGCAAATAGTCAGTAAATCCAAATTATTGCATGCATCCAACTTGTCTTTAATAAGCAGCTTTTAATATTTACGTTCATGGTGGAGAAACTGAGACTGAGCAAAACAACTGAACACAAGCTGAAGTGGGCAGGCAGAGCAAAAGCCAAAGCACTTCACAAACTCTTGGGATAGCTGTAATTTGTTCTTACATGGACTTATTCAAAACAGTAAATCAAGTAGGAACTACTGTTAACAAACCCAATGTCTTGATTAACTTTTTACTGGTGTATCTTATAAATGGCGGGATTAGGTTAGAAATGCAAAAGACAGAAGAGTGAAATAATGAGAGAGTTGGGGGGGTTACATTTTAGTTATTGTTCTACAGTAGACATGTCTAAACCTATGAAATTTGCAGTCAGTGTGGGAACATGCATTTCTTAAAATGTATATTTACACCCAGGTTTACTATAATAATTTATATAGCTAAACTTGGTTTGTGGACAAGTTACATAATACGGTAAAATGCCAACAGGTTTTCACAGTAAAGATTAATTCTACAAATTAAGAACACTTTGAAACTGGAACTAAAATCATTTCTAGTCACATACTAACTACAAATAACATAGTAAGATAGTATAAATAATATAGTGTAAATAGCATTCAATGTCTGCATTAAAGATTAAAACATAAGTTCGACATGAAGAGGTCAAACTTTCATTTTTGCTACGAGTTAAATCACGCATCATTTGTTTATGCACTTGAAATGAAGCTTAGGGTATCGATGGCGAGATTGTTTCGAAAAGTTAAGTCAAGCAAAATTGCAAGGTTTACGTTAAACTGAATTTCAAGTTAAAAACTTTCAATGAAATCCAAATAGAGGGAGGAGAAAGTATTCTGCCCTCATCAATGACCCCAGTAATAATGACGATAAAGCCAATGAGCCAAGGAGTGGCAGATGGATTTTAATTTAAATGTGAGGTGTTGCAATCTGGTAAAGCAAATCAGGGGAGAACTTGGGTAGAGCCCTTGGGAGTGTTGCTGAACAAAAAGACCTAGGGGTGCACATGCATAGTTCCTTGCAAGTGAAACAACGGGTAGAAGGGTGGTGAAGGTGACATCTGGCATGCTTGACTTCATTGGTCAGTGCATTGAGTATAGGAATTGGGACATCATGTTGCAGCTGTGTCGGACTCTGGTAAGGCCTCTTTTAGAATACTACATTCATTTCTGATCTTCTCATTACAGGAAAGATAGTGTTAAATATGAAACGAGTCAAAATAAGTTTACAAAAGGACATTACTGGGATTGCAGAGTTTGAGCCACAGGGAGAGGCTGAATAGGCTGGGAGTTTTTTCTCTAAAGTGTCAGAGGGAGAGGAGTGACCTATAAAATTATGAGGGGCATGGTTAGGAAGAACAGCCAAGATTTTTTTCCCCCCATTCAGGGAGTCCAAAATTAGACCGCATAGGTTTCAGTTGAGAGGGGAAACAATTAAGAGCGACCTGAGGGGCAACCTTTTCACACAGAGTGTGGTGTGTTAGAATAGAATCCCTACAGTGTGGAAACAGACCCTTTGACCCAACACGTCCACACTGACCCTCCAAAGAGGGACCATCCCAGATCTATTCCCCTATCCTATATTTGCCCTGACTAATGCACCTAATCTACACATCCCTATGGGCAATTTAGCATGGCGAATTGACCTAACCTGCACACCTTCGGACTGTGGGAAGAAACGGAGCACTCGGAGGAAACCCACGCAGACAAGGGGAGAGCGTGCAAACTCCACACAGATAGTTGCCAGAGGATGGAATCGAACCCAGGTCCCTGGCGCAGTAAGGCAGCAGTGCTACCCACTGAGCCACCGGGCCAACATGGTGCATCTATGGAATGAGCTACTAGAGAAACTGATGGAGGCTGGTATAATTACAATATTTAAAAGGCATCTGGATGGGTACATGAATACGAAGGTTTAGAGGCTGGCAAATGTAACGAGGTCAGATTGGGATATCTGGTCAGCGTGGATGAGTTGGACCGAAGGCTTGGTTTCTGTGCTGTATATCTCTATGATTCTATGAACTTGATTTCTGTAGGTTAGCATGCAATCAATATTCCATTCAGTTATGTGCTGGTCTGTCACAGGATTGTCCACAACATCTGTGAATTGGCTTCATTTGAGTGATTCAGTAACTTGGCCCAAATACTTCTACTCGTCAAAACTAACCTTTTATTTCAATACACGAATAACTTAAGACAGTTTGGTATGGTTGCTCAGTGGTTAGCGCTGCTGCCTCACAGCACCAGGGAACCAGGTTCAATTTCACCCTTACATAACTGTGTGTGGAGTTTACATATGGAGTGTCTGCATGGATTTCCAGGAGGTTAGAGTCATAGAGATGTACAGCATGGAAACAGATCCTTCGGTCCAACCGATCCTCCAGTTTCCTCCCACAGTCCAAAAGATGTACAGCCTAGGTGGGTTAGCCATTGAAAATATAGGGTAGAAGGATGCTCTTCGGAGTATCTGTGTGGACCAAATGGCTGGTTTTCACAGTATCAAACAAATAAACTTAAAGAAAGTGTGAAAATAGTAGCTGGAATGAGAACATATACTGAAGTGAAATAAGAACAAGGAACAGGAGCATGAGGGATAAGGCAGATGTAGAAGAAAGCAATCAAATGGAAAGACAAACAAATTAATTAATTATTTTTTTTAAAAACTGGTTTTACAGCAAAGCATTACCTTTGGGTCTTTGACCTCTCCACATCCATCACTACAAAATGACCATTTATCGACATACGATTTTGCATTGCCAGTAATATTCAACGGCATATTCAAATCATGCAATTTTCTCCTTTTGTAGTGACATCCAATTCATGAAGGATAACATGACAAATATTACACCAGATTACAGCTAACATAAATTTCTTGAGATAAGTCACAAAAAAGGAAAATGCTACATTCAAGTACCCTAAGCCAAGTGGGTTCCAATATCAATCCATTTCTGGAATATGCATATTGGTTTTTAATTTTAGGAGATCTTGGATGTCCTAAGTTGCTTGTGATCAAGATATTGCTAAAATTAAATCAAAGCAAATATACAAAGTGATGCTATAACAACCTTGATTGTCATATTTCTGAAAAACCCTCAAGCCTTACAATAACTGAAGTTATGCAATTCAGAGGAAAAATGTATTTGAATTATTAGCAAATACTATTAAATAAAACCAAATGGTATTTTACAGTGTAATCTGCATTGCTTTCAAGTATAAAATTTAACGTCTTCTACAAATGAAAATACCCAAGACAATTTTACATGTCCAAAATTTGAGATGATGCTCAAGACCACCTTTTAGGGATCATATAAATTCACATGTAATAATAAGCTGGTTATTGAGCAGTTGACAATGATGAGAATTTATATTTTTCATCAGACGAACAAGGTATTGTCATTCAAATTGCAAGTGAGGTCAGCATTTCAAAGTGTTACATACTTTCTGAACACACTTCACCACATGAATTGACCAATCCTATCCCATTTCGAATCCATCCAGTCCTCCAAATATCCCCTAAGCAGCCCCAATTACCTTTGTACAATGTTATCAGCCATTTTTTAGCCACTTAAACCTTAAGTTTGGAAATTCCCTACACCTCTAATTTAATTCTATAAGGCATTAGCTGAACTGTATCTTAGATCAACTTTTCAATCACATGCCTTAATATTCCTACCTTTTGTTTGATATCTATTTTTGCCTTGTACCCCCACAATGCAATTGGTGTTTTCTTTTTTAATTTTACATAATTATATGAAGGCAAATTGTTCTCTTTTTTTTTTAAAAAGGGCAAAGAATATTTCTCCATGAAAACACCACACACTCCAATTAATTAGGAGTCAACAACACAATAGCAGGAATTTATTAAACCTCAAAAGAAAAGCACAATATAGTAGGTCTAATGATCAATACAAAAGTGCCCCATTAACATTTTCAGTATATTCAATGAGCTACAGACATGCTTTAGCCAATCGGGCAAGTGTTCAAGATCTGTCCATTTTCTGAGCCTAGCACGAACAAAATCTTCCTCAGCAAATACGAATTGCCATGTTTGAAGTCAATGTACACTGCACCACTTATGAGTGAACATAAATTACTGTTTGCTGCACAATGAGACAGGCTGAGGTTTTAGAAAGCTCAAGGGGTCAAGGACTGAGGCAGCAGCACCACACAAGTATTCATTACTGTTCACCAATAAATCTCAAAAATGCTTACTAGGAAGGACTTATTGATCTCATTTCTCATCAGCAAAATACATTTCTAATGTATTTACTGCCAAACACATTTAGCAATTCTTTTGCAACAGCACTTGTAAGAATTTTTTTTGACATAGAATTGGACATGGACAGTTAGTTCAATTAATTTTATTAGCAAGTGGTTACAAAAAAATGAAAGGCTTTAAATATTTGTGTTTAAAGTGGACCTTGATCTGTCAAGCAGTCTGTCTGCAGGTAGTTGTATAGTTTACAGATATAATGCTATTTGGTATAAACCTGAAAACTTGCATTTACCAACCATCCATCCTCAAAAAGTAATCTGTACTGTATCTGGAAATAACAACAGTAGCCTTCCATACTAGTATAGTGGTGAATAATTGAAATACATCTGTCTTCCTACTCTAGCTTCTGGACAACGCAATATAAGTAATGGAATTTTACTGGTGTCAATTTATATGCAAGTAAAGTGACTTGAATTTCAAACAGGACAGCCCAACACTTCACTGTAACATGACAAAATCTAAGTCAAGACTAGATGTGGCAAGACTGCGGAGTTTAGATCCGATTCATTAGTTGTGAGATTGCTTAGCGCGGTCTTGTGCGGCTTATAATGTGGCACACAAGCAGTTCAGTTTGGTAGTTCACATGGTTGACACCTCATTCTTAGGTTGGCCTGGTGCTGCTCCCAGCAGCGGATTGTAGACAGAAACGAAACAAAACTAACACAGGTAAAACATTAATAATGAAAAAATTAATGCACCTTGAGTGACAAATCTTTAACTCTGAATTTCCACTCAAGGGGATTAAATGAAGGGGCGGCTCGCTGGCCGTTTCCTCTGGGTACTCCAGTTTCCTCCCACAATCAGGTCAGGTGGATTGGTCGTGCTGAATTGCCCATAGTGTTAGATGCATTAGTCAGAGGGAGATTGGCCTGGGTGGGTTGCTCTTCAGGAGGGTCAGTGTGAACTTGTTAGGCTGAAGGGCCTGCTTCCATACTGTAGGGAATCGACCTAATCAAAAAAACGTAGTGGAGTATACTGTAGATGTCCTAACTATGATCTTTCAGAGTTCCCTAGATACAGAGGTCATCTGGATTGGAAAATCATGTGTCACACTTTTTTTAAAGAGAGCAAAAGAGGAAAAGCAGGGCAATACAGAAAGTTAGCTTAACATCAGAATGGGGAAATGGTTGGAACTTATGACCAAGGTAAAATCACTGAGCACATCAAAAATGTTCAGTTAATCGAGGAAAGCCAGCATGGATTCATGATAGGCAAGTCTTAGCCGACAAACCTAAATTGATTTTTTTTGATGAGGCAACTAAGGTAAAGGACAAGAGAATGTCTATGAATGATGGTACATGGACTTCCAGAAGGCATTTGAAAAAGTCCCACATAAGAGATTATTAACAAAAGTAGACGCCCAACAGAATTGTGGGCAAATTGCTAACATGGCTGGGAAACTGGTTGAGTTGCACAGTGGTTGGTACTGCTGCTTTACAGCACCAGAGACAAAGATTTGATTCCACCCTTGGGCAATGTCTGTGTGGAATTAGCACATTCTACCCATGTCTGCATGGGTTTCCTTCAGATGTTCCAATTTTGTCCCACAGTCCAAAGATATGCAGGTTAGGTAGATTAGCAGTGGAAAATGCAAATCTGGGCACGACTCCTTATTAAGGATATACTGACCTTGGAGGGGATACAACATATGCTGAAAGGATCAGTGTTTGGGCCTCAACTATTTACAATGTAATCAACGACTTAAATGAAGGGACCAATGCAGTATATTGAATATGATCATAAAAGCTAGTGAGGGACATTGTCATAGCCTATGTAAAAAACCAGCAAAGATATCTAGACAGGTTTAGTCACTGGAAAGAACATAGCTAATCAAATTTAATGTAAATGTCTAATGTAGATAGGCCAACAAAAGAAAAGATAAATTTGGATTTGGTACTGGGTATTGAACTGGGCCAGGTGTTAGAAGTGGAGGTAGGTGAGCACTTTGGTGATAGTGACGACAATTTGGTTAAGTTTACTTTAGCAACAGAAAGGGATATGCATATACCGCAAGACGAGAGCTATGGCTGGAAGAAAGGCAATGATGATGCAATATTTAGGATACACAGGATGGGGGAGGAAACTGCAAGGAATGGACACAATTGAAATGTGGATATTGTTGAAGGAACAGCTACTGCATGTCCTCGAAACATATGTACCTGTCAGGCAGGGAGAAAGTGCTCAAGAAGTTGAATTTCTTATCAAGAGGAAAAAGGAGGCTTATGTAAAGATGAGACGTGAAGGTTCGGTTAGGGCGCTTGAGAGTTACAAGTTAGCCAGGAAGGACCTAAAGAGAGAGCTAAGACGAGCAAAGAGGGGACATGAGAAGCCTTAGGCAGGTGGGATCAAGGAAAACCCTAAAAAGCATTCGATAGCTAGGTCAGGAATAAAGAATTACTAGAGTAAGATTAGGGCCTTTCAAGGACAGTTGTGGGAAGTTGTGCGTGAAGTCAGAGGAGATAGGAGAGGTGCTAAATGAATATTTCCTGTGTGAATAATGATGAAAGAAAAAACACCACAGGTTTGAGCAGAATACTGAGATATAGCCTATTCGGCTAGACAGGATTGAGGTTCACAAGGAGGTGGTATTAGCAATTCTGAAAAGTGTAAAAATAGCCAAGTCCCCTGGGCGGATGGGATTTAACCTAGAATTCTGTGGAAAGCTTGGGAGGAGTTGGCTTTGGTCTTTATCTCACCACTATCTACAGGAACAGTGCCAGAAGACTGAAGGATAGCAAATGCTGTCTCCTTGTTCAAGAAGGGGAGTGGAGACAACCCTGGTAATTATAGACCAGTGAGCCTTACTTCAGTTGTGGGTAAAGTGCTGGAAAAGATTATAAGACATAGGATTTATGATCATTTAGAAAAGAGTCATTTGATTAGGGATAGTCAACAGAGTTTTGTGAAGGGTAGGGCGTACCTCACAAATCTTATTCAGCTCCTTGAGAAAGTGGCCAAACAGGTGAATGAGGGTAAAGCAGTTGATGTAGTGTATATGGATTTCAGTAAAGCGTTTGATAAGGTTGCCCATGGCAGGCTAATGCAGAAACTACCGAGGCATGGGATTGAGGGTGATTTAGCGGTTTGGATCAGTAATTGGCTAGCTGAAAGACAGAGGGAGGCGGTTGATTGGAAATATTTATCCTGGAGTTCAGTTAATAGTGGTGTACCGCAAGGATCTGTTTTGGTGCCACTGCTGTTTGTCAAATGAGCTTGATGAGGGCATAGAAGGATGAGTTAGTGCCATCCACAAATTTACTAAGATCAGTGGAGTTGTGGACAATGCAGAAGGATGTTGCAGGTTACAGAGGGATATAGATAAGTGCAGGGCAGGGCTGAGCAGTGGCAAATGGAATTTAATGCAGAAAAATGAGGTGATTCACTTTGGAAGGAATACAGAGTACTAGGCTAATGATAAGATTTTTGGTAGTATGGATAAGCGGAGACATTCTTTGTGTCCATGTACATAGATCCTTGAAAGTTGCCACCCAGGTTGACAGGGTGGTTAAGACATACGATGTGTTAGCTTTTATTGGTAGAAGGATTGAGTTTTAGAGACATGAGGTCATGTTGCAGCTGTACCAAACTCTGGTGCTGTAGCACTTGGAGTATTGCATACAGTTCTGGTCACTGCATTACAGGAAGAATGTGGAAGCACTGTAAAGGGTGAAAAGAAAATTTATTAGGATGTTGCCTGGTATGAAGGGAAGGTTTCATGAAGAAAGGCTGAGGGACTGGAGGCTGTTTTCATTCGAGAAGAAGGTTAAGAGATGACTTAATAGAGACATACAAGATGATCAGAGTGAGTGGACAATGGGAGGCTTTATCCTTGGATGGTAATGGTTAGCACAAGGGGACATAGCTTTAAATTGAGGGGTGATAGATATAGGGCAGATGTCAGAAGTAGGTTCTTTACTCAGAGTAGTAAGGGTCTGGAATACCCTGCCTGCATCAGTATTAGACTTGCCAGCTTTAAAGGGCATTTAAATGGTCATTGGATAAATAGATGGATGATAATGGAATAGTGTAGGTTAGATGGACATCAGATTGTTGAAATGACTTGTGAAACCATTGAGGGCCAAAGGGCCTTTATTGCACTGTAATGTTCTAAAAAAGGATGTATTCTACTTCATCTTTCCCGTTGAAGTGAATTTTTTTATTGTGACATGCAACACCGGAAAACACTGACCTATTTGCACATGAATCACTCAGTTTCACATGCAGGCGAAGTAACTGCATGCTACATTTTGTTACAAGTTGTTGCAATACAAAGAGTAAATAATTCATGTCACAATTATGTAGGGCTTTGATAAAATCATGCCTGGTCTACCATATGATAATCTGTCTTCATTACCTAGTGAAGACAATTATTTCTAGTTAACCTGTATGAAGAAGTTATGACATCTCCAGGGCACACCTTCCTTACACTGTAACAATCATTCAACTTGGCTTGATTACTGGTAACATTTCCTGTAAGCTGCAAGGTCACTTAGTGCCCACATACACCATTTGGTGCTCTAACCCCATGCCCAATGCAGACTTTTAGTTCCAGAATTCACTGTCATGTACAGAACTCAGAAGTCTGCACATAAGAAAACAAAATTAGAGGGAAAGCACATTATATGAAAGGATTTTTCCATGTGATGCAGTGATTTAAAAGCCCTGACTAAAGAGGGAAACTGAGAAAGGAAACAATCCCTTCCCAGTTTCCAAGGTAACAAAAAATTAATAGGATGACTTTATAACCAGATTCAGATGATACAAGGTCTTCTGAGCTCAGTTGAACCTTAAGAGTTCATTAGTGCAGTACAAGTAAGTTGAAAATGGCAGAGCTGGATCCAGGAGCAGAGAATAAGCAACTTTAACTATAAATGTTTCTTTTATGTTACTTGATGACGACATTGGTAGATCTACACAAGCCAGACTGAGTTGATCAAGTTCTGTAGGCATACCATTTTTGTGACTGTGTGATTAATTTTATTTACCTTTATGCTGAGTAGACCAGAGAGTCTCTTCAAAACATCAATGTTCATTACATCGGTCATTTAACATGCTCAGTATAGAAGCATTCCTTAAATCTGAGGAGCCTACTGGGTAGCCAGGGCACTTTTAAAGTTATGCTAAATGCAGAAGTGCCATTCCACTGTTATTGCATAACTGTTGAGCTTAAGTATAGCTAAAAGAAACCCAAAAAAAGAAATGGGGCTTGAAGAAAAGTAGCGAACTATAGCACAGAATCACAGCTTTGTACTCAAAATATTGAACAATATTACCTCAAATATCTCAAACATAAGAGTGTAATGATAACTGCAAATAACTAAAGCAAAGAAAGCGAATGAACAAACTTATCTGCGCTAACCTTACAACTGTAAATACATTATACTACATTAAAGTAAACAATAAGGGGCAACAAGATAGATTAAAAAGTAGCATCCAGATAGTTAAAGCAAGAGTTCACAATATTCTGTGTTTATACTGCTCTCAACATTTCTGGTTCAATGTAGTAAGGCAAGATTTAAGTTAAAAGATTTTAAAATTGTAAAGCATAAACATTGAAGATGATGATTAGTATCAACTCAGGATAACAAATTCACGTTAGAACTAACTCTGCTGTATTTTCACATGAAACAATACATCACAGGGGGATTGTGGAGTTTCTTGAACGAAATAACAGATCGTAACTTGCATTTCATATAAACAGGTAATTCCAATAGTTAGTCAAGGTTCTATATTTTGATTCTACATAATTAATTAATCAATCACGGCAGCCAATGGAAATTGCTACTCTCAAGGAAGTGTCAAAGGCATGAATTAAAAGTTAATCAGGCTGACCAAGCAAGCTCCTTGGATGCTGCCTGAACTGCTGTGCTCTTCCAGCACCACTAATCCAAGCAAATATGAGTGTTGTTTTGCCATCCACAAATTTCTCTGAAGTGACATGCAAAGATGCAAACTGATAATGAATCAAATCTTCAAACTGCAATCCTGACCCAACCATCTTAACCTACGACAATATTAGGATTTGGTCGATACGTGGAACCTAAGAGCACAAGGGGATCTTGATCAGCTAGGTCAGTGGGTTGAATGGTAGATTAGTTTAATTTACATAAAGGTGAGGTGTTGCATTTTGCTAAGACGAACAAGGGTAGGACTTACATAGTTAGTGGTAGGGCCCACAGTAGTGGTGTTGTCAAACAGAGGGCCCTGGGGGGTTAGCTTCTTGAAAGTGGCATCACAGGTAGATAGGGTAATGGTGATGGTATTTGGCATGCTTGACTTCATTGGTCACAGCATTGATTGTAAGAGTTGGGATATCTTGTTGCGGCTGCACATGATGTTGATGAGACCATTTCTGGTGTACTGTGTACGGTTTTGGTCAGTCTGCTATAGGAAGGAAGGATGTTATTAAATTGGAAAGGGTGCAGAAAAGATTTACAAGGATGTTACCGAGACTGGAGGGTTTGGAGTTATAAGAGCCTAGATAGGTTGGGTCTTTTTTTCCCCAGAAGCGTACAGGTCGAGGGGTGACATTATAGAAGTTTATAAAATCGTGAGAGACATAGATAAGGTGAATAGCTAAGGTCTTTTCCCTAGGGTAGGGGAGCTCAAAACTAAGTTTAAGGGTGAGAAGGAAAATTTTAAAAAGCGATCAGAGAGCGATGTGTGTAGAATGAACTGCCAGAGGAAGTGGTAGACGTAAGTACAGTTACAACATTTCAAAGACATTTGGACAGGTACACAGATAGGAAAGGTTTAAGGATATTGGACAAACAGAGGCAAAAGGGACTAGTTTAGTTTAAGAAACCTGGAGGGCATGGACAGGTTGGACTAAAGGGTCCGTTTCTGTGATGTGAGATTCTATAAACCATCAACCACCATCTCCAATGAGATACCTTCCTACAAGCTACCTGACACTCAAAATATTACCATTGTTGTTGATGGTGGAGAGATTCAATGTTGGTTTTACCACTGACCAGAAAGAAAACTACACCAGTCATAAATATTGTGGAAACAAGAGCAGGTCTGGGTTGAAAATGCAACAGTGAATAACTCAAATTCAAACTGCCCCAAACCTATCCATAAAAGCATCAGAAAAAAAGTTAGATTGTTAGCATTTTAGTGGAAATGGATGAGGCAAAATTTAAATCTTGAGATGAATTTAATTTGACTCACATTGCCCATATATTCAGAAAGCAGATCCTGCAAAGCCTGTCTCACTGCATTACACTCAGCCACAATGCGCTCACGTCGATCATCACGTGTGCAGGATGAGTCTGCCATTAATGCTGCTCCACTAATAATGCTCTCAAGTCGTTCTTCCAGAGATGGTCTGAAACGTTCCTCACTGAAGCTCAGGGGATCCACAATTATTTGTTTCTATTTGGACAAAGAAAAATGTTTAGTAAAGCTTGAATTCTTTAGCCTTTCTTCAAATATCATTTTATGTTTTCTGTAATCATACTATCAGGAAATTAATTTTCATTTAAGAAACAAGTTGGACAAGAAAATATAGCACAGTTCTGCATTTACACAGTATTTTAAAACCTCATTTTCCATCTTTCATCAAAAGTGACAGCACTGTTGTTCTTTACACAATCTGGAACTCAAAGCCTACTTCCTCATTTTTTGAGTCGAGCTTCTTCGCGGTATTAATGCATTTCAGAACTTCCTCCTAAAATGTATGCATGTTCACAGACTGCTCAAACACCTAAGTTCAACATTAAAAGGTAGAACATTCATCCCTAACAATTAAACTTTGAGAATTCAAGAAGCATGCATTTCACAGTATCGTAACCTTTGATTAACTCAAATTAAATCAGCACCATGTGCGCCTCATTGCAGAAATGAAACATGACCATAAGTGCGCATGTGCTCGAAAACCAAGATTTTATGATCCAGCTTCACAGAGAAAAATAAATTTTTCCACTTCTTTCATACCTAAAAGTATTCTCCTCTGCCACCTCTTCACCTGACATAAAATTCAACTTCAGCTGAGAAGGGCTCTTTGTCCAGAGGTTTCACCATAAGGTTGCAAATGAAGTATTCTCGAATTTCACTTTCCTTTACCCCTGATTGACTACGCATATTTAAGAAAAGCTAAAACCAGCTCAACTGTATCAAACTGGCTTCCATTAAAGCAAGGCAGCACCTCAAAATTTAAAGGTGAGCACCGAATCTTTTCGACTAACAGTTCAAATTATTTTTTTTTTTAAAACTTTCCTTGCTTGGCTTTTACAAAGGAACACACAAGCAAAACACATCAGTGCTAACTGATTCTTGTATATTGGTACACAATGTGTAGTGTTAGGAGTCAATTATGGGATGACGAAGATGACAGGTATAAAAAGAGCAGACAGGTAAAATGTGCAGGTAACAGTGGCAGAGAGAGACAAAGATTTTCGGCCAGCAAGCCACTCAGGAAATAAAAAGTCAGCAGGGCTGAGGTTGAGAGAACTTTTATTAGGGAGCTAAATTATGAGAACGCATGTTGTCTTGTAGCAACTGAAAAATTGTGGTATTTAGGAAATAAATACTTTTCTTGTGTATTGCGGTTTAAAGCTCAAAGAGTTCATGATTGAAAATTCTGACGAATCCCTTCTAATTTTGCTTCTGTACAAGTCCAAATACTCCACAACACAAATATAGCAGGCATTTATGTCACACAGCAATAAATGAAAACAAAAATGTCATGCTGAAAACCAAAACACACACTTTGGGAAAATCTCAAGAACCCTTCAAAGAAATTATTTCTTGCCCTTCCCTGTATAATAGGTTAAATAATCAAAATTACCAAATGGAGGAGTTATACCCAAAAACTAAAAAACAAAATGGATACTTGTACTACAATTCCATCTTAACAGATACAAATGTCTGATTGAATTCTTCTGGATTACCCATAAAAAATTTGTACCATAAATGCAAGTAATGTGCAGGTATGAAATAGTAGCTGTGATCCATCATGCTTGCATAACATCAGCTTAAGTCAGTCAATGATAATTTTCTGTGTACTGTCCCTAGAATAAAAGGTTATTTTGATCTGTCAAAATTAAGAGAGATGAAACCTTTAGTTATTTTTAGTAAGTGTCATGACTGTTACAGGAGGATATGCTGGGAATCAACTACTCCACCAGTCACATTTGGTAAATGTTGACTCATTTACCAAATGGTCAATTGATCTCCTTTTCATATTACTTAACAGGAGACAGAGCAGTGGAGAGTTGCTTTTCGGACTGGAGGCCTGTTACCAGCCATGTAACGCAGGGATTGGCTCTGGGTCCACTTTTGTTTGTCATTTATATAAATAAGTTAGATGAGAATATAGGAGGCATGGTTAGGAAGTTTGCGGATGACACCAAAATTAGTGGCATCGTAGCCAGTGAAGATTTTCTAAGATTACAAAAGGATTGTGACCAAATGGATCAACAAGCTGAAAAATGGCAGATGGAGTTCAATCTAGATAAATGCAAGACATTGCTTTCTCATACAACAAACAGGGGTAGAGCAAATACAATTAATAGTAGGGCCTTGGATAGTGTTACAGAATAGAGGAACCAAATCAGTTCATGTCTAGCATGGACTGACTGGACTGAAGGGTCTGTTTCCATGCTGGTTGACTAAGTGCATAAAGATCATCTCATCATACAATCCCTGATTGTCCTCATCTTTCCATAAAAGTAGGAAGACCACAGCATATATTCACAATTGTTGACTACATTTCCTACGCATAGTTACAACCTTTTTTTAAATCCAGAAAGTGCCCAAACTGTTCCATTCTTAAAAATTTATATAAGTGTGTGTGTACTTCCAAGAAGCCACACAAACTTGCATGACCAAAAACCAAGGAAATTCATACACTCTGATCCAGCTCTAATTTCATCAGTTTATCAGATTTCTACTTACTGGACTGGGACTCTCACCGAGCCAAAATGCCTCAAAGATCAGAAACTGTTATAAATGACGTTGACAGCTATGCTACAGTGACATATGACAGTATTAAAAACCCCAAATGACGTTAGCTGGTGTTTATGCATCATACTCAGCACTACACCTTACAGCCAAAAACTATCATCCTTCCCACTATCCTGAAATTACACATCATGCACGACTCATCCATTAGTTTCTCTGACCTACTCGCTCAGTGAGCATCTTGCAATATTTGTTGTCAGATCCCACTGATAAGATGACCAGATCTTTGAAGTTTTTCCAACTGATGGCTGCTTATTCATCTCCAATCTAATCTGTGGTTATACCAAAAATTCCATCCTTGATAATTTTCCTTTCCCTTACTTATCTGCCTTCCTGGTGATTTTTTTAAAAAATGGAATTGATTTCCAAATGTACATTGATAATATTCTGCTCTTCCACTCATCTCTTTTAAACAGTCAAGACATCATTTTCACAAGGTCAGATATTTAATATGTTTTTGGTATACTAATCACATTGATGTTAAATTTATATCTCGCATGCCAAGCTTTATAATGCCTTCCCTACCCTATAGTAAAACATATGAGCCATCAAGTTTATCACAAAGCACAAGTGTGGAAATAACCCACTGTTCCTGTCTAACCTCCACTCTGATCAAAATTATCCACTATTATAGGATTTATGTAACAATTGGCAAAAGTAGAAGTTATTGAAAAGGCAATCCATTCTCATATTTTGACTGCTTCACTGCATCATTAACATTTAAGATTTGCATTGATATTTATCTTTCTTCAAAGGTCAAGACAGATACAGTAGAACTAATACACAACACGAAGGAATTGCAAAACAAGTGAATAATTTCAGCATATTAGAAACAGGCTTTCAGTTTGAATTTCGAATTTTATGTTCCCATCTAACCCAGTAACTTTTAGATTCCCTCACCTAAAAATAATCTACCCACTGCTGCTTTAAAAAAAACTGAATCACCTCGTTCTGAAACAGAGCATTCAACCCTCAGAATAAGGGTTTCCTCATGTTGGCCCTAAAACAAAAACATTCCGTATTCATCTACAAGAGAAAATATCCTTTCCATGCACACCTTATAAAAGGTAAGATTTTATATACTTAAAACAAGCTTGGCTTCACTCCTCTAAACCCCAGCGGAAACCAGCACATTCTGTCCAACCTACCCTCACTAGACAGCACTCATTTCAAATATCATATTTCAATATTTCTAGAAAATCTCCTCTGAACTGCCTTCACTAACTTGACATCTTTCCTTAACTGAGGATACCAAAACAAAAAAGGTATTTCCGATATGGTCTCACAAATTTCCCACGTAAATGACACATAACATCCTCATTTTTATATTTAATTCCTTGTCATAAAGAATAGAATCCCATTAGTCATCTTGATGAGCTATTGTACACGCACACCAACTTTGTGACTTATGTATAATACACCTCAATCCCTCTACTCCTCAGGACTCCAGACATTCTGTTTAAATAACACTCTGCTTCTTTATTCTTCCTGCCAAAAAAGCAAACTTCACTTTTCCTTCATCTCTCAGATTTTGCCCACTTTACTCAAATACATATCTGTCTGACAATTCATATTTGCTTGTGCTAAACTATCTGGTCTCAGAGCCTTAAGTGCAGGACAACTCGAAAGACACACTTTTCTATGCTCTTAGGTTTTGCCACTGAACAACCATTTCAGTGCATTTTTTCTTAAAATCCTTGTTGGATATATTGAAAAATTAATCACTACGTGTTTTTTTAAAAAAAAATGCAATTTTATCATAATATAAAAGAGTAGCAGTAACTGGCAAGAGGGGCATTTAGGACCTGTATTTCAGGTTTGATCACAATTAATGGACAGTTTTTTTTTTAAAATACTGGAATTACCAACAATAAATATTAAAGCAATTAAATGTGGGGTGAATGATGACAATGTCAAGATTTTTTGAAAAATGTATTCATTCACAGATTGAGGGCACTACTTGCTAGGCCAGCATTTATTGTCCAGAGGGCAGTTAAGAATCAACTATATTGCTATGCATCTGGACTTACATGTGGGCAGAGCTTCCAGTCAGAAGAGTGTTCTTCACAAATTGGACCTATGACATTCCAAGACATCAGGCCAAACATAGGTAAGGAAGCCTCCTGCTGATTATCACCTACCATCCCCTGATGAATCAATACTCCACATACATGAACTTGAAGTAACACAGAGTAGCAAAGGTTATAAAACGTACTCTTAACGATCATCACCAAGATTGACCTGGTAGCAGCACTATTGACCAAGCTGGAAGAGTCCTAAAAGACAACCATTAGACTCGGTGTGTGACTGGTCTTGAGTGAACAACTTACTTGACATAGTCCTCTGCAATCAAACTCCGGCAATGCCTGGGGAGACAAAACCTTGCTTTCAAATTCTGGATATCCTACATCATGCTGTGTGGCACTACCACCATGCTGTTTTTTCAAACCGATCGAGCAACACATACTGGGTATTTACGAGGTACTGAGGTTCATCAGTAGCAGAATTGTATTCAAACAATTTGTAAGTTAATGACCACCATACCATCACCATTAAGCCAGGTGATCAGCCTTGATTCAGTAAAAAGAGCACAAGAACATGTCAGCAGCAGCACTGGACCTACCTAAAAATGTGTCAACTAACAAAGGTAGCACAAACAGTATATGACAGAGTTAAGCAGCAACAAAACAGACATAGCAAGTTCAAATTTTGCAGTCCTGCCACATCCAGCACATCTAGTCTTGAAATATTATGGGCAAACGACTGGAGGAGGCTGCACAACAAATATCCCAATCCTCAACTATTGATAAGCCCAGCACATAAATGTAGTGACAAGACTGAAGCAACTGCACACATCTTCAAATAGAAATGCAGAACAGATGATCTATCTCACTCTTGTGGTGTGGTCCCCGACATCAAGGGTGCCAGTCCTTAGCCAACATTCTATGTGACTTCGAGAAACAGGTGAAGGCACTGAATACTCCAAAGGTTGGATCAAGATTCCAGCAAAAGCATAGATGAATCGTGCTCCAGAATTAGCTGCGCCCCTTGCCAAGTTGTCCCGATACGGTCCTGCAAAAACTAGCATTGTGGAAAATTAGCTATAGGTGTTTTAATAAATCTGTCAATATCAACTATGACAATCCTCTTGAAACTGAACCTTCTGCCCTTCAGGGATGGGTAATACCACTGCACCACAAAAAAGTACATGTCAGTCTACTCTAGATCATCAGAACAGAAGGTGTCATCAACAATGCTATCAAGCATCACTGCTTATTGATGCTCACTTTGGTTCTGCCAGGATCACACAACTATTGTCTTCAAAACAACCTAAATGAAGACCAAGGGTACATGAAAGCAGCATTGGACAGAGTGCGACGTCAAACAGCTTGACTGAAACCTTAGTACTGTATATTAGCAGGAAAACACACCACTTATTGGAATCATACTAAGCACCAAAGGAAGGTGGCATCACTGCTGGACATTAAATTATCTCAGTGTGAAGGCACTGGAGCAAGAATTCCTTTGTGTAGAGGATTTTAAAATTAACCTGATCGCACAACTCTGGAACGTTGGTCTTCTAACTCAGAAGTAGGGGCACTCCCATCACAAGAGTCCTAGTTCCTTGGGGTAGTGTACTAGGCCTAACCATCACCAACTGCTTCAATGACCTTCCTTTCATTTTCCAATTATAAATAAGAGGTCCCTAACTATTGCACTATGATCAGTAGCATTTTCCACTCATATTGAAACAACCAATTCCCATATGCACCACTACAACATGCAGGCTTGTGCTGATAGAGACCAGTAATGTCTATGCAATAAAATGACCATCTCCAACAAAAAAAATGCAACTATCTCCCCTTGATGCACATGAAATTGCCACTTCTGAATCTCCTACCATCAACGTCTAAGAGCTGAAGTAAACTGGCTGAGTGATATAAATATTGTTGTTACAAAAGCTGGTCAGAGGCTGAGAATTCTATGGGTCGCTCACCATTTAGAAAGAGACAAATGAGGGGTCTGATGGAATATCCTCCATTTGGAACACAGCTCTAATAATAATCAAAAAGCTTCCAATCATCCAGGACAAAGCAACCTAATACGATTGGTTCTCCATCCAGCAATTTCAAAATCCAATCCCTACACCACCGATGCATGATAACAATAGCATGCACCATTTGTAAAGACACACTTCAGCAAGATTCCACGTCTCCTTCCTTCAATATCTTCCAAATCTTCTACAAGTGCAAGAGCAGTAAATACAAACACCACCAACTACAAGCGCTACTTCAAGCTTCACACTATCCTGACTTAGAACTATAATCACTTTTCCTTGAAGGTAACCAGGTCAATATTTTCAATTTCCTTACTAAGGGCACATAATGCATACCTACACCCCAAAGACTGCAATGGATCAAGATGACCACCACCTTGAGAGAAATTAGAGATGGGAAATAAATACTGGTCACAATGGAATTTCCATCCCAGGAAAGAATAAAACAGAAACAGGCCAGTCCAGGCAAACAACTAGACCAGGTCAGGTCCAGACAACTGTACATCAATTAGCCTAATATCAGTGGTAGAAACAGCAATGCAATCCAAGTTCAAAGCTGTATTAGGAAACCTATTAAAAAAATTGTAAATTAGTAAAGAATAGCAACATGAGTTCAAAGATGGAAGGTTTGCTGAACGTTTTGAAGGAATTAAGAAAGGCTAAGTCAGGGAAATGCAATGGATAAAATATATTTCAAAAATTGTTACACTTTGACTACCAAGGACAAATTGAAAAATTAGACTGCACATTTTGACTGATCCATTACATAAAATTCATGCAATGTTCAAGCAAGCCATTTGATTTTGGGGATGCATATAATTTGAAAACCATGACTCGATAAGGCACATACTTAGCTGCCTACATCAACACAGCCACAATACAATAAAACAAAGATAAATAGGTAGAAGCCCTTTCAAAGAAAAACCAAAGCTGCCAGGGCAGATCTGGGAAAAGTTTCATCTAATGAAGTAGAGAAACAAGAACAAAAAATAGAATTTACTTCTTTTAGCAGAATTAAAGTGCAATTGACTGGAATTTGCTTCAGCAATACTCCGAGCACAAAAGCAGAATGAGCAAATTACAATTATTATTTCTTTGAGAAAGCTAGACAACAGAATAGATTACATTTTACAATCCATTTTGTACATTTAGTCCTGGCAAATGTAGGAAAACAAAGTCACTTGAGGATTTAGTGCATTACATGTAACATCATTGCAAAAACATCCACAGTAAAGACAAATGTGAAAGGACCACTGACAAAGTTCAGAAATATTGTTTGACAGGAATGAACCAAAAATCCCAACACTTGATCTCAGCACAGGAGCAAAAAGTTCACTTCAGCTCTTGTGAAATCTTCTAGACTCAAAATGTTAGCTTGCTCTCTCTCCAGATGCTGTCTGATCTGTTGTGATCTCCAACATTTGTTGTTTTCTGTACACATAGTAAGAGGTCATTCACTTAAAGTCGCTCTCTTTTAAGTCATTTCAATTGAATATGCTTTTAGTGAGATCAGCATCCCTGCTTAACTTAATGAATCCAAATTAACAATTTTTGATTAATAGAAAAATTAGAGCTGACACGAGGAAGAAAGGTTTTTCACTGAGGGGGTAGTGGCTGTTTAGAATTCATTGCCCAATTTAATACTGGAGCAGAAACCTTCAATTCACAAAAACAAAACTAGATGTGCATCTGAAGCACTGTAACCTGCAAGTTATGGGGCAAGTGCTGGTTAGTGGGATTAGAACGGGAGATTAGTTTATTCAGCCTGCACAGAACTATAAACTGAATGGCCTCTTAATGTACTATTATTTTTCTATGGTTCAAACACTTGTTTTTGGGGGGGTACGTTGATTGGAATTTAGGGTTTAAAACGAACAGATCAGCATGATTTTACTGAATGGTGGAGCAGGTTCAATGAGCTGAATGGCTGATAGTAGGTACTTATTTGTATGCCCATATATTTGCAGTTTTCTAGATTCTGTATCCAGTTTTCAACTTTAAAAAAAACTAGAATTAAAGTGAAAAATAGTACAATTACCATAGGTATATCATCCCAAATCTGGCAGCCTTGTTACCAAGAACATGCCATATTTTGAAACACTAACCAACTTCTTCATAAAGTGTTCACAGGAACAAAGATGAATTTATTGGTTTCTGATTTTCTACCCAGAAACTAGCCAGGAACATTAGATTCAGAATACACCCTTAGACAACTAAGTGTCGAGAGAACAGGGAGGGCTGGAGGGGTGAGGGAAGGCAGATCTTAAAGCACTACTACAGTGCCAAGTCCTATGTCCTTATAATTCTTGCTGATTTCACCCTATGAGATCAACCAGAGAATAGTCTTTTCATTTGCAAATGTACCAGCAGTGCGCAAGAGAAAAAAAAAACCTGCTTTCTGGACAGTTCTGGTTTTTGGTTAGCCAGATTTCAGACTGTACCTGTATAGGCTTTTTAAAACAAGATGAACGCCGCCCCCACCTTTGAAACTACCGTAAGAAATTGCTGTTTAGGAATGCTGTTGTTATTCTTACTGCTGTTAAAGTGACACCTGGGATATCGAAACAATCTCAAGAGGAAGTAGTGACAGTACTAATGTCATTAATCTAAGAAATCGGAGGCTCGGTTAAATGTTCTGGGAACATGGATTTAAAATCTCACCTTGGTGGTCACAATTTAGATTCAATTGATAATTCTGAAATTGAAAGCTAGTCTCAATAATGGTGACCATGAAAACATTACTGACCACGGGTGGCGTAAAAACTCACTTTAAGCAAGAAACTTTGCCGACCTTAGCTGGTCTGACCTACTGCACTTCAAGATCTACAGCAGCTGTGTCCTAAGGAGATTGTCAAGCACCCTAAAAATGGGGTTAGCAAGGGCAACAAATGCTGCCTTAGTCAGTAAGACCCCACAGCCGAAGAAGGAAAAAAAGATATTGCAAACTACTAGCTGGATATTTAATAGACAAGAGAAATGTCTGGGGTTTAATGCAGCTTACCTTACCTCATCAAACCAGACAATCCTTTTGTAAAAAGGGTAAGGAAATGTGAAACCAGGGAAGTTACAGAGGAGGAACATTTAATGAGTTCATAAATCTAAGTTGTAACTTTTGTTCAACTTGTCATGTTTTATACAGTCACGAGTCCTACAGCACAGAGACAGGCAGATCGGCCCAAACTGGTCCATGCCGACCAAAATACCCATGTACACTAACCCTATTTTCCTGCACTTGGCGCATATCCTTCTAAACCTTTCCTATCCACGTAATTGCCCAAATGCCTTTTAAATTTTGTTAATGCACCCGCCTCAATCACTCCTGCTGGCAGCTCATTCTGTATGCGTACCACCTTCTTAAAAAAAAGCTGCCCTTCAGGTTCCCTTTTATCCTTTTCCCCTCTAATCCAGTTCCCTATAGTCCTCAATTCCCCAAACCTGGGAAAAAGACTGAGCGCATTCACCTGATCTATGCCTCTCATGATCTTAAACACCTCTGTAGGGTTCCTCCCCAAAGTCTTCTATGCTCCAAAGAAAAACAGGTTCTACCTTGTCCAACCTCTCCCTATAACTCAGACCAGAGAGTTCTGGCAACATTCTTGTAAATTTCTTCTGCACTTTTTCCTGTTTAATAACATCGTTTCTTTAGCAAGGTGACCAAAAGTGAACACAATACTCCAAGTGCGGCCACACCAATGTTCTGTACAACTGCAACATGACTTCTCAACTTTTATACTCAATGCCCTAACTGATAAAGGCCAGTGTGCCAAAAGCCTTCTTCACTTCCCTGTCTACCTGTAACCCTACTTTCAGAGAATCGTGCACCTGCACTCCAAGGTCCCTCTGTTCCACTCACTCCTTAAGGGACGAGCATTCACCATGAAATTCCTACCTTTATTTGACTTTCTAAAATGCAACACCTCACACTTATTTACCCAGTAACAGCTGTGCAAATGGACAAAGCCTGAAGTAGACTTGATAACAGCTTCACAAATGGCTACTGTACAAACTTAAAAGTACTGACAGTTAGTGGAAAAATCTAAAATAAAACCAAAATAATTAGGGAGCAAAGGAAAGCAGTGAGTACTAGTTAGAAGGATTAATGAAGTTGCAATGTGGCAGGCACAAGTTGAGTTGAGAACAAAGTTAACAATATTGGATCCATTATTATTTTAGGCTACTTTTAAAAAAAATCAATTGTAAAACTCAATACCAAGCAAATAATAGATGGAGTCAGATGAAGTATCATGAATCAGCAGTGTTGGTTTTAAAGGCAAAAAATAGTGAAGCTCATATTTTACGCACTGGAAGGATGTCAAGGTTATTGTCTTGGACAAGACAATGGAACGGAAACCTCAACCATGATCTTAATAAATGGTGCGCAAGCTGGAAGAGCCAAATGGTCTAGTCTTGCTTTTTTTTAAAAAAAAAATAAGGAACAAAGCAGTTGATAAATAACTATGAAAATATTTCAATGACAGTCATGCTAATCAGACAACAGCATTCACGCTCAACATCTGCGACTAAGTTCAAAAAGAATTTACACAAACTAATCAAGATTTACACTAGGCATCTGGACATGAAGCTGGTGATAATGAAGTTGAAGCTCAAGATCATACTAAATGGTGGAAAAGGCTGAACAATTCATTACTGTCCAGAACCTAATAACAACCAATAATAAAATAACTAGGAGCAGCATCAGGCAGTTCAGTCGTGAGGCTGCTCCATCATTTAATGTGATCATGGCTGATCTCATCTCTGCCCCAACATATTTTCCTGCCTACTTCCCAAAACCCATTACAACAACAAAATTTTTTGAAAATGTTGGCAGATAGAGGGAAGTCATGAGATCAAGATTTATGTCTCTTTACCAAAGAGATGTTTTAGCTAAACACCACCAGCACAACGCAAGAGAACTTTTAAAAGTAGTCTTCAGTTTCCACAGGAGTGGTTTTCCAGAACACTGCAGTGGCAACTTGAAAACTGGCTACAGCCAGATCAAAACAGCCAGCTACAATCCATGATCTCTGTTTTAAAATTAACATGACTAAGGTTAATGTCCTTTACACTTGTTTTTCTTGCTTACAAAACAAAGGAATTGGGATTAGGAGTAGGCCATTTGATTCCTTGAGTTTGCTCTGCCATTCAGTAAAGTCAACACTGACCTAATTGTAGCTTCAACTTCACATTCTGTCTCTGATAACCTTTTGACTCTCATGTTAGACCAGAATCGATCTACCGCCACTTTAAAAATACTCTCAAATCTGCTTCAATGCTTCCAGGGAAAGAATCTTCCAAAAGGTCTCAACTTTCAAACATCTGCTCATCTCCGGCTTAAGTGGACTCCCCTAGTTTTTAAAACAATGTCTTCTAGTTCTAGCCTATTTTTGCCTTCCTAATAATTTGTCATACCTGTCTGTAAAACACCCAACTTGCACTATACCTCAGAGCTGAGCATTCTTTCTATGTTTAAATAATATGCTGCTTTTCTATTCTTCCTACCCACGTCTGGAAATTCATATTTTTCCCCACATTGTATTCCATCTGTCAGAAGTTTCACCACTTGTTTGAGGAAACTGGGAAAGGATGTGTTAGGAAGTGATAATTACAAAAACATAAGTTATCACCAACCAATCATACATTTATTTCTTTGTTCAAGTAATTATTAATTGTGAATTATTTCAGTTCCTGCGCTGATCCTAATGTCACAACTTGCAATCTGAAAATGAGCCTTTATGTCTTGTTTCCTGGTAGCTAACCAATTATTTACCCTCACCATTATAATTGCACAAATCAAAGATGTAGAACCTGAAACAGACTCACTAACCTTTGAAAAGAGTTAACAGCAGAGTTAGAATTCTAGGCCAGAGAAAGAAAAATTGAGAGAAAAGAAAAAATATGGCAAGAGAAGAAAAAAAAAGGAAAGTGAGAGAAATGATTAGCGAAAAGAATTCCAGGTAAGGCTTCTCAAATAGTGAACCAGTGAGTCCAGTAAAGGTATCACCAGTTACAGAACCATGTTAGCGGTAGGGCTAAGCGTTGAATCTTTAAAAAAGCTTAAGAATTTTTCTAAAGTAATTCCAAAACTTGGAGAGCAACATAGAAGCACTTTTCACCACATTTAAGTTTGCAAAGTGCAGATTAACAGGAACAAGGATTAACAAGGTTCGTGCAACATTGTCTGATGAGATTTCAGAAGACTGAAACAACTGAAAAAAACTAAAATTAAAAAAATGCTGGAATTCATAACCCAAAATAGAAATGGTTGGGAGAATTCAAGAAGTCTAGCAGCATCTGTGGACAGAAAGCAGAGTTAATGTTTCAGTTCCAGTGACCGTTCTTCAGAATTGCCAGACCTGCCGAATATTTTCCATCAACTTTTGTCTGTGACTAAAAAAACTATTCTCATTTCTGAGAATTTAGTACTGGAAATATATTAACTGAAATTCTCTGAATATAATCCAAATAAACTTACATCAAGTTTGAAAAGATCAAGCAACTTGCTTCCAGATCGCAGTATACAACACTTGAAATAAAGGACACGGAATTCAGCCACAGATACAGAATTCTCCTAGGTTAAAAGATCACTTTCTACTCCCATAAAATTCCACTTGGAGAAACAGAGTTACCCAAGTTAAGACAGGTTTAATAACAGAAAATTGAGTGAACAAACACCTCACTCAAAAGTAAACTGGATCTGGTAATTCTTACAAACAAGGGAGAGACAGGAGAGATAAACAAAGTCAAAGCAGGTTTAAAAAAAAAGACACATCAATCACCAGCTTTTAAAAGAAGAAACCAAATCTAGAGACCAGTAGGAAAACAAGCCACGTGCAAAAGAAATGCTAGTATGCAAAGAGACCTACAGGAGGCCCATGAAGCTTTGTGTAATTTAATAAGGATCAAAGGACTGAACCAGAGGTTTCATCAGCATACATCTGGTTTTCAGATTAAAATAGGATCAGCAAAGATCCTAAGGTGGCAGCAAGAGCATTTGTTGAAGAGCCACAAGGATATATAGCACCTGCTATTCACCCACTTTGGGGCATTAGTAGCTCATGGGACATGGGACAGGGGAAAACCCATTCCTAAGCAAAAAGAGGAGATAACAGATGCTCAAATAAACTAGCCATGAAAAACCACATGGAGCAAACCAGAAACACTCCCTAATCAAATGAACAAGTACAATCAAAGCCAATTATCTGGCAACACTAGCGCCAATGATTTCTGAATAGACATGTTCATCTCAGAACTTATCATTCTATGCATAAAAGTTTACATAGATGCAATAAAAATCTGATTTTTTTTTAATTAAAAGAATTTCCTTGATACTTAATATATAAACTTCCATTCAAATATTTTTGGTTCCCAGTTTTTAACGTCAGTTTAAAATTTGTTAACATTTATCATTTCTACTGTACATGCTGGTGTGGCAATAGATACAGCAAAACCTTAAACTATTGCAAAGCCAATAATGCAGATGCAAAAGTACATTAATGATGTCCTCTAAGAAGCAAGTTCGAGCACCTTACAGGTGTTTAAAAGTAAGACAGTACCCACTAAACCTCCCAGAAAACAATAACTAGGAATTAAAGAAGCAAAGAGCACCGGATTCTGAACAAATTCCAATGAGAACAGGAAAGCCATAAATCTTTTTATTCCCAAAATAATCATGGTGGCTGTTACTGCATCCAGGGTTGAACTCAATATAGAATTAAAATCCTTGTTAAAGGAATGAATGCACATTTTTACATCTGTCACCTTCTAATGAAATACTGACATGTCACATTTTATTCTGTATTAGTGAAAAGGTTACAAAAGACATTCATGTTAATTAATTTTTAAATTGGCTGGAGACATATTAGATTTTTAAAAATAGCTTTTTCTCACTAAAACAAAAAGGTACAGAAACTAAAATTAGCTGTCACAAGTTGGATTAGTATGCAGTCCATGTTCCACTTCATTGCGATGGAGACAAAAGGGTCAACGAATACCCTAGCAGTAACCAAAAAAGCAGCCCTGGAGACAAGCAAACAGGTTTTATCTTGTCATACAACACTAAATTGGAAATATTTCTTTTTAAGTTCAAAATCTTTTAAAACCAAAACAAGGAGAGAGAAAAGAGAGGATCCACTTCACCCATCCTAATCTGATCATCATAATATTCACACTCATGACTGAAGGTTGGTCTTATGGTTAATTATAAAGCATCCCTGCCATGTGCCAGAAACTCTGGTTGAAATCTGATTTCAAGACTTGTTGGTCACAGAGGTTCTTGATGCATTTCAACAGGTTGATAATTAGTCAGCTGGACCTTGCAACACTTCCCACTATTCCCTCAAGGGTGAAAAAAAAAAGTCGAAAAAAAACTAAACAAATAAGATAACACTATTGTGGAACATGTTTGGCCATACAGTTAATGTTCAGGATTTCACGCCCAGTTTAACTTAGAATTAAAAGGCAAATACTGCAGATGGTGAAAATTTGAAATCTAAATCATATACACAAGATACAGAGAAAACTCAACAGGCCAAGATGTATCATGTAAATTATACAATGTGCTTTGGTATTAACAGATGCTATTTGGACTGGATATTTCCAGCTGGTTCTCTTCACATTTCACAAAGATAAAAATGATAAAACTAACTTCTGCATTCAATGGAAGTGCTCTGAACCATTTAGTGTCTTTAAAACTGGCTAGTATGAAAAGGAAGGAGGTCACATACCCTTCCTCTATTTTTTAAATACAAAAAAAAGTCTTAACAACCTTTTGAAAACATTTAGCCTCAGCTCTTGAAAATGGTCATATCTGGTGTGATAAAGATGGATGTTAAATATCAACTTCCCCAAATCCTTTCCTTCTATCTCAGGATTAAAATGATTTTTAAAGAAGAAGCAACACAAATGTTGCTTGGCTCCAGTAGTCACATAATTAGGACTGAAGCATAGTTATGAAATATTTGTGCAATAAAATATTTGTCTGCACTAAATTAACTTCTTACCTAAAGTCAAAATCAGCCAACTGGGTCAGTGTCAAAAAGTTCATATCTATTTTGTATCCATATGTGAGTACAATTACAACGTTTAAAGACATTGTAGGAAAGATTTAGAGGGATATGGGCCATAAACAGGCTAGTGGGACTAGTTTAGTTTGGGATTATGTTCGGCATAGACTGCTTGGACCAAAGGGTCTATTTCTGTGCTATAGGAACTATGTATTATCATTTCACATACTGGGAAATTAAAAGGCATGCTTGCCCATTAAACCAGCTTAAAAAGCAAAAAGAAAGAGATGGAACTTGGATTTGTTTAAGCAAGGACTGAAAGACTCCTTGCATGTCTCATTCTCAGATGTTGACATCCGATTTTAAACAATTGGGAAATGAAAATTCATCTCAAACCCAAAAGCAAACTTCACTACTAAGAAAGAATAAAGAATAAATTAACAACTGCGGTCTCAGATTTGAAAATCTAACAACTCAAAAGATGAAGAATTTTAAAAACTATACAGCTAAAAAGATAAAACAAATATTCTAAGTGCTTGATATTGCATATTAATTAATTTCCCCCGGGTTAGTACATAATAAAATTCTCTCAAATAAAAATTGATAATTGGCTCGTTCGTTTTGATTTAGTTAGCTACACAATTAATTGAAATAGGAAACCTGCCGGTCAAAAAAGTAATTTTTTGTTGCAATTGACAGAGTTTAAAAGGGGTTAAAAGCTACCTTATTCCTCCTCACCTGGTTATAATACTGAATCACTGATAAAAGGCTCCTTGCCCTGATTTGTTCAAGTCTAGAAAGCGAGCAAAGGAATTAACGCTGAGAAACAGCAAGGAAAAAATGTAAAGAGCAAGCAAAGGCTTTGCAGGTCCCATAAAGCAGCTTGCAGAAATTGTTACAGTCTATTCTTTAGGGAACCTCTAGTTACACATCTCCTAGTTTTGATTTTAGTTTAATTGCAATCATCGGTAGGCAACAAGAATAAAGTAGCAACCTTCCAAGCTACTAAACAGGAGATTTAAATAACTTTATATATTTGCCATTAAACTTGACATTTCAAGAAAATTGTATCAAACATACTTACATCAAAGCGATTCAAAGCATCTGCCAGTTCACCAGCACTACTTTGTTGACTAAGAATGACATCTTCTGAAGTGGTTGCTTGAGCTGCATTTGAAATGCCGGTAACTGCCTGTGTCAATTGCTTATAGATCAAATCTCGATTGGCCTTGTAAGCAGCCACATCTGGGTGCTGGAGACAAGCCTGTGAAGCAGTGTACAGCATAGGGATATTCTTTTGCAAAACTCCTCGTGCTGCAGCCATTTGATCTCTATGATGAATATCCTTCAATTCCTTGAAAAGAAATACCACAGCATATTACCATAACATTTACATGAAGATTCTACAATAATTATCTGAAAATGGGGGATACATGAATTATGCAGAACATGTCAATGAGGTTTTAGATACAGTACCAATTAACTTGGACACATTAAGGTGCATGTTTCAACTTATTAGTCTAAACCAGAGGCAACTAAATACATTCTTCTAAAACAAGAGAAAATGCTAAAATTATAATATTGAATTATTGCAGTATCTTATTGCACACCTTAATATTGTCTCAGTTTAGCATTACCAGAACAGTGCACAGTGGGTCGGGCAATGCCCTCTTTTCTGGACTGCAGTTACAAAAACCTGAGCTTTTCTTCTCGAAAACTGTCCAGACTATATACACGCTATTCATACCTGCTGTCTTTTGGCTGCCATAAGATTCAATTTGTCCACTTCAGGTTTCAATGCCTTAAACTGTATTCCAAGTTCTTGCTCATTGTTGGCATTCCTCACCTTGACAAGGGTTTCTTCAACCTGAAAAAAATGGGTCAGGTTGATTTTTAAATATACACAAAGATCATTTACACATATATCTAGACTAGCAATTGAGATCATTTGATGACTGATCACTCTCAAATCTACTGCAATAGCATATAAGCTGTAACTTACTTAAAGCAAAGTAACTGCTTTTAGGTACTCCTGTTTATTCAAGCTTCATTTAGTGTAAAATTAATGTCTCCCAGATAACAACAAAACTTCAGGTCAAAGGTTATTATCCCTTCCTCCACCATCTTTACTACAGGGCCCTTAGAGAAATGAAGCATTACTGGTGTTTCATTTCAAACAGAATCCTCCAAAGCCAAATTAGTTCATTCCATTGCAAAAATACATTAGAACAAGGTCAAACATAGAATAAAAGACTGAACAATAAGACAATAATTACATCCTCTGAATAATTTAGAGCACCTATTTGCTTAAATTTTGTTCTTGTTACATATTTCAATAGAACTGATGGGGATTAAAATAATTGTCACAGACTCTGGACTCTCAATCTGACATAAAAAGCTCAAACTAATCCCAGAACACCACCTAGCCATTGTGAGTATTACACAAAATCCAAAAGATCTCCATGGACTGAACCAGACAGAAGTAATAGAACTTCTACTTTCATGCTCCTTTTGAAAACAGATGTGTTTTGCCAAACCATGTATAAAAATTGCATATTTCTAAAAATAAACGTTTGCTATATCACTGAAATGTCCAAAACAACAGTACCGTGCCAATTCCAGGAGTTCCACAGTAGAACAATGAATGCTTCCTTTTTTTTTAATGAAAATTGGTATATTAATGGGCCATTTTTATAGCAACTATATGTCTTAGCAGGATCAGATAGTTTTCAGTCTTAATAGGAAACCATTCAATATAGAACTTACTATTTTCAGTTGTACAAGCAGTTTGTAAACGTCTGCCATGTCAGCCAGGATAAGAAGGCGAGTAACAGCAGACAGCAATGCTCGTGCAGCACGAACCATATTGCCACGCTTCATAGCGGAACAAGGATCCTCTGCAAATTCTGATGAAGCACTTCTCATCATTTCACCTGTATGTAAAAGGACACATTGCAAGTTTACAAACTAAAAGTTAAAATTTAGAATTAAAATAACACTCACTTACTAAATTAAAAAAAGTAATGTTTGCAAATCTTCGCAATTCCAACCAAACAGTTGGAATTGATAGTCAGTTCTATCAACAAACTATCTTCTCATTCATTTGTTGCTCCTTAGATCTTGGTGTGCAAACCAGCTGCTGAATTCAGCAGTTGTGACCACACTTCCAATACTCTGTTTCGACCTAAGGATACAAAGTACTATACAAATTCAAATTCTTACATAAATTCGGCATATTCTCTCTTATTTTTATACAGTAAATATGGTTTATTTTCAATTCAATTTTTCAGATACACGTATGACGACTTGAGGTGCATTTGTCCTTTTTTTTGAAGGGAGGTTTTAAAGATAAAGGCACCAATCAATCTACTCACAGCTACTACATGAACAGTTTGAGGGGCCTTTGTTTTTTTTTTAAAGTTGGAATAATAGAAGCAGCCTGAATAGGTGGGGGTAAAGCTTCCACAGAACCAGGATTTTTAGTTTTCAGAAGCAGTTGTTCCTGGGTCTTGAAGCTAGGTAGAAGCTGCAATACATTTTCTGAATTTGCCTTTTGCCAAGGGTGTGCTTATGGGATGTTACTATATTGGAACAGTTATTGCTCAGTAACAAAATAATATGTCATTATATTAAATTTACCCATAGAGTTCAGTTATTCCAATTTCTTCTTTCTTTTGTATGAAGAAAGTGAGTTTTGCTTCAAATCTGATAGCCTGACCAATCAAATTGCATCCAGAAGCACTGCCTGACACTTGCCCTTAAATGAGAAAAAGTTAGCTTCTCAGCATCTTAATATATTTTGAGGGGGCTTGGTCTGGTTCATACCAAAATATGTAAGGAGTTCATGCAGCTTAGAGAACTTAAAAGATGAGCCTTCAGAGCAGATGACTGTTTCGACCCAGAAATATAGCGAAGCCAACAATCTTAGAAATTTGATGCTTTTTGCTTTTGTCTTTCGCCTTTCAATAGATATTCCAAATCTGATTAATTCTCTTTTTCTGTGGAGTAGACCATTCAGTCCTTTATCTCTCTACCCTGGAGGCTTCCTGCCTCTATTCCTGATGGAAGGCATTTGCCCAAAACGTCCATTTTCCTGCTCCTAGGATGCTGCCTGACCTGCTGTGCTTTTCCAGCACCACACTGATCTAACCATTCAGTCCTTTAAACCTGCGCTGCAATTCAAAATCATAGTTGATCTATTTGTTTCAAATTCCACATTCCTATCTACTCCCAATGACCACTTGGTTATCAATAATCTCTTTTCCTTGCTTCAAAATATTCGATGATCCTGCCTCCACAACATTGAGGCAGATAATTCCAAAGTTGAACAATCGTCTGACAGAAACAAGTTCTCATCTGTCCTAAAAGTGCAATTTCTACCTCTGAAACAATGTCACCCAGTTCTGGATTCATCCAGAAGACCTTTTGTCAAAGCCTTCAGACATCTCCCAACACTCAAAGCCACATCATTTATACTGCTATGGTTCTGCAACATGTAGCATGACTTTAAGTTTTCCTAATATTAGGAATTCATCTTACTTGGTAGGGACAAAAATACCACTACAACTTGAAGAACATGCTAACCAGAAATACCTCAAGGAGGGCAGCCAGTTCAGTTTGGTCCAGTTATCAGACTCAACCACCTGTGTCCTTGCTGTTAATTCATACGCTTGCCTCTTAGCTTAATGTACTCTCTCGACACAAAACAGAATATCTCAAAGGCTACCAACAAATAAAGCTCTAAAGTATGAGATCACAGAATAGTTTGCTTACCAGATTGCAGCAAAATAAATTTTCCTTAATAATAGAATTTCTATTCTACATCTACACAACTCATCTAACAAAAGCGTACTAACCTTAAAATATGAGCACATCTTTCAAGATGAAAGTGCTTCTGCAGAGACTGCTGAGTATTTGTTTAAAAGCAGAAAATGCAGGAATAAAGTTATATTAATTTCTAAAGTTTGTACAAAAAATACCCACTTAGACTAATGGATTTACACAATTGATAACACTAGGTTCCCACCTCTCAACTTGCCATAACATGGCCTATTCCCCCCTCACATACTTACTTACCCTGTTGTGGTTCTGTTCGCTGAGCTGGGAATTTGTGTGGCAGACATTTCGTCCCCTGTCTAGGTGACATCCTCAGTGCTTGGGAGCCTGCTGTGAAGCGCTTCTGTGATCTTTCCTCAGCATTTGTAGTGGTTTGAATCTGGTTGACTGCCATGCCTCTAGGAATTCCCTGGCTGTTCTGTTTGGCTTGTCCTATAATAGTAGTGTTGTCCCAGTCGAATTAATGTTGCTTGTCATCTGCGTGTGGCTACTAAGGATAGCTGGTCATGTCATTTCGTGGCTAGTTGGTGTTCATGGATGCGGATCGTTAGCGGTCTTCCTGTTTGTCCTATGTAGTGTTTTGTGCAGTCCTTGCATGGAATTGTGTACACTACATTGGTTTTACTCATGCTGGGTACTAGGTCCTTCATTCTGGCGAGTTGTTGTCCGAGAGTGGCTGTTGGTTTGTGTGCTGTTATGAGTCCTAGTGGTTGCAGTAGTCTGGCTGTCAGTTCGGAAATGCTCTTGATGTATGGTAGTGTGGCTAGTCCTTTGACAACGGAATGAGAACAGGCCACAACCCAAAGGACTAGCCACACTACCATACATCAAGAGCATTTCCAAACTGACAGCCACACTACTGCTACCACTTGGACTCATAATGGCACACAAACCAACAGCCACTCTCAGACAACAGTAGCCACACGCAGATGACAAGCAACAGGAGTTCGACTGGGACAACACTACTATTATAGGACAAGCCAAACAGAGAACAGCCAGGGAATTCCTAGAGGCATGGCACTCATCCACAGATTCTATCAATAAGCACATCGACCTGGACCCAATGTACCGGCCACTGCAACGGACAGCTGGAACTGACAACCGGAAGCGGCAGATTCAAACCACTATAAATGCCAGAGGAAAGATCACAGAAGTGCTTCACAGGAGGCTCCCAAGTACAGAGGATGTCACCTAGGCAGGGGACGAAACGTCTGCAACACAAATTCCCAGCTCGGCGAACAGAACCACAACAACGAGCACCTATGACAGAACTACAAATCTTCTCACAGACTTTGATTACTTGCCCTCCGTTTAAAGCTATTCATCCTAACTACTTAGCTAAGACAACTGTGTTGCAAACATAGCTTGTGCAAATTAATGCACTATTCTCTGTCCAATTTAGTGCCAAATTGGTTCTCTCCAGAATCCCCACCAAGAAGAAAAATTGTAGGAACTTTTGACCCGTCTCCCTATTAGTCAAAATGATGACAATTTTCTGTTGCAAAATATACCTTTTAATGGATAAGTTAAAATATATCAGAAAAAATGAAAATTAAAAGCTAAAAATGAAACTAAAATTAGCAAGTTTTTTTTGCATGAAGTTACTTTCAATATGATGGCATGCCATAAAAATATTCACTTGCATTTTGAAGATTTAATCATTTTTGTTCCTTTTGTTTATTTTTAAACATCAAAAACACAATCTAGTGTCCTTGATAGCACATTATGCATTAAAATAAAAACTTTCGTATACTGCATGGAGGACATAGAATTAAAGTTCATTTGGCTCTCCCAAAGGAAATGGAGGTGCCAGAACGAAATTCAATAAAATGGTGTCAAAATATTTACTTCAGCTGGGATACGAAAGGAAAAAGGTTATGTCAGCAAAACACAGGATGAAATGACTCAGCCTCAAATTCCACAAGATCTTATGCTGCATTTTAATCGAAAACAATAGATAACTCACCCGTTTCCCATAATAGTAAGACAAACAGTATGACTCACTCAACATAGTACTGACAAAAGGTCACCAATCAAGTTTCGCTTGCCACAGATTCAACTTGAGCTGAGTGTTGTCTGAAGCTTTTGTTGATATGATGTCAATTAACCACAATCCAAGACAATCTTGAGCAAGATCTGGCTTGACTGACTACAACTTTTATTTCAGAAAATTAGTTATTGTGGTATCAGTCACTGAACACAGTCACAAGAGATTGGCAATGTATATTTAATAAAAGAACATTTACCAAGCATGAAAGGATAAACAAACACTGTTTCGGGTTGGCTTTTCGGTAACTAGTCTTATTGCAAGTATAAGAAAGGTTTTACCCTTTTACTCCACAATTTTACAATCACAAACTTTAGTGAAGAGTCATTCGCCCAATCTCCATTTAAAGCCCTATGTTCAGACAGCACTATTATAACTGGTTTCTTTCTTTCATTAGAATCGCTTTCTCAGACCCTTAAAGTTAATTCAGTTAATTCCTTCAATTCATCTCAATGGTCTTCAGTTTCTGAAGCTTTTTCCTAACAGTTAAGCTACTTAGAGTCATAGGGATATACAGCATGGAAACAGATCCTTCGGTCCAACCCGTCCATGCTGACCAGATATCCCAACCCAATCTAGTCCCACCTGCCACGACTCGGCCCTATCCCTTCCTATTCATATACCCATCCAAATGCCTGTTAAATGTTGCAATTGTACCACCCTCCACCACATCCTCTGGCAGCTCATTCCATACATGTGCCACCCTCTGCGTGAAAAAGTTGCCCCTTAGGTCTCTTTTATATCTTTCTCCTCTCACCCTAAACCTATGCCCTCTAGCTCTGGACTCCCCGAACACAGGGAAAAGACTTTGCCTATTTACCCTATCCATGCCCCTCATAATTTTGTGAACCTTTATACAGTCACTCCTCAGCCTCCGACGCTCCAGGGAAAACAGCCCCAGCCTGTTCAGCCTCTCCCTATAGCTCAAATCCTCCAACCCTGGCAACATCCTTGCAAATCTTTTCTGAACCCTTTCAACTTACTGAATTGTTTATAGACTGCTAGACAAACACCATCTGAGCTACTAGACTGTTTTGACAGAAACCTGCAGATTGCCTGCCTGCTTCCTGATGGTTCTGTGGGCTCCGTCATTAGGCAACTTTTCTTTTGCCTTCTACCCCACCCCACCCCACAATGAACTGAACCTCTCACTCCAGGGGTTCATTAAAATGTACAGAATGAAATAAATTTCTAGACATTTCTTCACTACACTCTGACCTCCAAAATGAAACTAAAACTGTGCCTTGCCATGTGACTATTAGCATTAGGTTTTTTTTAAAAAACATAAATATGTTGGGAAGAATTTGCAACTCACTACCACAGGCAGTGGTGGTTGTGTGTTGCAAATCAAATACTATGTGCATATTTAAGATAAGCTAAACAAGCATACAGAGGAGATGAAGAGGGAGGGCTACGCTGCTGGGTTTAGATCAAGAAATCCCTTTTCGCAGCAGAGAGCGGTAGGAGCTGGGCGCAAGTTCAGACGGAGCGCAAAGCCGGTCGGGAAGGTAAGTGATTGCTATTAGAGTGGGTGTGTTCTAAACCCCAGGTCCTACAAAGTCGGGTCTCCCTCCCTCCCTCCTCCTCTAACCTTAAGAGTCCAGACATGCCACAAAAAGAGGGTCTAAGGAAGTTTAGATCGATGAGTGAGGCTTCAGCTCAGGAATCTTTGACAAGGAGGTTGAGTGAAGTGATTACACCACAGTTGAAGAGGGTGAAGACATGACTGCCCAGCTGGTTCAGTGCGCTACGTGCTTGATGTGAGAGGTCAACGACTCTGGTGTGTCTGGCTCGTATATGTGTGGAAAATGTGTGCACATTCAGCAATTGACCGAGAATATTGCAGTGCTTATGAAAGAACTCAAAGACCTTAGGCTCATCCGAGAGAACGAGATCTTTCTGGACAAGACCTTCAGCGATGTTATTACACCAATCATGCCAGAAGAGAGCAGACGATGAGGAAGGCGGAGAGGAGGCAGGTGCAAGAGACCCCGGGAGAAGCACCTGTCAGGAACAAGTTGAAGCTTTTGGAAATAGAGACTGATGACACTGCCAATTCGCAAGGCAGCCAAGTTTGTCAATCAAAAGTTGCCGCAGAGGCAGAGCGGAAGAGTCGGGCATCGCACAGAGCCTTGGTAATAGGCGACTCCATCGTGGGAGGAACTGACCGGGGTTTTTGTGGCAGCAGACGGGATTTAAGGATGGTGTGTTGCCTTCCTGGTGCTAGAGTGAAAGACATCGCGGACAGAGTGCAGGAAATCCTCAAGGATGAGGGTGAAGAGCCAGAGGTGGTGGTACATGTCGGCACAAATGATGTCGGGAAGAAGGGGAGGAACATACTACAGCGAGACTTCAGAGAACTAGGAAGAAGGCTGAAAAGCAGGACGTCCAAGGTGGTTATCTCCGGTTTGCTTCCAGTTCCTCGGGCTAGTGGGGCCAGAAACAGGGAGATAATGGACTTGAACGTGTGGTTGGGGAACTGGTGCAGGAAGCAAGGTTTTAAGTTCTTGGATCACTGGGATATATTTTGTGGTAAGCATAAATTCTACAAGAGAGACGGCTTGCACCTTAATAAGTTAGGGACCAGCATTCTGGCAGGCAGGTTTTCTACTGCAACACTGCTACATTTAAACTAAGTAGCGGGGGGGAGGGGACAAGCTGGATGTTTAAAAAGGAAATTGAAGGGAAAGTTAGAACAAGAGAAGTCAAGAAAGACAACTGTATCAATGAGGCAGAAAACTCGGAAAGGCATCATGCTGTAAGGTTGAGTGAAATAAGGGTTGATGGGAAGGGTGAGAGCAGTAACAAATTAAAAATACTATACATGAATGCACGAAGCATTAGACATAAGATGGATGAGCTTGAGGCTCTTTTGGAAATTGGCAGATACGATATTGTGGGGATAACTGAGATGTGGCTTCAAGTGTACAGGGCCTGGGAAATGAATATTCAAGGCTACACGTGCTATCGTAAGGACAGACTGACGGGCAGAGGGGGTGGGGTGGCCTTGTTGGTAAGGGACGATATTCAGTCCCTTGCGCGGGGGGACCTAGAGTCAGAGGATGTAGAGTCAGTGTGGATAGAACTTCGAAATACTAAGGGTAAAAAAACCCTCTTGGGAGTCATCTACAGGCCCCCAAACAGTAGTCTGGATGTCGGATGTAAGTTAAATCAGGAGCTGAAATTGGCCTGTCGCAAAGATGTCACTACAGTTGTTATGGGGGATTTTAACATGCAGGTAGACTGGGAGAATCAGGATGGTATTGGGCCTCAAGAAAGAGACTTTGTGGAGTGCCTCAGAGATGGATTCTTAGAGCAGTTGGTGCTGGAGCCAACCAGGGAGAAGGCAATTCTGGATCTAGTATTGTGTAACGAACCAGAATTGGTCAGAGACCTCGAAGTGAAGAGTCATTGGGAAGTAGTGACCATAATACAATAAGCTTCAATCTGCAATTTGACAGGGAGAGGGTACAGTCGGAAGTGACAGTACTTCTGTTGAATAAAGGGAACTATGGAGCTATGAGGGAGGAGCTGGCCAAAGTTCAATGGTGCAATACCTTAGCAGGGATGACTGTGGAGGAACAATGGCGGATATTTCTGTGTATAATACAGAAGTTGCAGGATCAGTTCATTCCTAAAAGGAAGAAAGATCCCAGGAGGAGGCATGGGTTGCCGTGGCTGACGAGGGAAGTAAAGAAACATATAAAGTTAAAAGAGAAAAAGTATAACACAGCTAAGATAAGTGGGAAAACTGAGGACTGGGAAGCTTTTAAAGAGCAACAGAGGATTACTAAGAAGGAAATACGCAGAGGAAAAATGAGGTACAAAGGTAAACTGGCCAAGAATATTAAGGAGGATAGTAAAAGCTTTTTTAGGTATGTGCAAGGCAAAAAAAATGGTTAGGACAAAAATTGGGCCCTTGAAGACATAAACAGGGGAATATATTACTAGGAACAAAGAAATGGCAGAGGAATTAAATGGGTACTTCAGATCTGTGTTCACTGGGGAAGACACAAGCAATCTCCATGAGGTAACTGTGGTTGAAGGACATGAACTTAAGGGAATTTATATTTGCCAGGATTTGGTGTTGGAGAGACTGTTAGGTCTGAAGGTTGATAAGTCTCCAGGGCCTGATGGTCTGCATCCCAGGGTACTGAAGGAGGTGGCTCGGGAAATCGTGGATGCGTTGGTGATTATTTTCCAGAGTTCAATAGATTCGGGGTCAGTTCCTGAGGATTGGAGGGTGGCTAATGTTACACCACTTTTTAAGAAAGGTGGGCGAGAGAAAGCAGGAAATTATAGACCAGTTAGTCTGACCTCAGTGGTGGGAAAGATGCTGGAGTCTATTATAAAGGATGAAATTACTGCACATCTGGATAGTAGTAACAGGATAGGACAGAGTCAGCATGGATTTATGAAGGGGAAATCATGCTTGACTAATCTTCTTGAATTTTTTGAGGATGTAACTCTGAAGATAGACGAGGGAGATCCAGTAGATGTAGTGTACCTGGACTTTCAGAAAGCTTTTGATAAAGTCCCACACAGGAGGTTAGTGAGTAAAATTAGGGCGCATGGTATTGGGGGCAAAGTACTAGATTGGATTGAAAATTGGTTGGCTAATAGGAAACAAAGGGTAGTGATAAACGGCTCCATTTCGGAATGGCAGGCAGTAACCAGTGGGGTACCACAGGGATCCGTGCTGGGACCGCAGCTTTTTACAATATATGTTAATGATATAGAAGATGGTATCAGCAATAACATTAGCAAATTTGCTGATGATACAAAGCTGGGTGGCAGGGTGAAATGTGATGAGGATGTTAGGAGATTACAGGGTGACCTGGACAAGTTAAGTGAGTGGGCAGATGCATGGCAGATGCAGTTTAATGTGGATAAATGTATGGTTATTCACTTGGGTGGCAAGAACAGGAAGGCAGACTACTACCTCAATGGAATCAATTTATGTAAAGGGGCAGTACAGAGAGATCGGAGTGTTCTTGTACACCAGTCAATGAAGGCAAGTATGCAGGTACAGCAGGTAGTGAAGAAGGCTAATAGCATGCTGGCCTTCATAACAAGAGGAATGAGTATAGAAGCAAAGAGGTGCTTCTGCAGCTGTACAGGGCCCTGGTGAGACCACACCTGGAGTACTGTGTGCAGTTCTGGTCTCCAAATTTGAGAAAAGACATTCTGGCTATTGAGGGAGTGCAGCGTAGATTCACGAGGTCAATTCCTGGAATGGCAGGATTACCTTACACTGAAAGACTGAAGCGACTGGGCTTGATTACCCTTGAGTTTAGAAGACTGAGAGGGGATCTGATTGAGACGTATAAGATTATGAAAGGATTGGACACTCTGGCAGTAGAAAACATATTTCCACTGATGGGTGAGTGCCAAACTAGAGGATACAGCTTAAAAATATGGGGTAGACCATTTAGGACAGAGCTCAGGAGAAACTTCTTCACCCAGAGTGCTGGCTGTGTGGAATGCTCTGCCCCAGAGGGCAGTGGAGGCCCACTCTCTGGATTCATTTAAGAAAGAGTTGGATAGAGCTCTCAAAGATAGTGGAATCAAGGGTTATGGAGATAAGGCAGGAACAGGATACTGATTAGGAATGATCAGCCATGATTATATTGAATGGCGGTGCAGGCTCAAAGGGCTGAATGGCCTACTCCTGCACCTATTGTCTATAAAGCATATGTAATTTTATTAATCAATGCTCTGGAAGAAACTTAGACAATCTCACAGGTATCCATCAAACCATTCTGTTAGGCACAACACAAACTTTCTTCTCTCCACAAGGAACAATTCCTCAACAGTTCCTGAAGTGAAGGAAATTTTTCTTGTATGCCAGTCAGAGCTCCTCTATTAAAATCAATAACATTAAAATTTAGTTCTGTAAAATGTGACAAAGAATCAGTCAAAGGCAATCGAAACGATTTGGGGATTTAAATTTACATCACCAGTTTCTTGTGTTTTTGCTGTATGTTTCTATTTGCTTAACAGAGAGTACAATGTAATGTGCTTACTTTCTCTTTGAAAAAATTTGATAAAAACCATAGGGTTAATATGGACAATAACCTCCAAGCAGGGAACAGTTTACGTTGAGAATCAAAAATTAAGTCAGGGGAATGAAGTAGGCAGAAGGTAATGCCATAAAAGGCTTCCTAAGAACATAAGAAATAGGAAACATCCATCTGGCTCCTCAGACTTGCTTTACCATTCAATACAATAATAATTGATCATCTACTGCTGCCCACTCTCTCTATTCCCTAATGGGAAGAGGTGGAAAATCTTTCAATCTTTGTTTTAAATATATTCACTGCTCAAGCAAGCATAGGACTGATAGATAATTTGAAAGATTTACAAATCTGACTGAAGAAAATTTATCCTCAAGGTCCTAAATAATCAACTCCTAATCCTGAAGCTGTGCACCATTATTCCAAATTCCACAGCCAAAATAAGATATCAGTCTCTATCTGTCTTTGACCTGCATGGTCCACTGAGATTGGCTCTTTTCAAATTGCAGAGTAAAGGCTTATCTTATTTGACCTCAGAACATGACCACCCTCTCATCTTAAAAATTAAATCCAATGAATCTTTGCTGTACTGCTTCTAGCCAAGCATATACTCCTTTAGCTAAGGTCAGAAAACACACATTAAGCATAGAATTATGTAGAACTTTGAGACTAACACTTTTTTTAAAACTTCTATTTTACAATAAAGGCCAACATGTCACTTGCCTAATTGCCTCTGCATCTGCAGACTAACCTTGCACTTTATGTGAGACTCAAGTCTCTCAGACATTAACATTTATATTTGACACCTTTTCAAAAATGTTATCTATTCTTACAGTTATTAGCAATAAAAATTCAACTCTATTTCCTTCAATAAGATGTTTAAAAGACATGAAAACATTAGGCAAGGGTCAACTTGCTTCCAGTTTAAAGATCTTTATTCTGTTGACACGACTGCACTTGCAGCAAACATGTGCATTCACTTGATGCCATCTTCTTTAGGTAATGCCTCTTCAGGAAATTCTTTAAAAAAAAACTCCTAATACTTAGTGCACTCAGTTTATAACTCATTTCTTAAGTTGAAGGAAGGGGTTAAATTAGTCAGGTTTAAAGCTTTAGCCATGTAATCTGTAACAACCAAGCTGACATAATTCATGAGAAAGAAATACATTTGGGCTCTCAAGATTAGTGGTTAGCAAAAGCCTTGGATAGAAATAAACACCTACAATGACTGAGAGAAAAAGATAACATGGATGTTGAAATGTGGGAATTATATTTGTTATTGTAATATGCATGCTGTAATCTGTATAAAGCTTAAAAGGAGTTCTACAATTTGACAGAGGAAGCTTTGATCCTGGTGTTAAAAAGTCTCTGCACACGTGCATGAAACAAACAAGTATTCTCCAAGAACTCTCTATCAATTTCTCAAGCATTCCTACAATAAAGCATTTCTTAAGTTGCTCTTGCACAGACTTCTTCAGAAGCATCTCAGGACTTCTTTCTCCTGTCCCATCTACTCTGAAGACTGCTGCAGGTATCTGACTTTTCTCTCAAAGACATTTTCACACTCCGTGAACTCCTGTTACTGCATTATAGAACATCTTGTTCCCAATAAATTTTCCTCATCTAGTCAGGTTTTCAAAAGCATTAAAATATTCACCTCAAAAATTTCTTCCAAGCCTCAGCTAAATGCACAACAAATATCAAACAGCTGGCACCACTCAGAATTCAAATTGAAACTAAAACATCCACCTTAACATACACATCATAGAAATATAAATCACTTATACCTGTTTTTTCCTACTTGAGAACCCAAGTTTCCACGTAAAAATATCATGTGGCAAAGTGGTCGTCTACGTCCAGAGTCCATACGATCACTTAATAAAATCATGCGTTAAATTGACAGTGTAACATGATCAGGGGTACAGACTTGGTAGATAGCAATGAGTTTTTCCCCTTGGCAGAGTGATCGATGACTGGGGGCAGATTTTAGGTAAGGGGAAAAGAGGTTTAGAAGGGAGGGGGGATAAAAAATTCATGCAGAGGATGATAAGGATAGGAAGGGTGGTACAGGTATAAAGCTTTATAACATTGAAGCAGTATTTAAATATATACTTGCAATGCCAAAGCATAAAAGGCTGTGGTTCAGGTGCTGGAAATGGGATTAGAATAGGGAGGGATTCGTTTTTGATTGACACAGCATTTTCCTGTGCTGCAGACTTCTATGGCTGTTGATGCTAGATTGTTAAATATCTTCAAGGTTGAGACAGACAGACCTTTAAGCAAGGGAATCCAGGGTTAATGGAAAAGACAGGAAAATTGAGAATTAAAAGCAAAGTCAACAGGCTGAATAGCCTACCTCTAACATCTTATCGTCTCAATTCATTAAAACAATGGGTGAACTATGAAGAGTGGGTTAAAATGGGCGCGAGAGTTACTTGCAGTTTTCATGAAGTATATTATATGCAGAAAGACAGCTTAAGCTGATGAATGCTCAGATCTCCAGACAGTTGAAGACTGGACTTTGATCAGAGATGGTCATGGGTCTTCAGTTCCTGAAATGCTGACTCCACATGAATCACCCAAGAAGTCTGTCAGCCATCAGATTGCCTGTAAAAGTCTCCAAGTCATTTCATTTCATTCTCTCGGTTACTCAGTCTCCATCGTATCTGTTCTGATTATGCCACTTTCTGCAGGAGGGCCTCAGAAAAATCCAACGTTTTTTCTTAACTATGTGCTGAATCCCCTACCACCACAATTGACAAAGCCCTCCTACACGTCTGATCCATCTTCCACACTTCATGCCTCACCCCTTCTCTTCTCTCCCACAACAGCAATAAAGGTCCCCCTCATCCTCATGTTACCATCCCACCAGCATCCATATCCACAGGACTGTCAGCCACCATTTCTGCCACCTCTAGCAGAACACCACCAGGTCTATTTTCCCCTCGTCTTCCTTGTCAGCATTCCACAGAGACTGGTGCCTCCAGGACACCTTTGTCCATTTCTCCTCCACTCGTAGGACCTCCCACAGTAGCTTCCCATGCAAGTACAGAAGGTGAAACACCTGCCCACTTACTTCATCCCTCTTCACTATCCAAGGTTCCAGACACACCTTCCAGTGATTTACCTGTACTTCACTCAATCTAGTCTAATCGCTGTTTACTGAGTGGTACCCTTTACATTGGGAAGGGGAAACACAAACAGGACAAGCACTTCGTGGAACACCTGTGTTCTGTCAGCAAAAATGACGCCAAGCTTCCAGTTACCTTTCACTTCAACACACCATGGTGTACCCTGGTCAATATTTCTGTCTCAGGCTTACTGCAGTGTTCAAGCTACATGAGCAGTATCTCGTTTTCTGCGTGGGGATGGTGAAGTTTTCAAGATTCAATATGGAGTCTAATAATTTTAGAGCCTGAACATCTACTTCCATGTCCTAGTCGGCTTTCATTACAGCCAATCCATTTTCACTTACATATGGTCCCTATTACCAGCTTCCTTTTTCTCCCAGGCTCACCAATGCCATTCTTTTGTCTGCCTAACTGTTGTACTTACTCGCTGGGCTCCATCTCCACCTAGCTCCTTTCCCTTACCTTATTCAGTCTTCAGCATATTTTTTCCAAGTTTGCATCTGTTCTTAAGTAGTCACTAAACCCGGAACATTTGTTGAAATGGCATTGATGACCCCAGAGTTACAGATTTACAATTTACAACAAAGATACAGGAAAAATCACTGATCTAGTCTACAATTATTACAGAAGGTAACAAAAACCGCTTTATTACAATGTATTAATGCTGATTAAGAAGTTAAATGCCCAGTGAGAAGTGCATTCAACTTTCACAGTAAATGACTACTTAACCTGTCAAAATATACTGTCACTATCTTGCTTTTGAAATATACCACCAACCCCTCACCATTACTTGCTTAAAATCTTAGAATTTACCTCCTAACCTCACTTAAAGCATAGCCATACTATACAACTTGGATTGGTTCCAGGCAGAAAATCCATCTTCACCTTTTCAAGAGCAATAAATGGTGGACTTAAAAGTTGGTGATGAAATGTGTGCATTTTCAAAGAATATAGAGCTGCAATTGTTATAGCGACATTATATCGATTATTGGCTCAGTTAAACTCTGGGATTTATGTGCAATCTCAACAATTACGACTGGAAGGATTTTGTTGGGTTGGAAAAGGTGCAACCAATAAAAATGCTAAGCCTTTAAGAAAAATGCAAGCTCAAGGAATTTTCACTTCAGTCACAAACAAACATTCAATCGGGTTTAGCCCAGATTTTAAAGTCTCATGCAATCATCAAGGAGTCTTAGTGAATGTGAACAAAATTAATATAGCAATGAAAAAACATTATCCTTCTCAAACGATAGGTTATTTGAGGTCTAAAACACTGATCATGTAGGCAAAAACACAACTAAAGCTTCCACCAGGACCACACGTTATAACCTAGTACAGCCTCACCGTAACATACGAATAAGGTGAAAAGGTATGAAAGGTAACAAACATTGGACTTCTTCAATCAAATCTGCCCTTGTACCACCTGAGCTATTCAATATAGTTTTCTTTCATGCCCTCTCTTCCTAAGATTTGTGCAACTAATAGGTGAAAAAGTAGTGGTTGTCTTGCAGAGGCGAAAATATTTTGCATAATAAATTCACATGGTGCCATGGTCTGTGATAGAAACAAAAATATACATCATACAATAACATCCAAGTACCTGCGCTACCCTTTAGTTCAGATGGTGTGACACTCACCTTGTTTACGTACATCATCTACAGCTGCTATTAGTTCTTCCTTCAGGTATTGGCTCTCATGGGCAATTTTATCACCCTTCTCCAGGAAATTCTGTGTTGCCTGTTCCACAGAAGCAGCCAGAACATGGGCTTTCTTAGAGCGTCCTTTCTTTTTGTTAGATGGCCCTCTGTTGCTGGTGTTAACAAGGGTTGTCACCTGAAAAGTATAATTTTAGTCTTAAAGTCCTAATGGATATTACATTAAAAGAGTAAAAGGTAACTTGAATTTACATAGGATCTTTAACACACTTGACAGCGATGGAATCAAATGAATGGCAAGCCACAAAAAAAGGCTTGATGTTGAAAAAGGCTTTTAGAAGGAGAAAAAAGGAAAATCGAACAGAGAATTGCAAAACATCTAATCTAAAGTAATAACTAATTGTGGAACAAAAAAAAAAGAGGAAATATTTTAAGTTAGAAGAACAAAGTTCAGGAAATGTCAGAGTAGAAGTGTACATGGCCATAAGAAGTCAGAGAAACAGGGATTTAAATGAAAACATGAATCTTAAGCTAGTAAGAATAGGGTGTTGGGTGAACAGGACATACAAATAAACAATGAGTTTGAACAAATTGAACCTGCAGAGGAGAGCACTGGAATTGTCACATCCATAGGTTTCAGCAGCAAGCTGGGCTAACTCCAAGAGGTTTGTAATGTTGGAATGGTGGCAAAACTAAACAGTCACCACTCATCAAGAAACGAGAGATTTCAGTAGGAAGGACAGCTTGTGATAAAATCTTGAATGAAAGAAAAATCAACCACCTGGGGGACAGGCTTCCAAAAGCATCCAAGATCTAAAAAGGCCCAGATTGGATACTAGGTTATGATTGAATTGATAAATTTAACCAGCATGAAAAACACTTCTCGAATACAGAAATAAGGGAAACACAAAGAGGCTCACAACCCCTACTCCAGATTTCCAACAAATTCTGATTCCAAGTTGTATGCGCAGAATGAAGCCAACATGCCCTCGACGGTCAAAAAATTTGCCACGCCACAGGCATCCAGTATTATAGCACGGAAACAGATCCTTTGGTCCAACTCATCCATGCCAACCAAGTTTCCCCAAACTAAACTACTGCCATTTGCCCACATTTGCCCATATCCATCCAAACCTTTCCTATTCATGTACCTGTCCAAACGTCTTTTCAATTTGTAACAATTCCTCTAGCAATTCGTTCCACATATGAAACATTTCTGACAGTCAGAATAATACAGCATGGAAACGGACCCTTCAGTCCGACCAGTCCATGCCTGGTCAGTCTGTCTACACTTGGTCCATACCCCTCATTTCTTATTCATGTACTTCTCCAGATGTCTTTTAAATATTCTAACTATTGGCATCCACCAGTCCCTCTGGAAGTTCATTCCACACATGAACTACAGTGTTCAAAAACAAAGGTTGCACCCTCAGGTCCCTTTTAAATAGCTTTCGTCTCGTTTTTAAAAATAGGTCATCTAGTTTTGAATACCCCAACTCCCATCAACCCCAGGGAAAAAAATCTTTGCTATTCACCTCATCCATGCCCCTCATGATTTTATAAACCTCTAAAAGGTTTACCTACTTTCCTCCAGCGAAAAGAACTCCCAGCCTTATAACTCAAAACTTCCAGTACCAATAATATTTTTAAAATTTTTTCAGCACCCTCTTCAATTTAATAAAGCCAAGGAGGATTCTGGATCATCCAAGATGGAGACAGGAAAGATTTCTGGCAATTACAGGCTGCTCTTTCTTTGGGGTATTTAAGGTGTTGGAGGTGATTTCCTCGAATTCCACGAGCATCAATTACTGTTTTATATACTGTTTTTTTCCTCCAAAGTTCCAAAACAAAGTCAAAATAATGACACTACTAAAAGGGAGAAGGACAAAGGCAGCACATTGTCCGTCTCTCTCTCTCCTGCTCAGACAAAGAAACCCACACTGCTAAAAGACACAGGAGTGAACCTGTGCAGTTACTGCCTTTGCTGTTGAACTCATGAATCAGTGGACATTGGAGTGTGTCTGAGAAAATTAACAAAGCGAAATTCACAACTGATCATGGATGAACCTGTTTGGGAGAGTCACAGCATAGAAACAGCTACGTTCATAGTTTTAAGTGTGGCCTTGCTTTAAGCCTGTAGTAGTGAGTAGCGGAGTTCTTTCTTGGTTATATATTTTATACAGATTGGTCTCTTGATTAAACTTAAAAATATAGGCCATATGTATTAGGTTAGCCTGGAGCAGTGTTTCATAGAGAAATAAGACTGTTATTTCCTGGAACTGCAGATTGGAAAAAGCAAAAGTGGCCCTTAGTAGAGTGATATGCTCTTCTTGTTGGACGTAGGAGTTTAGGGAGAGTTTACAGGTTACTGAGGATTATATCTGCAATATAATCCATTGGTTGCGAATCCTATCAGATCGAATGGATTGGTTGGAGTAACAGTTAGAGGCAATGAGGAATTTAAAAGAGCAAGGTACTGTAATGAAAGACAGTTTTAGGGAGGGGGAAAAGTCGCAGATACAATCACCTGTGTAACCAAAGGTTCCAACAACCGTTCCACGGCCAAAGTCCTTATTTCTAGATTTTTCGGATCCCATTTGAAGCTAATGTTCTGAGTGTTGATTGTTGTCATGCTTATTTGCCTGTTAATGAAAAAAAAAGTAAATTTGAATCTTTTCCCAGACTTGAGCTATTATAACAAAGCAGTCAATGCAAAACCAATATAATAGTTTCAGATCAAAACCAAATTCTGTAACTGATTCAAAAGGATAAACAGCAGAAAACTAAATGTAATGAAACAAATTCTGTTCCTTCCTGAAATTCAAGTAGACATTGAGACTCATCTGCACTTCATATAGCGAATGATGAAATTAGGTTTTTTTTCTGCTCACAGGCCTGTTAGTTACTTTGACCATCTTCTCAGTGAATGGCAAACTGTACATGCATGGTCCAAGCTGCAATTAAACAAATTTCTCAGCAAAAAGCAGAAAAATTTAAAGTTACAGAATCTCAAGTTTCAATCTCTGACAACGTGGTATGCTCTGAATACCCTCCAACAGATCTTTAATCATAGAATCCCTACAGTGTGGAAACAAGCCATTTGGTCCAAGAAGCTCACACTGACCCTCCGAAGAGTAACCAACCAGACCCATAACCCTATCCTACTGCTCCACATTTACCCTGACTAATGCACTAACCTACTTATCTCTGAACACTATGGGAAATTTAGCGCAGCCAATGCACCGAACCTGCACATCATTGGATTGGGGGAGGAAACCAGACTACCTGGAGAAAACCCACACAGACACTGGGAGAATGTGCCAACTCTGCACATACAGATACCCAAGGCTGGAATCGAACCTAGCTCCCTGGCACTGAAGTAGCAGTGCTAACCACTGAGCCACCATAGCGCCCTTTAGATTAAAAGTCTCACTCTTAAAACTCCTTTGATCGAAATAATGAAAACGTATTTTGCACTCCTTTGAAATCCACAAAACACTTAAATTAGTTTACCTCTAACCAAAACAAAAATTGCTTTCTGGACTGCCTTACTTCAAGAATTGGACAGGTTTCATTTCCGACCCCCCCTTTTTTGTTGAAGTCATAAGTTCTCTCACACAAAACTGAACATTTTCTTCCCCCTAATCACCTGTGTTTTTCTCCTCATTGTTATGGACCAGACCAAACTTGCTCAAAATATTCAGAAGATTGGTCTAAATGCTTTTTTTTTTAATTTTAAAAGATAAATGCAACGTGTTGCGTTCCAGATGTAATTCAATTGGTCAAGCTACCAGATTTAAAGCAAAACACATTGGGCTCATCCACCATAGTTAGTTAAAATAGAAAAGAAGAAATAACTTATTGGAAAACTTAACAGAACACGGTAACTATTACAAATTAACTACTCCAATGTAGTAACATCCCATAAACACACCCTTGCCATACAGTCAAATCAGAAAACAGATGGTCTCACTTGCAACTCCAGTTGAAGGAAGAGAACACCCGGCTTCTGGCTTTAAATGAGGAGGGGGAAATAGCTTCCACTTCAAGACCACAATGTAATAGGTGAAATCAGTTCTGGGAGAGCTTAACCACACCCTTTCAGGCTATGTTTATTCCAACATTTCAAAAAAAATCCAAGGCCTCACAAGCTGTTTACTCTAGTGGTTCTGATGGACTGCTCATTAACTCTGCCTTAAAACCTCAAAAACAGAATCAGGTCAAAATACACCTGGTAAAGCCACAGTATCTTCACAACATCTAATAGTCACCACAAGTAAACCCTTGTTTTTGAATTGATTAATTTATGTTCAAAGTTCGTTAGGAACAATGCAGACGATCAGAGATCAGGCAGAGGTTTTGGGGGGGTTTGAAGGGGAAACAAAACCCCTGCTGTAGCCACTCTCTAAAAGAGAGATCAATAGTGTTGGTGGACACCACATCTTCCTTCTTCAAAAGGGGCCCAGACATAAGCTATAGCTATCAAAAGATGGGCACTCAGCAGTTTTGACCCTCTCCACGGCCTGCTGTTACTGGGTCCTGTTAAATAGCCAACTTGGTCAGGCCAAGAGAGCAGACCCACAAGGACATACTCCAAATTGCCCACAAAAAAAAAAGGTTACTCCTCCACTTTTTCTGCTAAGGTCAGTCACCTGCTGTTTTAAATGAATCTACCTTTCCATAAATTAACCTTGTAAATGAACGTGGCCAAATCTTTAAAGTGTAGTAGCCTCTAAGCTTGCGTTTACTCCACTTCCTACTGTAAAAACTTCAATCCCCAAAAACTATTGTCAAAACACATGAACCATGAATGAACTATTTGCAAATCATTGCCGAGGATGGGTGTAGAATCAGTGGTCAACTGCAGTGCTACAGTACAACAGCTTGATAAGTTTAAATGGAGGGCACTGAAGCTTATCAAGATTGAACACTGGGCAAGTAGACCAACAGTCCAAGATAATGCTGAAGGACAGGGAGAAGTGGTAGGCGGCTCATGCTGGCTGCCAACGTACCATTGGAAGCTGCCCTAACTTCTTTAGTACATGGCACCAGTTCCAGCACAAGTATGAGCAAAACAGGGTCAATGAGATCCTTAGGAACAGCAAAGGCAACACTGTGGTCAGAAAATATAAGCACGGAACTAAGAAGAGCAGTTCAAATGAGCCAGGAAATGCAGGGAGAAACACCAAGGCAGAGCAGGGTGATGAACAAGCAATAATCGGTGTAAATTGACATGGGAAATGCAAAATAGTCAGAAGTTCACACTTTTAATTATGGATATTTCAGTAAAGTGGTTCTGATATAATGTAATAGTTCCGTTCTCATGCGATCTCACGTCCAAGACAATTATACAATAGCCGCACCGTTTAAAATAATGGTGCCAGAATCACATTACAGCCAATACAGTTAAGGAAAGTTCATGTTCTACAATAACAGTCTAAATTATTCAATCACGTTATAATTAGTGTTGAAGAAAAATGCTTTATCGCACAACCAACTGCACAGTGTAAATATTTCAAGAGTTTAAAACCGGTACTTGCAAGCACAGATTTAGGCCACAGTGAAAGTTCAATGCACCTGAGATAAAATCAAATTGAAAATAGGTAGTACAGAGGAATTTTGATTATCTGAATATCAATTATCCGAATATCAGATTATCCGAAGGAGAACTCAAGGTCCCGATAGAAACATTACGTCAAAGAGCTGTTTCATCTCTGATCGTGTCTTTTGTTTACGAGTACTATGATTAAAAACTAATTCGGCGTACCGAAGTGCTACTGAGAACAGTTCTGGACATCGACAGGCGCCCATGCGCAGTCTCCAAATGACTGACCTCCCACCCTCCCCCTCTCTCCCCACACAGGTGAACCCTAAACCCACTTCCCCACAATCTCTCCAACATTGTCTTGTACAGGGCAACGGTGGAACCTGTCAAAAAGTTGCAGTAAAAAGTTGTGCGCGCGTGCTATTTGGTGACTTACCCCACAAAGACTGCAGCAGTCTTACTGTTAGTGTACAGTCTGACCAACCTGGGGACGGGGGAGGGGGTGGGTAGGGAGATGCTCACATGCGGTGTGCTACTGCCTAGTCTCCTGAATGGGGACTAGACTTCACAAAAACCTCCGAACCCCAGAGGAAATCAATCATGCGAACGAAAGTGTCCACCCATCTCGTTCGAATAATCGGGGTTCCTCTGTATTTGGCAAAGGATTTTAACTGTTCAAAAGGAGTACAGTATCCTTGAAATCAGGGTGCCAAATACATCAACCAGCAGCAGATTCAAACCACTATAAATGCCAGAGGAAACATCACAGAAGCGCTTCACAGGAGGCTCCCAAGCACTGAGGAGGTCACCTAGACAGGGGACGAAACGTCTGCAACACAAATTCCCAGCTCGGTGAACAGAACCACAACAACGAGCAACCGAGCTACAAATCTTCTCACAAACTTTGAACGTCAACCAGCTTTGCACCAGGATGGGGAGCCACATGTTGGGAAAGGTGGATGTTAGAGAGAAAAAGAGGAAAACACAAAGTTACCGTTTTAATGATAAAGACAACTACAAGCCGTTTCTCAGAGATGAGGCAGTAGGGAGGTACATTTAAAAAAAATTGAAACTGCAGAAGCATAAGAGTTTAGACCTCCTGGTATTAAAAAAAGGGAAGAATCAGATTTGGACTAATTAGCAATCCTAATAGAATGAATAACATGTTTTGAGACAGCAGAAACATGTAAAGTTGGTTAAGGAATGACTGACAAATAATTCTGAACTACCACATTAACTTTGTGACAAGTTTAAATGATTCATAAAATTCCATCAGTGCACATTTGCAAAAAGTGCAAATTCACCTATATTAATGATTTATTGCTGGAAAGACAAAGTGCAAGATCATTATGACAAACACAAGAATCCTAAATAACCATGAGTCATACAAGAGAAAAAAGGACGCCGAGTGATTGACACGCCGTTGATTGCTTTCTCTATGGCAACACCTCAACCAGAGAACCAATGGCTGCCCAATTCTCCTATGTAATTCAACAAGATACAAGATTTGAACACATTTGTTTTCTTTGCAGAGAAAAAGTCCCTGCACATGAATGCATCTCCAGTGGAAAAAAAAATGACCCTCAACTGGTCCTCTAATGCAATTTTAACACTCCTGCCTCTCGACAAGAAAGTCTGCATTCAAGTCCCACCTGCCCGGAGTCTCAGAAATTGTCCAAAAAAAGTGGTTAGAAATAATTAAGTGAACTGTATTATAAAATGTAGGGATTCTATAATCCATAAAGATTTAATTATTTTAAGTTAGTATCATGAATCATGTATGTTCAGCTCCCCACTTGCAGAATCACATCTCCTATAAAAGAAAAGTAATGAATTGCTTTTCAATTCATGAGTGAATCATGAAGGAAAGGGCAAGTCTATGGCACACAACCAGGATCTTCTGTATTCCCTATTTTATCAAGGAATAGTTCTGCACAGTATGAAATGTTGCATAAAGTATTTCCGACAGTTCTTGGTGATCTATATACAGAAAGTTTATTATCCGACACCTATGGGATCAGGCGTGCGCCAACTGATTAAATATTCCAGATAATCAAGAGATCCACATACACAATGTAAAAAAAACTATGAAACCGAAATGTAATACAGGGGGGTACATATACAGTTATACGTTATTTATAGCATACGTCACTAATGGTAATGCAACTTTTCCTTCAATAAAAAAAAAACTTAGTGGCACAGAGCCTTCTCATTCGCACCTTCAACTCACTACTTGGACATCCTGGCAAACTGCAGTATTTGAGGGGAAATGAACTCAAAAATTGAATCAACTGTTGATATCTCATGCAGCCATTCAATTGAACAAGATGTATGTTTACATTGAGGTAAATTAAACTATAATAACTGGACAGAATAAGAAAAAAAATTCAGTATTCGAGGGATATAATTTTTGCCAGTTTACCAGAGTGCTGGTTCATAAGGTGCTGATTAAAACAAAGTTTGTTGTACATAGAACAGGCCTTTCAGCCCACGATGTTGTGCCGACCATTGATCCTCATGTATGCACCCTCAAATTTCTGTGACCATATGCATGTCCAGCAGTCTCTTAAATGTCCCCAATGACCTTGCTTCCACAACTGCTGCTGGTAACGCATTCCATGCTCTCAACTCTGTGTAAAGAACCTGCCTCTGACATCCCCTCTATATTTTCCTCCAACCAGCTTAAAACTATGACTCCTCATGTTAGTCATTTCTGCCCTAGGAAATAGAGTCGATAGCCAGAGACTATCTATGCCTCTCATTATCTTGTATACCTCAATTAGGTCCCCTCTCCTCCTCCTTGTCTCCAATGAGAAAAGTCCGAGCTCAGTCAACCACTCTTCATAAGATAAGCCCTCCAGTCCAGGCAGCATCCTGGTAAACCACCTCTGAACCCTCTCCAAAGCATCCACATCTTTCCTACAATAGAGCGACCAGAACTGGATGCAGTATTCCAAGTGCGGTCTAACCAAAAAGTTTTATAGAGCTGCAACAAGATCTCACGACTCAAACTCAATCCCCCTGTTACTCAAAGCCAAAACACCATATGCTTTCTTAACAACCCTGTTCACTTGGGTGGCTATTTTAAGGGATGTACCTGCACACCAAGATCCCTCTGTTCCTCCACATTGCCAAGAATCCTATCCTTAATTTTGTACTCAGCTTTCAAATTCGACCTTCCAAAATGCATCACCTCGCATTTACCCAGGTTGAACTCCATCTGCCACCTCTCAGCCCATCTCTGCATCCTGTCAATGTCTCGCTGCAGCCTACAACAGCCCTCTATATTGTCAACGACCTTTGTGTCATCTGCAAAATTGCTGACCCATCCTTCAATCTCCTCATCCAAGTCTTTAACAAAAATTACAAATAGTAGAGGCCCAAGGACACAGCCCTGTGGAACATCACTCACCACTGACTTCCAGGCAGAATATTTTCCTTCTACTACCACTCGCTGTCTTCTGTTGGCCAGCCAATTCTGTATCCAGACAGCTAAGTTCCCCTTTATCCCATTCCTCCTGACCTTCTGAATGAGCCTACCATGGGGAACCTTATCAAATGCCTTGCTGAAGTCCATATACACCTCATCCACAGTTCAACCCTCATCAACTTTTCTAGTCACATCCTCAAAGAACTCGATAATGTTTGTGAGGCATGAGCTGCCCCTCACAAAACCGTGTTGACTGCATTTAATCAAGCCATGCTCTTCTAGATGGTCATAAATCCTATCCCTCAGAATCCTAACACCTTGCAGATGACAGATGAGAGACTTACTGGTCTGTAATTGCTGGGTATTTCCCTATTTCCTTTCGTGAAGAGAGGAATTACATTTGCCTCTCTCCAGTCCTCAGATATGACTCCAGTGGAGAGCGAGGATGCAAAGATCTTCACAAGTGGCGAAGCAATCACATTTCTCATTTCCCAAAGCAGCAGGGGACAAATCTGGTCCGGACCTGGCGACTTGTCAATCTTAATGTTTGACAAATTTTCAGCACAGTTTCCTCTATCTCTATCCATTCCAGCATGCACACCTGCTCTTCAAAGGTTTCATTCACTACAAAGTTTGTTTCTTTCGTAAAGAGAGAAGCAAAAAACTCATTTAGGGCTTCCCCTACCTCCTCAGACTCCACACGTAAGTTCCCTATGCTATCCCTGATCGGCCCTACTCTTTCTTTGACCATTCTTAATCCTCACATAAGTGTGGAATTTAAATACATAATTTAAAAAATTACACCAAGACGATACATAACCTACATGTGAATTGCAACCGAAGGAAACCATCTGATATCAAAACTACCATCGTCTGAATCTGCATTCATTAAAACTTAAAGAACTTAGCAAGTTGCAGTTTTGATGTTATCACCACACACACAAATAGATGGTGCAGCTATGTGATCCTTTAGGTTGTCGCTCACTGTGAGAAATGGTGTTTTTGATGGAATGAACCCTACCCAATTAGAACACCATGAAACCTCCTCTCCAGCATACATTTCTGATATGTAGAGGAGATGCTTGTAACATTCAGACCAGTTATGTGTGCAAGATTTCTTATACACCTGAATGTGCTCCATTCCAACGGTCAAAAGCACTTTTGAAATGGATTTGTCTAACTTGCTCCCTCATCTCCAAATACAAGTGAAGAAATTCACCAATTGTTTCTATACCTTTTGACTACCACCAACCTGCCTTTATTGGCCAATGTGCATGTGGCTCCACACACTAAGATTGGCCTCAACAGCAGCTTTGTAAACATAGCCTTATCAATTTCCTCACCTTGCAAGCTTAGCACATAAATAAAGTGCATCATAGCACTTCTACTGGACAATAGCTATCCCAATCAGACCATAGTTCATTGGTCCATTTAGAAGTTTGCATGATGCATAAAAACTGCTATTTGAACCGGAAATTGCCTGGTACAATGACCCTAGAAAGTTCAAGTACCACAAAAATTTAAGTTGGTTAAGCATGTTGTTTTACAATATTACCATGTACTCGTAGCATCAGTATTTTCCATTAACAGGATACTGTCAGGTGCCCAAAAAGACATGCTGTCCATCAAACATTTGAGCAATTGTATATGAAATTTGGCAATGGTGCAATGCCAAACACTGTACTTAGTCTGTCATTGCAATATGCAACTTGAGTAGATCAAACAAAGTTCCTGACTTTTCATAAAAGGCAGAGTACAGATTACACTGAAACACCTTCGCAAAATTCAAAAAAAAATCACAAATATTTTCACTAGTCCCACACAAAGCTCATAGCTTCCAGTGCATAACTTTGCTGTTTTTGTGCATATTAAATTTTAAACAAATCTAATAACCACACATCCATTTGCATTTTACAAAGTGCTAAACTGACAATGAAATACAGTAGATAAGATTATGACTGGCAAGAAAACTTGCAGGTTAGCTGCCAGTGTTCAGTTTATTCATTTTTACAAAAAAAATTAAAAATTTATTAAACATTCCCATGGAACAATAGCAGATAGCAAATAGTAGTACAGGATTGCAAATTCAAATCATAAGCATCTTGAAACAAAGCACAACACCAAGCCACACAGTAGAGGTCAAATGACCAAAAACTTGGTCAAACAGGTGGTGTAAAGGGAGTACTTGAGAACTTGCAGATAAGACAATTGAATGCATCATCAATCTTGGAGCAATTAAAGATTTGGGGCATGCAAGAAGTCAACAAAAACAGAAGACATTTCAGAGGACCATGGACCTTTGGAAGTTTGGGCTCTTGTGGTTGAGTGGTGGCAGCCCAGGCTCAAGACCCAACTGCTCCAGAGGTATCTATGAACTTCACTGAACAGATTGATTGGATTATAAATACTGAGAATGTTAAATGCTAGTAGCTTGGGTTTGATAGTTTGTGTTGGTGTTCACTAATGAGAGGGATGATGTTAATATGGACATCAGGCAGATAGACTGTGATAGACTTAAAGACATTAGCACAGACAGAGATGGTTTTGAGTAGTCTAACAGGATTAAAAGTAGATGCATCTTTAGGGCTAGATGAAATACATCCCATGCTGCTGAATGAGACAAGGGGGCAAATTATGATCATGGCAGATTATCTAACTCAATGGCGTATTCCCACATTTCCCCCCATCCTTTGATTCCTTTAACCTAAAGTGCTTGGTCCAGTTCCTTCCCGAAATCAACAACGTTTTGGCCTCTCCTGCTCACAGTCAGAGTCGTAGACTCAGATGTACAGCATGGAAACAGACCCTTCCATCCAACTTGTCCATGCTGACCAGATACCCCAACACAATCTAGTCCCACCTGCCAGCACCTGGTCCATATCCCTCTAAACCCTTCCCATTCATATACCTATCCAGATGCCTTTTAAAACGTTACAATTGTACTAACCTCCACCACTTCCTCTGGCAGCTCATTCCATACACATACTACACTGCATGAAAATGTTGCCCCTTGGTCTCTTTTATATCTTTCTCCTCTCACCCTAAACCTATGCCCTCTAGTTTTGGATTCCCCCACCTCAGAGAAAAGATTGTCTATTTATCCTATCCATGCCACTCATGATTTTATAAACCTCTAAGGTTACCCCTCAGCCTCCAACACTCCAGGGAAAACAACCCTAACCTATTCAACCTCTCCCTATAGCTCAAATCCTCCAACCCTGGCAATATCCTTGTGAAACTTGAAAGGGTTCAGAAAAAATGTACATCTTTCCAATAGGAAAGAGACCAGAACTGCTCGTAATATTCCAACAGTAGCTGAACCAATGCTCTGTACAGCCGCAACATGACCTTCCTACTCCTGTACTCAATACTCTGACCAATTAAAGAAAACATATCAAATGCCTTCTTTCCCATCCTATCTACCTGCGACGTGTACTTTCAAGGAGCTATTAAGCCGCACTCCAAGGTTTATTTGTTCAGCAACACTCCCTATTACGTAGATAAGTTCTGCTAAGATTTGCCTTCCCAAAATGCAGCACCTCACATTTATCTAAATTAAACTCCATCTGCCACTTCTCAGCTCATTACAATGGGATCTTGATCAGATTGGCCAATGAGAGACAATTTTCTTGGCAGTCCACTACATCTCCAATTTGAATGTCTGCAAGCTTACTAAATAAATATACCTCTGATGCTCACATTCAAATCACTTATATAAATGATGAAAAGTAGTGGACCCAGCATCGATCCTTTGGCACTCCACTGATCACAGGCCTCCAGTCTGAAAAACAACCCTCCACCACCACCCTGTGTTTTCTACCTTTCAGCCAGTTCTGTATCCAAATGGCTAGTTCTCCCTGTACTCCGTGAGGTCTAATCTTGCTAATCAGTCTCCCATGGACAACCTTATCGAACGCCTTACTGAAGTCCATATAGATCACATCTACCACTCTGCCCTCATCAATCCTCTTTGTTAATTCTCCAAAAAACTCAATCAAGTTTGTGAGACATGATTTCCCACACACAAAGCCATGTTGACTATCCCCAACCAGTCCTTGTCTTTCCAAATACATGTACATCCTGTCCCTGAGGATTCCTTCCAACAACTTGCCTGCCACCGACTTCAGGCTCACTGGTCTATAGTTCTCTGGCTTGTCCTTACCACTTCTTTTAAACAGTGGCATCCCACATTAGCCAACCTCCAGTTTTCTGGCACCTCACCTGTGACTATTGATGATACAAATATCTCAGTAAAAGGCCCAGCAATCACTTCCACAGAGTTCCAGGGTACACCTGATCTGGTCCTGGGGATTTATCCACTTATGCGTTTCAAGACATCCAGCACTTCCTCCTCTGAAATATGGACGTTTTTCCAAGATGTCACCATCTATTTCTCTATAGTCTAGATCTTCCATGTCCTTTTCCACAGTAAATACTGATGTAAAATACTCATTTAGTGTCTCCCCCATCTCCTGGACGGACTCAGGGATGCCCTCGTAAGAATGAGGCACATTGATCAACTCATCGACCGCCAGTTCTGACGTGCCACAACAAGGAACCGTAATGACCTCCTCAGGAGACAGACACGTGCTGCAACTGACAGGGTACATTTCATTGTGTAGTACTTCCCAGGAGCTGAAAAACTACGCAATGTTCTTCGTGACCTGCAACACATTATCAATGAGGATGAGCACCTCGCCAAGACCTTCCCCACACCTCCACTGCTTGCCTTTAAACGACCGCTAAACTTCTAACAGATCATTGCTCGTAGCAAGCTGCCCGGCTTTCAGGACAACTCCATACAACCCTGTCACGGTAGGCGTTGCAAGACGTGCCAGCGTACGGACATAGATACCACCATTACATGTGGGGACACCTCCCATCATGTACGTGGCAGGTACTCAGTGACTCAGCCAACGTTGTCCATCTTATACGTTGCAGGCAAGAATGCCCTAAGGCATGGTACATTGAGGAAACCGAACAAAGGCTACGGCAACGGACGAATGGGCGCTGCACAACAATCAACAGACAGGAGTGTTTCCTCCCAGTTGGGGAACACTTCAGCGGTCCAGGACATTCGACCTCGGACTTTCGGGTGACCATCCTCCAAGGCGGATTTCAGGATAGGCAGCAGCGAAAAGTGGCCGCGCAGAGGCCGATAGCTAAGTTCCATACCCATAGGGAGGGCCTCAACCAGGACCTTGGGTTCATGTCACACTGCATATGACCAGCATTGCAATAAACACACACAGACACTCCCACACATGCACCCCTTCAAACTTAAGACACTCTACACTTTCATATACACACACTCTCTCTCAAGACACTCAACCCCCCAACCCAGACAGACACACAAAAGGCCCACATGCACACACATACATATACGTTTGTGGGGTGAATTTGTACTTGCAGAGTTACATTGTACTTTGCTCAAAAGCTGCATGAATTCATGCAAGACTGTTATCTCGCTTTTTAGATTAGAATCAGTCTGAACATTATGTCACAGACAGAGAACACAGGGGGCTAACATCCTCAACATATTGTCTAGCTAACACCAATTGTTACAGTTAACCTGAGAATGCAACATTTAAAAAAAGATTTGTGATTTACAAATGAAAGAAGTGAAACTATCATGGTCATTCTTACAGCTGAGAGACTTAACAAACAATCAAGGTATTTTCAATGTTTTATTCCAGTTACATCACACTGTAAACTTTTGCTATAAATTCTGTGTCTTACAATTGTGTCCTCGACAACCACCTGATGAAGGAGCGGCGCTCCAAAAGCAAGTGCTTCCAATTAAACCTATTGGACTATAACCTGGTGTTGTGTAATTAACTTTGTACACCCCAGTCCAACTCCGGCATCTCCAAATCATAACTTAGATAAATGAAATTTTTCATTTCGGTAACAAAACAGAACAAGGCTTACACAGTCAATGGTAGGGCCATGAGAAGCGTTTTCAAACAGAGACACCTATGTGTTCAGGTTCATAGTTCAAAAGTGGTGTCACAGGTAGGCAGGGTGGCAAAAGCAGCATTTGGCACACTTGCCATTATTGGTCACAGCACTGACTGTAGAAGTTGATGCATCACATTGCAGTTATACAGACAATGATGAGGCAACGTTTTAAAGTACCGAGTGCAGTTCTTGTTGCCCTGCTATAAGAAGGATGTAATTACATTGGAAAGAGTGCAGTAAAGATTTACAAGGACGAGGTTTCTGAGACTGGATAGCTTGAGTTATAAACAGAGACTGTATAGGCTCGGACCTTTTTCTCCTGGAGCATAGGAGGTTGAGGGGTGACCTTATACAAGTTTATAAAATGACAGGCAAAGATAAGGTGAATAGCAAAAGGTCTTTTCCCTAGGGTAGTGGAGTCCAAACCTAAAAGCCATAGGTTTAAAGGTGAGAGGGGAAAAATTTATTAGGGACCAAAGAGACAACTTCTTCATGCAGAAGGTGATAAGTACATGCGAGAGGAAGTGGTATTGGCAGGTACAGTTACAACATTTAAAAGACATTTGGACAGGTAAATGAATAGGAAAGTTTTAGAAGGATAGGGGCCAAACATAGGCAAGTAGTTTGGGAAACCTGGTTGGCATGAATTTTGCGTGCTGTATGACAATTTGCCCACTTATAAACCTGGCCAATCACACAGCACTTGGCATCCTCCTCACAGCACACCCTTTTGTCGAGCTTTGTCATCTGTAAACTTTGATATCACATTTAGTTCCATCTAAATCTTTGACATGTCAATAATTCATGCAATACCCCACAAGTCACTGCCTGCCATTCAGAAAAAAAAATCTACTCATTTCTACTTTATGTTCTGTTCACAAAACACAATGGATGCTTTTCACATCGTTAACCCACTAGCCTTGCCTCCAGCACCTCATTGTTTACTGCAAGTTCTTATCTGGTCAAAACTATGCTAGCTTGGGCAGCACAGTGGCTCAGAGGTTAGCACTGCTGCCTCACAGCGCCAGAGACCTGTGTTCAATTCCTGCCTCAGGTGACTGTCTGTGTGGAGTTTGCACATTCTCCCTGTATCTGTGTCCCAAGAGTCTAATGATGTGCAACTCCGGTGAATTGGCGAGGCTAAATTGCCCATATGGTGTTAAGTTTATTAGTCAGGGGTAAATATAGGGTAGGGGAATGGGTCTGGGTGGGATACTCTTCGGAGGGTCGGTGTGAACTTGGGGGGGCGGGGAGGCCTGTTTCTACACTGTAGGGATTCTAATTCTCGCCAGCTGAGTCTTTGTTACACAACCCAAAACCTAATTCTTTCCTTACGTGCTCATACCTTATACACTTTTTCAGCATGGCTAATCTGTCTACCTGCACATCTTTAGACTTTGGGAGAAAATGGAGCATCCAGAGGAACCGTAAGCAGACATGGTGAGAACATGCAAGCTCTCTATACAGTAGTCACCAAAGGCTGCAATCAAACCTGGGGGTCCCTGGTGCCATGAGACAGTAGTGCTAATCACAGTCACTGTGCTGACCGAACACTGAAGAAGCTTGACGTTGACCAGGACAAGTAGCCTGCTTGATAGGCTTCATCCTAAAAATTCAATCGCTCCATACTGAGTAGTTGTGATGTGTACATCTACAATGTGTTTTGTATAAATTTACCAAGGCTGCTTAGACGCACTTTTGAATCCACGACCACTACCATTTTAAAGGACACGCCCTCACTTGGAGATTCATCTCCAAGCCACTTGCCATCCCAACTTAGAAATGTTTTACTGTTCCTTCAGTGTTGTTAGGACATGCTGTTCTTGTAACTTGTGTCAAAAAATGGTATTACGGGTCCACCTACAAAAAATTGACTCCAGCAATTCAAGAAAGCATCGCCTTCTGAACGACAAACCGTGATGAGCAATAAATTTTGGCTCAACCAATGATGCCAATTATTGATCAGTGAGTAGAAAGAAATATTTGGAAGAATGAAATTATTGCTTTCTGCTCCATGAGTCTCGCTCCATCCCTTTTCCTTGCAATACTGCTTAAGGCAGTATATTTTCAACCTTGGTATCACAGTTAATCCTGAACTAAGCTTTCAACTTTGGTAATTCCATTGGTGGAAACAGCTTATTTTCAGCTCTATTATGTCAACCAACTTAGCCTTTTCAGCTCATCTCAAATCTTCATTCGGTCAGCACGGTGGCTCAGTGGTTAGCACTGCAGCCTCACAGCACCAGGAACCCGGGTTTAATTTCAGCATCTGGAGACTGTGCAAACACCACACAGACATTCTGCCTCTGTCTGCATGGATTTCCTCAGGTGCTCTGGTTTCCTCCCACAGTCAAAAGATGTGCAAGTTAAGTGAATTGACCATGCTAAATTGTCCACAGTATTCAGGGATGTATACATTATGTGCATTAGTCATGGGAAATTTTGGAGTAATAAGGTAGGGGAGTGGGTGTGGATGGGATACTCTTCAGAGTGTAGGTGTGGACTTGCTGGGCAGTAAACACTGAGGTGCTGGAGGCAAGGTAAGTGGGTTAACAAAATGAAAAGCATCCATTATGTAATGCCAGTTAACAAGGTTCAGAATGTATAATGCCAGATGGCTTAATCTTTACTGTTGATGCTCGCTGAAAAAGCACAGGTCAGGCAGCATCCAAGGAGCAGGAGAATCGACGTTTCGGGCATAAGCCCTTCTTCAGGGATTCTACGTTGATGTTTGCTGATTGTAACAGTCACGCAATCAGTATCGATGTTGTCTTGTTTGGATACTGCCCCTTGTATCTTAAGAATCTGCTGTTCGAGAGAAGACAGAGAACTCATGTCTCTATACACATGGGTGATCATTCTCTCTCCCTCCAGGGCCCGGAATAAAGATGAAGGGGGTAAAGCCATACTGTGACTCGGAGTGCTTGCTTTGACTGATACGGAGATAGGGAAACGGAACAACAATGCTAAATTGTTCTGTAGTGTCCAGGTAGTTGGATTAGGGTGGGATGCTCTTTGGAATGGTGATTGCGCTGAATGGCTCCATTCTGCACTGTTGGGATTCTATATTGTTGGAACTACACACGTGGGCAAGTAGGGAGTATTTCATCAAACTACAGATGTGTGCTTTGTGGATAGTGGTCAAATTCTGGGGAGTCATCAGTCGAGTTACTGCAAGATTCCTAACCTCGGACTTGATTTTGCAACTGCAGTTCAGTTTCTTAAGGTAGCATATAGGATGTTAGTAGTGGAGGATTCAGTCATGGCCATGTCAAAGGGCTACGGTTAGATTCTCACTTGGAAATGATCATCGCATGGCATAGATGTCACTTGGCAATTGTCAATCCAAATCTGATTCGTCAAGGTCTTAATGCATTTGGGTCTGGGCTACTTCACTATCAAATGAGTAGTGAATGATCAATGCGCAACCAGTGAACATTTTATGACAAAGCATCTAAATGTGGTTGGATCTAGGATATCACACTATGGAACTCATGCGAAGATACCATGCAGTTAAGTGACCAACAACTGTCTTCCTTTGTGCCAGGTATTGACTTCCCGCACCAGCACCAAATCAAGTTTTTCCAAGAGCACTTAACATCAGTCAATGGTAGTCACTATCACTTCAACTTTGGAATTCAGCTCTTGTGCATATTTGAATCGCAGCTCTAAAGTTAAATTTCTGTTCATTCAATATTGGACATCAGCTAGGCACTCCAGTAATTTAGCAACTGTACACAGATCAAGTGAGGCACTGTTGAAGTAGAGACGGGTGGCTTCAACACAAACATGGAACTAATGCTGTATCGTTAGATAATTTTACTGACAAACAGCATACAGGCAAGAAACAGAACAGGGCCAAGAATGGAATCTTTGAAGACCCCAGCAGTAAGTGAGGAAACAAAGAGGCTACAATGCCTCTAACAATAAGCATCATCTAAACAATAAGCAAAACACTAAGTTTAGGCTTTAGAAAGGTTACAGCTGACAACATTCAAGAAAGTAGAAAATGCAGTGAATCTCATTAGGCAAAGGCATGTATTTAATTTACAATTGCAGTACAGACTTCCATAGTACACATCTCAACCAATACCTCAACATAGGGGTAACACCAGAGTATTATCTCTCCAGTCATCCGCATACTGACTTTCCCCTGGAAATCTGAAACCAACTATAACACAAAGTAACACACAAATATCAATGACAATCCCTTGACATTAGCACTGCAATTGAAGGAGGGTCTTCAGTTTCTATGGCTCAATTATTCATTGCATTGATCAAACTGATAAAACACAAAATGTGAAGTGTACTACTTCTTGGTTTTAATTGGAAAAGTCTTTGCATTGGACAAGACTTTAGCTGCACATTAATCAGAATTCTACTTATCATTCAACAAGAAATGGCTTCCTAATCTTTTGTATCTGATGGAGTTAGTATGTTACAGGAGTCATTTTGATGACAAAGGGTAAAGGAAGGGATTCTCCTGAAGGTCATAAGGACAACAGTAACTGGTAATATCACAGCTACAAAGACTCTAATATGTAAAACTGGATAACACGACAATGACATTTACATACTGTACACATAAACTATCAAATTACAACTTTTTCAGCAAAACTTGTTACATTATAAGTAATAATTGCAGCATCCCATTTGTAAAGACAAATAAGTAACAGTATGTTTAGATGAGCCAGAAAATCCTAGCTTCAATGTCGGATACACATAAATTCACCCACAACCAAAATCTGGAAGCAGTCACACCTGAATACACTAAGTAAGCCCTGTAGGAAGGAGTACAAGATCAGACAACAGCTGCTATGAAAGAGAGTTAATCACTTGGGTAATATACAAAGGCACATTTCTGTTTGTATTATTTAGGAAAACTTTGCCTTAGCAAAAAACAGGCACATATAAAGTATCTTCTAGGAGAAAGTGAGGACTGCAGATGCTGGAGATCAGAGCTGAAAATGTGTTGCTGGAAAAGCGCAGGTCAGGCAGCATCCAAGGAACAGGAGAATCGACATTTCGGGCATAAGCCCTTCTTCAGGAATGAGGAAAGTGTGTCCAGCAGGCTAAGATAAAAGGTAGGGAGGAGGGACTTGGAATTGCGATAGGTGGAGGGAGGTCAAGGTGAGGGTGATAGGCCAGAGTGGGGTGGGGGCGGAGAGGTCAAGAAGAAGATTGCAGGTTAGGAAGGTGGTGCTGAGTTCGAGGTTTGGGACTGAGACAAGGTGGGGGGGAGGGGAAATGAGGAAACTGGAGAAATCTGAGTATATCCCTTGTGGTTGGAGGGTTCCTAGGCGGAAGATGAGGTGCTCTTCCTCCAGCCGTGGTGTTGCTATGGCCTGGCGATGGACGAGTCCAAGGACCTGCATGTCCTGGGTGGAGTGGGAGGGGGAGTTGAAGTGTTGAGTCACGGGGTGGTTAGGTTGGTTGGTTGGTCCGGGTGTCCCAGAGGTGTTCTCTGAAACGTTCCGCAAGTAGGCGGTCTGTCTCCCCAATATAGAGGAGGCCACATCGGGTGCAGCGGATGCAGTAAATGATGTGTGTGGAAGTGCAGGTGAATTTGTGGCAGATATGAAGGATCCCTTGGGGCCAGGGAGGGAGGGGTGGGTGCAAGTTTTGCATTTTTTGCAGTTGCAGGGGAAGGTGCCGGGAGTAGAGGCTCAACACTTCAACTCCCCCTCCCAGTCCACCAAGGACATGCAATATTCTTCCTGACCTCTCCACCCCCGCCCCCACTCCGGCCTATCACCCTCACCTTAACCTCCTTCCACCTATCGCATTTCCAACGCCCCTCCCCCAAGTCACGATAAATTGCCCATAGTGTTAGGTGAAGGGGTAAATGTAGGGGAATGGGCCTGGGTGGGTTGCACTTCGGCAGGTCAGTGGTCCGAAGGGCGTGTTTCCACACTAAGTATCTAATCTAAAACATTTACTCATCCAAAATTCTGGTGTATGTGACCATACACAGATCAAACCATTCATTTATCACTTTGTTCCTCCTGGACTTTGTTGACTCATAAACTGGCAACATTTCAACTTTGAAATTTTCACCATTGTTCTCAAACTACTTCATTCGTCCCTAAACTCTACTTCCAATCTCCTCCCGCCCAACAACCCATAAGTATGCACTCCTCCACAGGCAGCTTGAGAATTCCTGATTTTGATCACCCTATCAATGCTGGCCGTGTATTCTACCACGGTTATTTTTCCTCAGGGATACCCACTTACACCCCTCTCTTAGGCAAAGGTTTTGACCTTTTGTCTTCAGGTCGCTTAATTACTAGTGTTGCTTTACAACGCACAAACTATTTTGATTATGTTAAAGGAGCTGTACCAACAAACTATCAAAACTAGAAAGAATTAACTTTTAAAAGCTTCACAACATACTTTACTGGCATAGTTCACATGCCCACTCATCCAGTTTCTGAGACATTCTATAAATATTTAAAAATTACAACGTACTGAGATTAGCATTTAGGGAAAGCAATACGCAGGCTGAGTTGGCGTCTGAAATCCCACCTATAAATGATTTAGAGCAAAAAGCAATAAGTCGTACTTAAACTCATGGCGGGAGGGGGAAGATGGGAAACTTTGGGAAACTAAGTAAAAGGTTTAATGAGTGTACCTGGACTCTGTATCGAGTTATACGGTTCTAATATGTGGACAACAATTCTCGGGGCGGTGCCGGGCCCTCTCCCGTCCACAAATCCAGGAAGAGGATGAGGCCTAAGATAGGCGCCGAACAATCCAAACAAGCGCAACGACTGAGGAATAAAAGCAATTGCGCGCGCATACACATACATATAGTATATACTTTTCTTAAATAAAAGCGTGATAAATCTGTGCCTTTAACCGCAACCGCGGAAATCCTGGTTGAGAAAGAGTGAAACCCGGCACCGACATCGGGCTCGAGCGGCCATTTAAACTTCGTCGGAGTTCGAAACGGAACTTTCCCCCAACGGCCACCACCAACAACTGAAACTGAGTTTTCACTGAAATTCTACGATTTACTAAAAGTTATGCTTGTCCGTGTTTTAACAAAAGTGTTTTCCTTCCGCTTCTCACTTACTTGGTTCAAATCGCTGTTTTCAATCAGTTTTTCCTTCCACAAAAAAGAAGTCGTGGTTCCACTTGTTTTCTTTATTTTGCTCCCTCGCTGCCGCTTCTCCTACTACTTTTTCCTCCAGCGAAGATATAACACTAATATCTCACTGACTTCCAGCGTTCTGAGTCACCGAAACCAGCCCTGCTTGGGGGCAGGGCGAGAAGCGCTTCCAAGGAAGCAGCCACACGCCCCCTGCGCGGCCCGCACCAGGAGCGAACCTGAAAAGTGCGCGGGAGAGGGGGGAAAAAAATCCAAACAATGAAGACGCGTCAAATTAAATAAACAAAGACGTGATCCGGAAAGCACCGTGCTATGAGCTGTAAGAGGAAATTGTGTGGAGTTGACCGATGCCCGGTTAAAGTGAAGAGTAGCTGCGGTGGGAGGGCAGCAAGAGTTGGAAATGGCCTCAGTGCCACACCCAAAGGGAGCAGCAGAAGCAAGCTGTTTATGTCATGATGTCAGGTGTGTATTCACGTAGTGAATGTTTTGTAATGATTCTTAGAACCTTTCTAAAATCTGTCTCTTGTGCAGGCGGGAAGTTCAGCGTGTAAATCCATTCCCACCACCAAATTCTCCTGTGAAAGTGTGTCATGTTCTTCACGTAAGTCATGCTTGACGGCAAGTCGCTTTATTTGGAAGAAAACATTTTAAAGACCAAATAAAAAAGGATACTGTAAATCCGGTCATGGTATTTTAACCTTAACTGTTTCTCTTTTCACAGATACTTCCAAACTTGCTGAGTTTCTGCAACACTTTCTGTTTATCAAAAGTGACAACGGCAAACTGGTCTACTAATTTCAACACTGAAAATGTGTTGCTGGAAAAGCGCAGCAGGTCAGGTCCTGAAGAAGGGCCTATGCCCGAAACGTCGATTCTCCTGTTCCTTGGATGCTGCCTGACCTGCTGCACTTTTCCAGCAACACATTTTCAGCTCTGATCTCCAGCATCTGCAGCCCTCACTTTCTCTCTACTAATTTCAACAGCACCCCCGAACGCATAAGATTACTACCACCTGCAATTTCTCCACCAAGTCGCATGCCATCATGATTTGGATTTGTGTTTGCTATTTTTCCAGTATCCTAGGTCAAAATTCTGGAACTCCTTCTCTAACATTGCTGTGGATGTTGTAGCAGTTCGAAAAGGCAACTCACCAGTAGTTTCAAGAGTAATTCGGCATGGGCAATGTGGGTGACGCTAGTGTCAACCAATTTTGAGGCATAATTTTTAAAAGAAAAGCTTACTGCACCACTCACTCTCACAATGAGGGTTTCTACCTATTAATCCTGACCCAAATGCATATTGGATGTTGCCCAGGTCACCACTAGTCGAGAGTGCTGTGCTAGAAAAGCACAGCAGGTTAGGCAGTATCTGAGGAGCAGGAGAATTGACGTTTTGGGCATAAGCCCCTCATCATGTGCTTTTCTAGCACCACACTCTCTTGACTCTGATCTCCAGCATCAGTAGTCCTCACTATCTCTCAGGTCACCACTAGAGTCTACATACCGTATGTTCCCTCACAGGAGGAAACAGGATTTTAAAAAATCAGTAACTAGACCACTCTGACTACTAAATAAAAACCAAAAGAACTGTGGATGCTGTAAATCAGAAACAAATAGTCCTGAGGAATGGTCACCAGATCCAAAACCTTAACTCTGATTTCTCTTCACAGATGCTGGGTTGAGAGTGTGCTGCTGGAAAAGCACAGCAGGTCAGGCAGCATCCAAGGAGCAGGAGAATAGATATTTCAAGTATAAGCCCATCACAGATGCTGCCAGACTTGCTGAGCTTTTCCAGCAACTTCTGTTTTTTGTCCCTCGGTCTGCTTTTGCTCATACACTCAGGCTGCACAACTCTAACTGACAGAAGCCTACTTTCTTATTCAGTGATTAAGAGGATTGGAGAAGAGAAAAGTGATTTTCCATTTCGTAAAAAGCTGTCACATATAATTCTCATTTCCTATTGTATCATAGAATCCATACATATGAAAGCAAGGCATTTAGCCTATCAAGTCCAAACCAACTCTCCGAACAGCATCCAACCCAGACCCACCCGCCTACCGGACGCCATGTATTTCCCACATCTAATCCAACTACCCTACACATCCTAGACCACAGTAGGCAAGTTAGCATGGCCAATCCACCTAAACTGCACATTTTTGGACTGTGGGAGGAAACCAGAGCACCTGGAGGAAACTCACTCAGATACTTGGAGAACATTCAAACTCCACACAGGCCAAGCTATAATCAGAACTGGATCACATGTGCTGTAAGGTAGCAGTGCTAGCCGCTACGCCACTCAATTTTTCATTACCTAGTGTAAAGTGTTTTTTTCTATAGGCATATGTATACTGTACCCACAGTATGGAAAATATGTATACTGTACCCACAGATGGTCATTTTTTAAATGTGAATGTTTGTTTGTTTAAATAGTTCCCAATTAATTTTGTTTATGTAATAGCTTGAAGAATCCAGAAGGTATGAATAAACATTTAAGATTTCACAATTATAAATTTCATGATAGTTTGATTGAACCTTAAAGCTACTTCAGAATTTAGTTTCATAGAGACTGTAATTGTTACATTTGAAATTTTACCGGTTACTCTGAATTGTACCACACAGTTAAGAACATAATAACTAGGACCCAGGAGTAGGCCGTCCAGCCCTTCGAGCCTGCTCTGCCCCACACAGTAGTATCATGGCTAATCTTCTTGTGGACTCAGCTCCCACTTACCCACATTTTCATCATATCCCTTTAATTCCTTTATTTTTCAAAAAAGTATCTACCTTAGCTTTAAAAGCGATTACTGAAGTAGCATCAACTACTACCCTGGGCAAGGAATTCCATTGATTAACAACCCTGGGGGTGAAGAAGTTCCTTCTCAGTTCAGTTCTAAACCTGGTTCCTCTAATCTTGATGCATGCCCTCTTGTCCTAGTCTCACCTACCAGTAGAAACATCCTATGTATTTCTATTTCATCAATTCCTTTCTTAATTTTACATGTTTCTATAAGATCCCACTCTTTCTCTTCCTCCTAGTGAACCTCCTCTGCACCCCCTCCAGTGCCAGTACATCCTTTCTCAAGTAAGGAGACCAAATCTGCACACAGTACTCCAGGTGTGCCCTCACCAGCACCTTGTACAGCTATAGCATTACCTCTCTGCTTTTAAACACAACCCCTTTAGTAATGGGTCATAGACAATGTAGCAGGCAAACTCCATTTACCTTCCTAATTACTTGTTTTACCTGCAAACCAACCTTCTGCGATTCATGCTCAAGGACACCCAGGTCCCTCTGCAAATCAGCATGCTGCAACATTTACCATTCAAGTAATAATCTAGTTTGCTGTTACTCCTACCAAAATTATTGACTTCACATTTACTAACATTGTATTCCATTTGCCAGACCTTTGCCTACTCACTCAATGTATCTATGTTCCTCTGCAAAGTTTTAGTCCTCTGCACATTTTGTTCTGCCACTCATCTTAGTGTCAGTGGCAAATTTTGACACGTGGTCCCCAATTTCAAATCATCTGTATAAATTGTAAATAATTGTGGTCCCAACACCGATCTCTGAGGCATATCACTAGTCACTGATTGCCAGCCAGAATAGCACTCATTTATCCCCAATCTTTGCTTCCTGTCAGTCAACCAATCCTCTATCCTCGCTAATACTCTACCCCTAACACCATGCATCCTTATTTTATGCAGCAGCCTCATGTGCGGCACCTTGTCAAAGGCATTTTGGAAATCTAGATATACCACATCCACTGGGTCCCTGAGATCCACCTTGCTTGAAATGTCTTCATAGAATTCCAAAAGATTTGTGAAGCATGACCTGCCCTTCGTGAACCCATGCTGCGTTTGTACAATGGAGCAATATCTTTTGAGATGCCACGCTATTACTTCCTTGATAATAGACTCCAGCATCTTCCCCAGTACAGAGGTTAAGCTCTTAGTCTATAATTCTCCATCTTTTTGTCTACTTCCTTTTTTAAACAATGGTGTCAAATTTGCTATTTTCCAATCTGCTGAAGTGCCCCAAAGTCCAGCGAATTTTGGAAAACTACTGCCAGTCACCTGCTATTTCTTCTGCCATCTCTTTTAGTACCTTGAGATGCATTCCATAAGGGCCAGGAGACTTATGTATCCTTAGCTCCATTAGTTTTCCCAACACTAACTCTTCTGTAATAATAATTGTTTCCAGGTCCTCATATTTTCTTCACTTACTAGCATGTTATTAGTATCCTCCACTGTGAAGACCGATGCAAAGTAGCTGTTCAATGCCTCAGCCATTTCATCATTTCCCATAACTAACTGCCCCTTCTCATCCTGTTGTTGTAGCCTGCATCTCAGGTATATAAGTCATGATGTCAAGGTCAAAATTCCCTATGCTTGGTGGACAGATGTCCCAGCTGTTGTGAACCTCAGCCATCTGGCTCAAAGATGACATAAAAAAAGTTAGCCTTGATTTAGAATTTTTTATTACTTATTTGTCTGTTCAGAGATGTTATAAAACATCTCTAGAGCAGGTGGAACCTGAATCTAAGCCTCCCAGTCTAGTGATAGGGGCAGTACAGCTGCACCACAAGAGGGTCCTTGCCTTGATTTAGATTCTTAATCTCCAAAGATGTTTCAACTGCAATTAAGTACTTTGTTTAGTCAGTGCTAGACTGGTTGACCACCTCCAGATCTCTAAGCTACCTGGACTGGAATATAAATCAAGTTTCTCATTGTGTAAAATATTTTCAACTGAATAATGGGAAAAAAAAGATTAATGCGCACCTCAAATCAATAACTGACTTCAACTTTAATATATTTTAAAATTAATCAATAATACTAGGAATAGCATTTTTTTTTAAAGTTACTCACGTCTAATCCTGAAGATACTTGTTTATGCTGGAATATAACTCCAGGTGGTTGTGCAAGCTGGAGGCAACAAATCAAAAAAATTGGGGACACAATTGGCAAGCTTGATCTTGTCCTCCATATGCAATTTTCAAATGTGCCATTGAATAAATGATAGAAATGGGAATCCCAGCTGTTTTATTCCTTTCTAAGTGTAACATTATAAACTTTAAGATAATTGTACAATATAAAACCAAAGGCAACTTAGTCTTATGCTTCCTTTCTTCTTTTAGAAAAAGCTCTGCATTTTTCTTCACTTCATGAATTTGTAATGATCATTTATGATGTTTCCTAATGAAATCTATGAATTATTCATTGACCACTAAAGCATGATGACAGTGTTACAAACAACGAATGTTTGCCTTTTTTTAATGTATGGAATGTAAGCATTTCTTTAAAAGGCAATAATATATTTCAAAACATCATTTTTGTGGATTTTCTTTTGGATTATTATGTACACACCAGTTTTTATGAAAAGAAATACAGTCTGTTCTGATATAATGTGATTTTTCTGTTCCCATGTGATCCTGTGATCTAAGAAAATCATGTAATAGCAGCACCATTTAAACCACTGGAACCAGAATCATATTATAGCCAATACAGGTAAGGAAAGTTCGCGTTCTATAAATAATGGTCTAAATTCTTCAATTGCTTTATAGCCAATTCACATTGAAGAAACACTCATTATGGCAAAACCAACTGTAATGTGTTTTATATTATTTTACTGAAATTACCTATTTCTAATGATAGCGTTTCTTGCTCAATGTTTTACTACTGTTAATAGTTAACCTAGTTAATCCAAAGATTATATTATTGTAGTGTTTCTCAACCCCATAAAATGCACTTAATAGGAGCTAAAGATACTCTACTCTTCAACTGTCAGCTGCTCACGACACTTCTGAAACTAAATCAGCATGAACCTACCAATATCTTTTTCAATGAGCGATGTGGAAGAATTAATTCTTTAAAGACTCCACTTAGCTGCCTCAAGTCCTGCTTCTAATATCACTATGTACTATAAACTGTCATGGCTAGTTCAGTGTACAGTTATTAGAACTGGTTCTCACAGAATTGTGGAATCTTAAGTTTATTCATATCTGCTTGTTTCTCCAAATTATTCTATAAACACACTTAATTGGAAACTACTTAAACTAACAGTGGAGTGTTGGGATCCACAGTGTGGCCAGTTTCGAGAAATATTGGCTGCACAGTACAAAACTAAATTCAATAGAATGAATGAGTTCACGCATTTTCTGAGAATCCAGGATGCACTGTAAATGTTCAGGGAAAATAAAAGCAAAGGCCATTAATATCACATGAAAGATGGGGAAAAAAGGCAAGCCACAACTGGTCAATTCTGGGTAATCCAAGATGGAGGACAGGAAAAATTTCTGGCTGTAAGATCTGCCCCTTATTTTTGAGGAATTTTAGGTGTTGGAGGTGATTTCCTCGAATTCCAGGAGCAGCAATTACTGTTTTATATACTGTTGCATTGTTTTGGAACTTTGGGAAAAAAAGTCAAAACAGCAGCAGTTTAAAAGGGAGAAGAACAGACAAACGAAGCACATGGTGAGGACAGTGCAGGAGAGAGAGAGAACACGAACAGTTACCGCCTTTGCTGTTTGAATTCGTGTATCGCTGGACATCGGAGTACATCTAGGAAAATTAACAGACAGTAAAATTCACAACTAATCTTGGAGGAACTGTTGGGCGAAGTTCACAGCACAGAATCAGATAATTTAATTGTTGTTTTAAGTCTGTCCAATAGAAAAGCTGCAGTAGTGAGTATATTGGATTCTCCTGAAGAAGAGCTCATGCCCGAAACATCGATTCTCCTGCTCCTTGGATGCTGTCTGACCTGCTACACTTTTCCAGCAACACATTTTCAGCTCTGATCTCCAGCATCTGCAGTCCTCACTATCTCATAGTGGATTCTTTCTTGATTATATGTTTTTGGAGATAAGTCTCTTGATTAAACTTAAAATATAAGCCATAGCTATTCATTTAACCTGGAACAGTGTTTGTAGAGGAATAAGACGGTGCTATTTTCTGGGTCTGTAGATTGTGAAGGAGCAAAAATGGCCTTTGCAGTGATGTGTACTTCTTGTCAGATGTGGGAGTTTAAAGAGAGTTTAAGGGTTACTGCGGATTATATCTGCCATGAATGCTGTTGGATATGAATCTTATCAGATTGAGTGGATCGGTTGGAGAGACAGATAGAAGCCATGAGGAACTTGCAACAGTATGTGATGAATGGCAGTTATAGGAAGGGGGAAAGTCTCAGATACAGTTACATAGATGGTTTAATCCAGGAAAGATAAGAGAGTAGACCGCTAGTGCAGGGGTCATTTGTGGATATACCCATTTCAAACTGGTCTGCTGTTTTGGAAAATGTAGGGGGTGATGGATTCTCAGGGGAATGTAGCACGAACAGTCAAGTTTCTGGTATTGACACTGGCTCTAATGCAACGAGAGGTACGTCGGCTTCCAAGAGATCGATTGTGTTAGGGGATTTTGTAGTCAGAGATACAGACAGACGTTTCTGTGGCCAGCAGAGAAAAAGCAGAATGGTGTGTTGCTTCCCTGGTGCCAGGATCAAGGATGTCTCAGAGAGCGTGCAGGATGTTCTCACGGGGGAGACGGACCAGCAGGAGGTCATTATCCACATTGGAACCAATGACATTGGAAGGGAAAAGATTGAGACTCTGAAGGGAGATTACAGAGAATTAGGCAGAAATTTAATAAGGAGGTCCTCAAGGGTAGTAATATCTGGATTACTACCAGTGTTACGAGCTAGTGAGGGCAGGAATAGGAGGATAGAGCAGATGAATGCATTACTGAGGAGCTGCTGTATGGGAGAAGGATTCACATTTTTGGATTATTGGAATTTCGTTTGGGGTAGAAGTGACCTGTACCAGAAGGACGGATTGCACCTAAATTGGAAGGGGACTAATATACTGGCAAAGAAATTTGCTAGAACTACTTGGGAGGATTTAAACTAGTAAGATGGGGGGGGGGGGGGGGGGTTGGGACCCAGGGAGATAGTGAGGATAGAGATTGATCTGAGACAGGTACAGCTGAGAACAGAAATGAGTCAAACAGTCAGAGCAAGCAAGGACAAGGTAGGACTAATAAACTAAACTGCACTTATTTCAATGCAAGGGGCCTAATAGGGAAGGCGGATGAATTCAGGGCATGGTTAGGAACATGGGACTGGGATATCGTAGCAGTTTCGGAAACATGGCTCAGGGATGGGCAGGACTGGCAGCTTAATGTTCCAGGATACAAATCCTACAGGAAGGATAGAAAGGGAGGCAAGAGAGGAGGGGGAGTGGCATTTTTGATAAGGGATAGCATTACAGCTGTGCTGAGGGAGGACATTACTGGAAATACATCCAGAGAAGTTATTTGGGTGGAACTGAGAAATAAGAAAGGGATGATCACCTTATTGGGATTGTATTATAGAACCCCCAATAGTCAGAGGGAAATTGGGAAACAAACTTATAAGGAGATCTCAGCTATCTGTAAGAATAATAGGGTAGTTATGGTCGGGGATTATAACTTTCCAAACATCGACTTGGGACTGCCATAGTGTTAAAAGCTTAGATGGAGAGGAATTTAAGTGCGTACAAGACAATTTTCTGCCAAACTTGACCTATCTTGGGAAATAAGGCAGGGCAGGTGACTGAGGTGTCTGTGGAGGAGCACTTTGGGGCCAGTGACCATAATTCTATTCGTTTTAAAATAGTGATGGAACAGGATAGACCAAGTCTAAAAGTTGAAGTTCTAAATTGGAGAAAGGCCAATTTTGTCGGTGTTAGGCAAGAAATTTCAAAAGCTGATTGGAGGCAGATGTTCGCAGGTAAAGGGACGGTTGGAAAATGGGAAGGCTTCAGAAATGAGATAACAAGAATCCAGAGAAAGTATATTCCTGTCAGGGTGAAAGGGAATGCTGGTAGGTATAGGAAATGCTGGATGACTAAAGAAATTGAGGGTTTGCTTAAGAAAAAGAAGGAAGCATATGTCAGGTATGGACAGGATAGATTGAGTGAATCCTTAGAAGAGTATGAAGAAAGTGGAAGTATACTTAAGAGGGAAATCAGGAGGGCACAACGGAGACATGAGATAGCTTTGGCAATTAGAATTAAGGAGAATCCAAAGGGGTTTTACAAATATATTAAGGACAAAAGAGTAACTAGGGAGAGAATAGGGCCCCTCAAAGATCAGCAAGGCTGCCTTTGTTGGAGTCACAGAAAATGGAGATACTAAATGAATATTTTGCATCGGAATTTACTGTGGAAAAGGATATGGAAGATATATACTGTAGGGAAATAGATGGTGACATCTTGCAAAATGTCCAGATTACAGAGAAGGAAGTGCTGGATGTCTTGAAACGGTTAAACGTCGATAAATTCCCCAGGACCTGATCAGGTGTACCCGAGAACTCTGTGTGAAGCTAGAGAAGTGATTGCTGGGCCTCTTGCTGAGATATTTGTATCATCTGTAGTCACAGGTGAGGTGCCAGAAGACTGGAAGTTGGCAAATGTGTTGCCACTGTTTAAGAAGGGCGGTAAAGACAAGCCAGGGAACTATAGACCGGTGAGCCTGACCTCGGTGGTGGGCAAGTTGTTGGAGGGAATCCTGAGGGACAGGATGTACATGTATTTGGAAAGGCCAGATTAGATTAGATTACTTTACAGCGTGGAAACAGGCCCTTCGGCCCAACAAGTCCACACCGACCTGCCGAAGCGCAACCCACCCATACCTCTACATTTACCCCTTACCTAACACTACGGGCAATTTAGCACAGCCAATTCACCTAACCCGCACATCTTTGGACTGTGGGAGGAAACCGGAGCACCCGGAGGAAACCCACGCAGACACGGGGAGAACTTGCAAACTCCACACAGTCGCCTGAGGCGGGAATTGAACCCGGGTCTCCGGCGCTGTGAGGCAGCAGTGCTAACCACTGTGCCACCGTGCCGCCCACCAGATCTGATTAGGGATAGTTAACATGGCTTTGTGCGTGGGAAAGCATGTCTCATGGATGACTAAAGAAACTTGATTGAGTTTTTTGAAGAAGTAACAAAGAAGGTTGATGAGGGCAGAGCAGTACATGTGATCTATATGGATGTCAGTAAGGCGTTCGACAAGGTTCCCCATGGGAGACTGATTAGCAAGGTTAGATCTCATGGAATACAGGGAGAACTAGCCATTTGGATACAGAACTGGCTCAAAGGTAGAAGACAGAGGGAGTTGGAGAGTTGGTTTTCAGACTGGAGGCCTGTGACCAGCGGAGTGCCACAAGGATCAGTGCTGGGCCCTCTAAATTTTGTCATTTACATAAATGATTTGGATGCGAGCATAAGAGGTACAGTTAGTAAGCTTGCAGGTGACACCAAAATTGGAGGTGTAGTGGACTGCGAAGACGGTTACCCCAGATTACAACAGGATCTGGACGAGATGGGCCAATGGGCTGAGAAGAGGCAGATGGAGTTTAATTCAGATAAATGCTGCATTTTGGGAAAGCAAATCTTAGCAGGACTTATACACTTAATGGTAAGGTCCTAGGGAGTGTTGCTCAACAAAGAGACCTTGGAGTGCAGGTTCATAGCTCCTTGAAAGTGGAGTCGCAGGTAGATAGGATAGTGAAGAAGGTGTTTGGTCTGCTTTCCTTATTGGTCAGAGTATTGAGTACAGGAGTTGGGAGGTTATGTTGTGGCTGTACAGGACATTGGCTAGGCCACTGTTGGAATATTGCATGCAATTCTGGTCTCCTTCCTATCGGAAAGATGTTGTGAAACTTGAAAGGGTTCAGAAAAAATTTACAAGGATGTTGCCAGAGTTGGAGGATCTGAGCTACAGGGAGAGGCTGAACAGGCTGGGACTGTTTTCCCTGGAGCATTGGAGGCTGAGGGTGACCTTATAGAGGTTTACAAAATTATGAGAGGCATGGATAGGATAAATAGGCGAAGTTTTTTTCCCTGTGTTCGGGAACTCCAGAACTAGAGGGTATAGGTTTAGGGTGAGAGGGGAAAGATATAAAAGAGACCTAAGGGGCAACGTTTTCACGTAGAGGGTGGTACGTGTATAGAATGAGCTGCCAGAGAATATGGTACAATTGCAACATTTAAGGGTCATTTGGATGGGTGTATGAATAGGAAGGGTTTGGAGGGATATGGGCCGGGTGCTGGCAGATGGGCCTAGATTGGGTTGGGATACCTGGTCGGCATGGACTGGTTGGACCGAAGGGTGTGTTTCCATTCTGTACATCTTTATGACTCTAATAGAACACTGCTAGTGCTGCTGACACCCTAAAAGCTCAAAATACATTTCCTGTATTTAGTATAACCTATGAGAAATCATTGTCCTTTATTTATATAGCAAACTTCCTTTTCTGGCTGATACATGCTGCTCAATATTTATATTCTCAGATGGCAATACCAGCATGACACACAATCCATATGCAGTAAATCAGTCTTTGAATCTCCTATGGGTTTTCATTAAGAAGTTTTCTGGACTGAAGGGATGACCCACAAGTCCCAAAGCAACAGATTTTGATGAAGGGCAGGAATGGATGGCATGTTATTGCTGACATTGCTGGCCTGATTTGGCTCAACTCCAAGGCAATCTGAGAATCGTGATGTCCTTGTATGCAATTATGACTGAAAAGCGCATGTCAACTCTAAGAACAGCAGAGCATAACATTTACAAAATACTGGTAAATATTGTCCTCATAGGTTCTACAGTATGAAAGTCAGTAATAAAGACTTATTTGTATGACATGAAGAAATACTAAAGCTCACATTGTTTAACAGCTTTGGATGGATTTTTTATTGATTTCAGGTATTTAATTCACTATAAGTTGAAACTTGCAGCTTCACTTGATAATTCTTTCTAGGGAGAAAGTAGATGTATTTACATTCCTGACATTGTCAAACTATCAAAGTTATAAATTTGAAGCAACTGTTACTTTAATGAGGTTGGAAACAGACCCTCTGCTCCAAATAGTTCACACTGACCATGTTCCTGAACTAAATCAGTCCTGCTTATTTGGCCAATATCCCTCCAAAGCTTTCCTATTCATATAGTTATTGAAATATCTTTTAAGTGTTGTATTTGTACCTGCATCCACCACTTCCTCTAGCAGTTAATTCTGCACATGAACCACCCATGGTGCAAAAAACAAAATTGTACCTCATGCCTGAATTAAATCTCTCTCTCTCTCTCTCTCGTGTGCTCACTCTCACTCTCGCTCTCACTCTCGCTCTCTCTCTTGTACTCTCTCGCGCTCTCTCTCTCTTCGCCTTAATGTGCTCCTTGTCTTGAAATCCCACATCCTCGGGATAAGACACTACCATTAACCCTATATATACACCTCATGATTGTATAAACTTCTCTAAGGTTACCTCTATGTTCTAATGAAAAAAATCACAGCCTGTCCATGATTTTTTTTTTAAATAGACAATATACCTATTAGTTTCAAGATATATTAACACAATACCATTAGAAAATTGTTGCGATTTCACACACTTTTGGATTTATTTTGACAAGATTGACCAATGGATGTTGTGATTGCAGAGAATAAATGGAAACATTAGAACTGAATGATGTCATTTAACTTTAAAATATGAAGAATAGAAGCACGTGAGGGCCATAAGGCTCTTTAAAAATTTACTTTGACATTCAATAAGATGACATGGGTCTTTGACATCAATTCTGCTTATATGTTCTGTCCCCATTGTCCATGGTTCCATTCCTACCCAAACATCTGTCATTCCTCGCTTTAAATTCACTCAGCAACTGAACAGCCACAGCCATTCTGAAGTGGAGAATTCTAAAAATTCACAATGCTTTGAGAGAAGGCATTTCTCCTCATTTACTTGCTAAATATCTGGTGCTCAACTAAGGTATGAACCCTAGTTTTGCATTTAGTAAACAGGGAAAACGGCCTCTGTGTCTACCCTGTCAAATCCTTTAAGTAATATTTACATTTCAGTGAGTTCACATCTCACTCCTCTGCATTCCGATTGAAAGACCCAAACTGTTCAATTTCTCATTGGGCCATACATTCATATCCAAACTTCAAACTAGTGAATTTCGAATAGATCTCCTTTTTAAGGCAAGTATATCCTTTTGTTGGGTAAGGGGAACAAAATTATATAGTACTCCTGATGGGGGTTTCACAAAAGTCAACTATCATTGCTACACAATTTCTTTACTTTTGCACTCCAGCCTTTTGCAATAGAGATTAACATATGATTTGCTTCCTTAATTGGTTGCTGTGCTAAATGTTAACTGTAGTTTGAATATAAAGAAACAACTCCACTTCCAATACTAATATCTTCTCTTAAATTTATCCTGCTTTTCTGTTATTCTTATCAAAGAAGGTATCTTCACATTTACCAATATTAAACTTCATATGTCATTCCCTATCTACTTCATTCACCTGTCTATATTTGACTTCAGCATCCTCACAACTTACTTTCCCTTTGATTGTTATCAAGTTTGGATATACTATAGTCAATATCTTCACCTAAACTTTGAGAGAGATTGTAAATTGCAACATTCAGTCACCAAGTACTTCTTTCTCACTGATTCTTAACCTGTGTTCTGTTAAAACTAGACATTTAAAGACTTTTCGTGGAACTTAATGTTTAAAGATGGCTTTGGATGATTCAGTATTGGGGTAGGTCTGCACTTGTAAAGAAACTATTTAATATGCCCCAGCTCTGCATCTGGCCACAGCATCTTTACTTCCCTGCCAATTCTTGGTCAACACTGTGTCCTTAAGGAAAGCAATTTATTGCAGACCTGGTTGAACTCCTCCATCTGTCCTAATGCCACCTTTTGCATGCAGTCTTGTCCTGGAAGAGAAGTGGTGGGTGTGAATGAACATATTAACTGGTGTATTTGTGTGTGTTTGCATCATCAAACAGCTGTGTTGTGTACCTAAGGTATGAATGATGCCTAGATACAATGTGATGGTTGAATGAAATATGTTAAGGTTTTATTTCTAGTGTTGATGGTATTAGGGATTCCAATTACTGTTGGACTTCAGAAGCAGAGTTAACTGTCAGGCCGAGTTAAAGGATTTCACTATTGTTATTTACCAATCTGAGATATTAAAGAATTAATTTGCTGTGCTGACCTTTAGGAAATTGGATGTCTCGAGCCTAGGTTGGGATGCCTCTGGTTTGCAGGAAGATTGTAAGGAAATCACACTCCCACCTCTTGGCATTCAAAGCCATTTGCATGGCCATTTCCTAGTTATTCAAAAGCCATTTACATTGTCATCTCCTACTATTTACATTTTTATCCCCTATTCAGAAATCAATAAGAACATTACAGTTGGAATTTCACTGGTCCTCTATAGTGCTGTCTTGAGGTGGCTTTGTCAGCTCAACATTTTGAGGTGGTGTTTTCCTGCTTCAATAGCCCTTCCCATCCAGGGAATTCTAGACTTTATTTGCGTCACCTTTCTCTTTTGATGGAATATATTTTCACTTGTCCAAATTATATTCATTTTGAAAGTAGCCCATTGTTCAGCTACAGTTTTCCCAGCCAACCTTTGTTGCTGACTAAAATTAGCAATCCAGGCAGTGCTCCTATAACAGCATAGCTGTTTCCAGTGAAACCTCACTTAATCGAAAATAGTTTAATAAAAATAATGGGGTCTCTGAGAAAAGTGGAGTTCGGGGCAGGCCAGCAAAAAAAACCACTCATGATTGCTCAAAACTCATTCAAGTCTAGCAAAATATTGCTTAGCCTGAATGAAGGTATAAATCATACTTATCAATGAAACAAAAGTAAGTTTAACACAGCACATTGAAAAAGTATTGTTAATGCAGGAACAAAGGATCATCATAGTGTGTGAGGTAGATTCCCTCATTCCTGTTACACGAGCTATGTCACATTCTCTCCTTCCACTCAAAACGCTTTATAATGTCCAGCATCTCTTCCAGTGTTATAGCCTTTCTTTTGCGTTCACCACCCAAAATAACTACACTCTCTCTCTTAAATAATCTGTTTGGCTAAAAGTAGCGAAATTACAACTAACACAACAACTTATGCTCCAAATCAAAGGTCTTAGTTCAACTTTTCTTAGACATAGTTAGATTTGCACCCTCCCCAAAATTGCAAGTCAGATGTTTATCAAAACTTGGAAATTCAACCATTTGATCTGGGTACTATGCCAATGACTTGTTTGTGGTCTAAAATTGCTTGGGGCTTCTGTTCACTTCGGGCAAGGTGGTCCCTTCACATGTCCCCCAAATATTCTAAGGGTTGCAAACTCTCCACTCAGTCTTGGCATATCTGGCATCATAAGTATACCCATCTTGTAACAGAACTCTTCTGCTTTGAAGACTCTTTAACTATGGAGTTTTGATTCTGGAAACTCTTCTCTCCTCTTGGCTACACCAGAAATTCAACTCGCTACTAGTAAAGAACTTAACAAAAGTTTTAATTCCTTAAGCCAACACCTAGAATGTCAACTGCATTCTACTGGCAGATGTTTCCTTCAAACTCTCAGCCAGAGAACCACCCCTGTCATTAACTTCAGGTTGACCCTGCTATTCTATTATTCATCTCCCAGGCAACCTCATGACATGATGTAAAGGACCCCAATGGTTTTATTTCTCCTGAAATCAAAGCCGAGTTCTTAAAGGACCATCACATCATGGACCATCTCACAAGGTGGTTTTTCAAACATCAGAATAATCTAAAATTGAAAAACACCATCGAAAGAAGCTTAATTTTAGCAGCAAATATATTTGTTTTACTACTCAGTGACAGAGAAAAACGGCTTACAAATTATTGATGATAATTTTGAACCTAAAGCACATTTTTTAACTTCAGATCTGGCATAAATATCTTCCAGGGTCATCATTTGATACTTGTTGTCAACCATCTCATTAAATTGATAGAAGATTCAGGAAAAGGTCTCCGATAGTCCATTTTCATGTGTGTGTAAGATGAGGGTGTCTTATCTTGAAGTGTAAAACCAACTCTGAACAGTTAAAAACACATCCAAGCTTATGTAAAATATTACATTGCATAATCCATTTCCACATTTCTTTGTCCAGGTTTGTTATGGTAACTACTGTTTGCCCACAGGTTACACAGGTATTATCTGTATTCTACCCAAGGTTGGTGCAATCCTGCTGATAGTGCAGCTCTGATGCTTCTAGCCTGCCTTTATATATCTTTGGTTCCCATTTGCTTTCACTATTACGAACAATGTGGCTGAAAATTTAACCCTTAATCAACTCTGTCTAACACCTCCAAAAAAAAGTTGGCAAATAAGTCCCTATGTCTATTTGTACAATACTAAAACATAGAAATTCAACAATCATATTGTATACAGAGGAATCTCAATTATCGGAAGGACATGGGCGGGCAGTATTTAGATTGGTTAATCGAATGCCGGAGAACACAGTTTAGCTGAGCATTGGGACCTTGCGACCTTGCCGGATAATCTGATATTCGGATAATCGAGGTTCATCTATATATCATTTCCATAAATATTTCCTGGAATATCATCGAAGTACTTTGAACAGTTTTTGTCCCTTTATCTAAGTAAGGATATACTGACATTGGAGGCAGACCAGACAAAGTTGATGAGGCTGATCTGGTTACGGAGGGATTTTCTTATGAGAAGATGTGGAGAAGCCGGTGTTGGACTGGGGTGGACAGAGTTAAAAATCACACAACACCAGGTTATAGACCAACAGGTTTATTTGGAAGCACTAGCAATGCTCCGAAACCTCCAAATAAACCTGGTGGACTATAACCTGCTATTATGTGACTTGTTTTAAACTTGAGAAGAGGTTGAGCAGATTGAACTTGTTTTCACTACAGTCTTCTCTCATTCTTCTGAACTTTAATGAAACAGTCAAAATCCTTAAGGGGCTTGATATGGTATTTGTGGGAAGGCTGTTTCTTCTTGTCTGAGTGACTAGGGTCAGAGAAAGGGAATGCCAATTTAAGATAGAGGTGAGGAGAAAATTCTTCTCCTTGAGGGTGGTGAATCTGTGGAAGTCTTTACTGCAGAGTGCTGCCAAGGTTGGGTCATAGAACCAGAGTTGTACAACATATTGGAGGCTCCTCCAATGTATCATACCTATGCTGACTTATCTATACTAATCCCATTTTCCAGCACTTGCTACATAGTTTTGAATATGACACTTTAAGTGCTTGTCTACAAACCTTTTAAAAATTGCAAGGTTTCCCACTACTACTACCCTACCAGACAATGCAGTCTAGATTGGATGAAAAATGTTTTTCTCAAATCCCTTCTAAACCTCCTGCCTTTCATCTTAATGTTGTTGAGTATATTCAAGACTGAAACAGATTTTTACACTGTAAGAAAATAAAGATTCACCATGTGTGGAACCTTGCAGCAGATACGTTTCTGCACAGCGTAGAGGGAGTGCTGTTTTCCATTATCAGTAGTGTGATCGACTGTCATTTTTTTTTAGCTGCTAAAGTCCTATTCCTCTCTCATTAGAGAGAGATGACTGGGGGTGAGTTCAGACAAGGTTAAGGTGTGGCCTTCACAGTAACCTTAGTCAGTAGCAAAAATTGATTGGTTTCACACTACCTAATAAACCAGCTGTTGAGCCAACTGAGCTAACCAATCCTGTGGTTGAATGGCTGGTTGGCAATGAAGAGTGACACCAGCAGCTTCAATTCCCGTACAAGCTAAGGTTACCATGAAGGTCCCATCTTCTCAAATTTACCCCTTACCTGAGGTGTGGTGACCCTCAGGTTAAACTCACCACCAGTTGTCTGTCTCTGAGAGAACAGCCCTATGGTTCTCTGGAACTTTGGTAACTTTACATTTTAGCAACACTACAAGAATGAGGTTAGACAGGCTAACCATTCTTAGTGACATATGATATTCTAAGCTTGTCTGAAGGATAGTTTATTTTATGCGGAATGGTCATTGGAGCATGAAACTTTGTCATTATTGAATGAGGGTACATCAGATATTGTGAAGATTTCCATCAGTTTTTAATCTTTTATTCAACAACAGGAAAGACAAAAGAAGAACAGAGCAGTGAAGAGGGAGATGGCACAGAGCAAAGGGGACACACGGCACACGGACACACAAGATCGCTGCTGGATCACAACAGGTCAGTTCCCGTAATGATGGGACAACATATGTTGAAAGATTGGAGTGACTGGGCTTGTAAACACTTGAGTTCAGAAGAATGAGAGGGATCTGATTGAGACTTATAAGATTATTAAAAGATTGGACACTCTGGAGGCAAGAAGCAAGTTTCTGCTGTTGAGTGAGTCCAGAACCAGAGGACACAGTTTAAAAATAAGGGGTAGGCCAGATAGAATAGAGTTGTGGAGAAATTTCTTAGAGGTGCTGGAAAATCACAGCAGTTCAGGCAACATCCGAGGAGCAGTAAAATCGACGTTTCGGGCAAAAGCCCTTAATCAGGAATACAGGCAGAGTGCCTGAAGGGTGGAGAGATAAATGAGAGGAGGGTGGGGTTGGGGAGAAAGTAGCACAGAGTACAATAGGTGAGTGGGGGAGGGGATGAAGATGATAGGTCAGGGAGGAGGGTGGAGTGGATAGGTGGAAAAGAAAATAGGCAGGTAGGACAAGCCATGGGGACAGTGCTGAGCTGGAAGTTTGGAACTGGGGTAAGGTGGGGGAAGGGGAAATGAGGAAACTGTTGAACTCCACATTGATGCCCTGGGTTTGAAGTGTTCCGAGGTGGAAGATGAGGCGTTCTTCCTCCAGGCGTCTGGTGGTGAGGGAGCAGCGGTGAAGGAGGATCAGTACCTCCATGTCCTCAGCAGAGTGGGAGGGGGAGTTGAAATGTTGGGCCACAGGGCAGTGTGGTTGATTGGTGCGGGTGTCCCAGAGATGTTCCCTAAAGCGCTTTGCGAGGAGGCATCCAGTCTCCCCAATTTTACTGCTCCTCGGATGCTGCCTGAACTGCTGTGCTTTTCCAGCACCTCTAATCCAGAATCTGGTTTCCAGCATCTGCAGTCATTGTTTTTACCGGTATATGGAATGCTCTGCCCCAGAAGGCAGTGGAGGCCAAGTCTCTGAATACTTTTAAGAAAGAGATGGATAGAGCTCTTAAAGATAGTGGAATCAAGGCTTATGGGGATAAGGCAGGAACAGGATACTGATTGTGGATGATCAGCCAAGATCATAACAAATGGTGGTGCTGGCTTGAAGGGCCAAATAGCCTACTCCTGTAATATCTATAATATGGAGAGAAACAGCAGAGCAGATACAGACACTGCCTGGGGTCACTAGAATGCCAGCACAATGCACTCACAATCCAGTTAATTAGTTAAGGATGTGTCTGGAGGTGAGCAGACAAGGTGGTAGTACCAGCACGTATACAGAACACATTGCTTGAACTACACCATGAGCTCTCCCATACAGGTAGAGAGACCATGATAGCAAGCCTAAGTGAGTGTGATGGTGGAAGAGATGTGGCCAAGTACTGCCACAGGTACATGATTTGTGCACCACATAACCCAGGGATACCCATAAAAGTTAGGATGGGACACCAGCCCAGACCTAGGGTACCCTGGGAACACCTTCAGATAGATTTTACAGGGCCACTACCACCTTCCTGTGGGAAAATGTACTGCCTGATCATCATAGACCAATTCACCCGGTGGGTAGAAGCATTCCCAACCAAAAGCTGCACTGCAAACACAGTGGCCAGGATATTAACAGAAGAGGTAATCCCGTGAGGGGGGTGGCCCTCCAGATCAACTCTGACCAATGGACACCCTTTACAAGAAAAGTCATGAAGACTGTATGCCAACTGTTCGGCATTAGACAAAATGTTTACATCCCCTATCACACCCAGAGCTCAGGGATGGTAGGGAGAATGAATAGAATGCACAAAAATACTTTAGGTAAGGCTATGCAAGCCTCAGGCAGAAGATGGGCTGAAGTGCTGCCAACCATACTAATGAGATTAAGAGCCACCACGAATCGGGCAACTGGGCTAACGCCATATGAATTAATGACCGGGCGAGCAATGCAATTGCCAGAGACAATCACAGTGGTACCGATGTGTGTCCATTAAAATACAAAATTTGGTGATATTTCATAGAATTAAGCAGCATCCTGAAGAAGGGCTTATGCCCGAAACGTCGATTCTCTTGTTCCCTGGATGCTGCCTGACCTGCTGCGCTTTTCCAGCAACACATTTTCAGCATAGAATTAAGCAACCAATTGAAAGGGATGTGGAAATCTGTAACTGATAAACAGGACAAAAAGGACAGGGCAGGGGAATTCAAAGTCTTCCCTTACATCCCAGCAGCAGGAAGCGGTGTACTAGTGCAAGTACTGCCTGACAAACCAGGCTTTGCCCCAAAATGGAATGTGTTGCTGGAAAAGCGCAGCAGGTCAGGCAGCATTCAAGGAGCAGGAGAATCGACGTTTCAGGAAGAAGGGCTTATGCCCGAAACATCGATTCTCCTGCTCCTTGGATGCTACCTGACCTGCTGCGCTTTTCCAGCAACACATTTTCGGCTCTGATCTCCAGCATCTGCAGTCCTCACTTTCTCCCCAAAATGGAATGGGCCATACAATATGATAATAAGTGGGGACACCTGTGCCTGCCTAGACATTAAAGGAAAAGGCCCATAGTAGCATTGGACCCAACTAAAACTGTTTAAAGACTCCTGTGACCAAACTAATGTCATTGACCATTTCCCAGGTGCAAGCAGCAAAGGCGGACAGACAGTCATCCTGGGGAGAGTACCGAAAACACAACAGAACAAGGCACAACTGCACCTCCTAATGGGAACAAAGACTTTAACTGTTAATTCTATTTTAACTGCAACATGTGTATACCTATCTGTATTTCATTGTATTTAAATGTCACAACTGGCAGGAGCATGCCAGTGTTTGAGGATAACCTCTTCTATAAAACCCACCTAAGCTTGCATGGGAACCGAACTGTCTGCTACCCACTAGCGTGATCACTGGAATCACTCTTTGTGGCCACCCCGCTGTGGACTCCTTGCGGCCTGTATACAGTAGGCACCTCGGGAGCGATAAGGCAGATAAGGAAATACAGGCAGGGACTCCAGGGTAGATGTGTGCAGCTAGACATGACCACCAGCCGATGGGGCCGCCCACCCCACGCCCCAGCCTAGGGAAGGGAAGACTCATTTAAAATCCGGTAAATACCCACTTATTTCATAGGACAGGGATGGGGATGCGTTTATGCCCTGGTTCCCAAAAACGACTCATGCGCCCAGACTCAGTGCACCAATCAGCTTTGTGGTCACTAGGGGACAGTTTATCTGCACTTGCAGCGAGCAGGCATGCTTGAATGTCACCACCGGCAGATAGTTCATTTGTGGTCAGTGTAATGGATGTACCCATTCGATACTTACCAGCAAGGGGATTGGGGGCGACATGGATGGAGAGACAAACAGAAGGACAGGACAATGTCTGTTACCAAGCGTGAGCGGGATTTGTTTTCCTGTTTAAGCGGACTTACACGACAGATACCCCAGACCTCCCAAACCTGTTTGCAGTAGGCACAATTGTGCCCCTTACTGTACCATACCGCAGTGGGGGCATATTCTGAGAAGAATAGTGACCTGCGCCATCAGTCAGGAGTTCTGTGCTGATTGGCAGGCCCCCATCACTTTGGGGTCATCACTGGGATGTGGATTTCTGGGATCTCTATGTTGTGGGTGGTGGGTGCAGCAGGGGTCATCAGCACTAAAAACTGAAATGATCTTGTTTGTGGCCTGACTATCCTAGGCAACAATACCTCAAAAGCTCTGGAAGCAATTAACACAGAGCTGGCTGAACTCAGACTCTGCACACAGCAGACACGTTACGCAGTGGCTTATCAATTAGCACAGCAAGGGGGAGTTTGTACAATTATTGGTGACCATTGTATTGCCCATGTTATTGATGCCTCTTATAATATTACCAAAGTCATCAAGAATATCCGAGACCAGCTGGACAGTTTTTGACAGGGAACCACAATTACAGACAGCTGGCTAAATTGTTTGCTAGGTAAATCTTGGGGACCCTATTTGGCACACAGGAGAGTTTTCCTCATTGCACTCATGCTGGTATTCTGTGTGAGCCTCGGGTGTTCCAAGCTCTGTAAGGTGCTACTAATCAGAACTGTACCAGCAGTGAGTGTCACCACAGAAGAGCTCCCAATGAAATTGGTACCATGATACCCCTAGAGATGACCTACCTCTACATTTAAATTGGGTGGTCTGCAGGAGATCTCCAAAGTTGCTTCCTTGACCACAAAGGCGGTAGTGAGGAGGGAGATGGCATAGGGCAGGGTAACACTAGGCATATGGACACACAAGATAGTCGCTGAGCCATCGGTTGGCCAACTTGACACACAAGATAACCGCTGGTTCACAATATGGAGAGAAACAGCAGAACAGATACAGACACTGCCTGAGGCTACCAGAATGCCAGCATAATGCACTTGCAACCCAGTTGATTAGTTTAAGGCAGGTGGGGAAGAGAATACACATGGATAATGAACACGCAGCTACACTAACACCACCCCCTACCTTTTCCTCCGCTACATCGATGACTGTATCGGCGCTGCCTCGTGCTCCCACGAGGAGGTTGAACAGTTCATCCACTTTACCAACACCTTCCACCCCGACCTCAAATTTACCTGGACCATCTCAGACTCCTCCCTCCCCTTCCTAGACCTCTCCATGTCTATCTCGGGCGACGGAATCAACACGGACATTTACTATAAACCGACCGACTCCCACAGCTACCTAGACTGCACCTCCTCCCACCCTGCCCCCTGTAAAAACGCCATCCCATATTCCCAATTCCTTCGTCTCCGCCACATCTGCTCCCAGGAGGACCAGTTCCAATACCAAACAACCCAGATGGCCTCCTTCTTCAAATACCGCAATCCCATATTCCCAATTCCTTCGTCTCCGCCACATCTGCTCCCAGGAGGACCAGTTCCAATACCAAACAACCCAGATGGCCTCCTTCTTCAAATACCGCAATTTCCCCCAGATGTGATCGACGATGCTCTCCACCGCATCTCCTCCACTTCCTGCTCCTCCGCCTTTGAGCCCCGCCCCTCCAATCGCCACCAGGACAGAACCCCACCAACCTCCATATGCATCGTATCATCCCTCGTCATTTCCGCCACCTCCAAACGGACCCCACCACCAGGGATATATTTCCCTCTCCTCCCCTATCAGCGTTCCGAAAAGACCACTCCCTCCATGACTCCCTCGTCAGATTCACACCCCCCACCAACCCAACCTCCACTCCCGGCACCTTCCCCTGCAACCGCAAGAAATGCAAAACTTGCGCCCACACCTCCCCCCCCCCTTACTTCCCTCCAAGGCCCCCAGGGATCCTTCCATATCCGCCACAAATTCACCTGCACCTCCACACACATCATTTACTGCATTCGCTGCACCCGATGTGGCCTCCTCTATATGGGGGAGACAGGCCGCCTCTGGGACACCCAGACCAACCAACCCAACCACCCCGTGGCTCAACACTTCAACTCCCCCTCCCACTCCACCAAGGACATGCAGGTCCTTGGACTCCTCCATCGCCAGACCATAGCAACATGACAGCTGGAGGAAGAGCGCCTCATCTTCCGCCTAGGAACCGTCCAACCACAAGGGATGAACTCAGATTTCTCCAGTTTCCTCATTTCCCCTCCCCCACCTTGTCTCAGTCCCAACCCTTGAACACAGCACCACCTTCCTAATCTGCAATGTTCTTTCTGACCTCTCTTCCCCCACCCCCACTCCGGCCTATCACCCTCACCTTAACCTCCTTCCACCCTCACCTTAACCTCCTTCCACCTATCGCATTTCCAATGTCCCTCCCCCAAGTCCCTCCTCCCTACCTTTTATCTTAGCCTGCTGGACACACTTTCCTCATTCCTGAAGAAGGGCTCATGCCCGAAACATCGATTCTCCTGCTCCTTGGATGCTGCCTGACCTGCTGCACTTTTCCAGCAACACATTTTCAGCTCTGATCTCTAGCATCTGCAGTCCTCACTTTCTCCAATAACGAACACTGCCTGCCGAAGTGTCTGGGTCCAGCTAACACCTCTTATAGAAATGCTAACAGCCTGATACAGACTCAATACGAAATGCTGATAGCCAGGATGGCAATAATCCTCCTTCTGAGGAAGAGTGATTAGCGCTCATTACTACAGCAATGGATTTCAATGCAGACATTGAAACTGACAGTGTCTACACTGAAACTGACAATGACCACCTGGAAATTAAGAAAGGCTAAGCTTGAACTGACAAAGACTGTATTGAAACTATCAATGATTCTGCAATGATTGCCATAAACAATCCATGTTACAAAGACAATAATCTCATCACTGACAAGATACATCACAAGATGTATAAAAGTTTCTTGACATGCTCCAGGTTGAGAGAAGACTCGCAGATGACCACTGTTCTGTTGGTGTCTTTCTATCCCCGGAGCTCCGATATTTCCTTGTGCAATAATCTCTGTCATTGAACCCTGATTCTGACTCTGACACTGGTGTTTTTCCCCACAATAGCAGTAAACTATGTTTGCAGTTGGGGTTATGCAGAGGATGTTGACCTCTGCAGCATTAAAACATTTCAGTAAGTAAATGATGACTTAATGCAACTTTTATATCATAGACTTGATTGAAATGTATGCTGGGCAAGTTATTTGATTTTCAGTAGAAGTTTGTAAATGTGGTAAGAAGAATAAGATCTCTACCTTTCACTTCACATCACCCAAGAGAGATAACATTGCATATAGAATAACTGTGTAGACATTTAATGTTCCAAGGTGTGAGGTGAGCAGTTCCTGGAACTAGTGCAGGTTGTAAGACATTAGATTTTTTTCTTCTGAATTGTAAAACTTAACTGACAGTTTATAGCTCACCTAACATTATATCTACTTCACAGCCATTACCAGAATTAATTGGTAATCTTCAGTGAGACAGTCAAGTTTGCTTGTGGCCAAGATTTTTAGTTGACAGAGTTCTTCAATGCATAACGTTCACACCCACATTTGTGAGATAATGGGTGTATCTGTATTATATGTGTTTGATTAATGCAATTGCTCCCTGAACGGCATTCCATTGCTCACAGATAGACCCTATACACTCAGAGATAACAAAAAAAATCACATACCATCCACTCCAGATGTGCTGATAGCCATTTTTCATTTGATTATGTATTTATAATTTAGATGAGGATTGAAGCAACACATGTAGCTTTACAGAGATAAGGTTGCAGGCTCAGCCTGTCAATCTTAGTGACCTCCCAAAATCTTTATGTTGGTCTCCTTGTCAGTGTGCCTTCCCGTCAATCACATCAGGTTTGATCTTCTCCATGTTCCCATCCCTTCAACTCTTCATCTCCCTACTTTACCCCTGAGCATGTAGCTTAGTTATGACAATCTTTATTAAGTAGTGTGCCCTCATCAAAATTAGGGGTGTGAAGACTATTGATGACCAGGCCTCCCTCAGTGTCCCATGCCCTCTTATGCTATACCATCTCTCACCATTCCATTCTGAGTTGTCTCCTTCACAATTATTTTTCCCTCTTCATTCCGTCTTGCTGCCTCCAATCCTTACAATTCATTTTCCCAACTTCCCAACCATAGTAGTGGCCCCTGATGACCCCCTTGACTTTCAATAAACAAACCCCCAGGATTGACCACAGCCTAATCTCATGACTGACTTGGAAGGAAAGCCCTGATAGATGAATGACAGGACCTTGACTAATCTCTCTGTAACTTCACAACTGACTTACCATTGATCCTTGGACTGGTCGCACTGGATCTGCAAGACAGACCAGGGCCCACTCAGTGGAGTTCAAAGTTTAGGAACTCCTGACCCAGAAAGCCCCAAGTAGCCACCTGAACTCTCTCCAAACCCCTGGACTCTGTGGCAGGACTGATGATTTGACTTGACTTGACCAAAAATTTCGACTCTGAGACATGACCATTTGGTTAAAGGACATTCAGTGTTTTTGTCAGATAGTTTTTTATATAAGTAGCATAGTGCCATACAACGACATGTCTGCCTCCTTGACTCACAAGTATTAAAAACAGCTTGGCTTTGTGTGAACACTGAAAGCCAAAACAAAAAAGAACCCTTGTGAATCTTTAACTTCTCAATCTCACTTAATTGCAAATGCCAAACTCTGGTCACCTCTGACTGTTTTTACTACACAGCCCAGCCACTTTCTTTTTATTCAATACTCCCTATACTGTTTACAATTTAATTATTTACCCCCCTCCCTCTTGTGTAAACAGCATTTGAAGGAGCAACAAATATGGGTATTACCTTTCAAAGGCCAATCTAATCATTTATGTCTTCATCAGTATAAATTCAAGGGAGAAGAGCAGGACAGGAGAGTGGGAAGTGGGACTGGGAGCAGGGAGAGAAATAATGTCCAGATTTCCTCAAAGAGTAAACAAGTAGTATATAGAGGGGACTACATCAGATAGGGAGAATGGAATGATATTGCATAGGACGTCTTTCTATTAGAGTCATAGAGATATACAGAATGGAAACAGACCCTTCGGTCCAACCCGTCCATGCCGACCAGATATCCCAACCCAGTCTAGGCCCACCTGCCAGCACCTGGCCCATATCTCTCCAAACCCTTCCTATTCATATACCCATCCAAAGACTCTTAAATGTCACAATTGTGTCAGCCTCCACCACTTCCTCTGGCAGCTCATTCCATACATGTGCCCCTTTGGTCTCTTTTATATCTTTCCCCTCTCATCCTAAACCTATGCCCTCTAGTTCTGGACTCTCCGACCCCAGGGAAAAGACTGTCTATTTATCCTATCCATGCCCTTCATAATTTTGTAAACGTCTACAAGGTCACCCCTCAGCCTCCGACGCTCCAGGGAAAACAGCTCCAGCCTGTTCAGCCTCTCCCTATAGCTCAAATCCTCCAACCCTGGCAACATCCTTGTAAATCTTTTCTGAACCCTTTCAAGTTTCACAACATCTTTCCGATAGGAAGGAGACCAGAATTGCACAGTGGCCTAACCAATGTCCTGTAAAGCCGCAACATGACCTCCCAACTCCTGTACTCAATACTCTGACAAATAAAAAAAAGCATACCAAACGTCTTCTTCACTATCCTATCTACTTGCGAGGAGCTATGAACCTGTACTCCAAGGTCTCTTTGTTCAGCAACACTCCCTAGGACCTTACCAATAAGTATATAAGTCCTGCTAAGATTTGCTTTCCCAAAATGCAGCACCTCGCATTTATCTGAATTAAACTCCATCTCTCGCTTCTCAGCTCATTGGCCCATTTGATCAAGATCCTGTTGTAATCTGAGGTAACCTTCTTCACTATCTATTACACCTTCAATTTTGGTGTCATCTGCAAACTTACTAACTGTATCTCTTATGCTTGCATCCAAATCCATTTATGTAAATGACAAAAAGTAGAGGGCCCAGCACCGATCCTTGTGGCACTCCACTGGTCACAGGCCTCCAGTCTGAAAAATAACCCTCCACCAACACACTCTGTCTTCTACCTTTGAGCCAGTTCTTGTTTGTCTCCAGCACAACCTATTTATTTTCATTTTTTTGCAATTATATCTCTGCCTCAAATAATTGGATTATATCTCATCCCTTCACTTGCCACTCAGCTGTTGACACTTTACTCACATCGTCTGACACTTTTGATCATCTGGAGACTTATTATTCAATCTGTAGACACTGCATTCACACCATTCGTATGATCTTTTGATCTCTCTGCTATAAATTCTGTGACTATGTGCCTTTCTGCACTTCATCTGATGAAGGGGCAGCACTCTGAAAGCTTATGATTTCAAATAAACCTGTTGGACTAAAACAGATTGGACCTGTTGTGTGACTTCTGACCTTGACACTGGCACCTCCATATCATGGACCAATGAGGCAGCCCTGGCTGACTAATATAAACAGGGGGGTTAGAATTGCTTCAATTCAGGGAATTGACTCCAAGCTGGCCGGCCTCAACCATTGTACTGCGTGCAAGAAAATAAAGGTGACTTGGTGATGGGGATACCAGTTTCTGTGTAGTTATTTTAGTCAATTATGTCCTTGGTCTGTTCTCTTGTAGGTCACTGGAATTAATACGCTGCAGTTTCTTGGAAATGACAGTGACATGTTGAGAATGGCATATGTTTCCCTTCCTCAGGATGACAGTATGTCTGCTCCTTTCCCACCCTCTCTCTATTAATACCCTTCCTGGTTTTGGAAAAACAGGTGGGGCAAGGTGCCGTAGGAACTATCAAGACACTGCAAACTGCAGCTTTGTTATGTCACTGAATATGTATAGTCGAAGCCTACTCCTTAGCATCAGCAACCTCCCACCAACAATGTCGAAGCCATGACCACTTTGTACAAGGACTAGAATTTGTTTAAAAAGAAATGAAAATATCTACAATAGATTGGTGCACAGGTATCAAATAATGTTAGTACTACTTCTTCTTGACTAAAGAATATATCTTTTTTAGCTCTGAAATTTTGTTTGCAATGTGGTTCATAGAAGTATGTATCTGAATTGTCAGAACATAGTATTTCTAAAAATTAGCTTAATACTTCAATGCAAGGTGGAAGGACAGTAAAAGAAGAATTGTTAATGTAAAGCAGGCTTATGGAATATTTGAGGGGAATGCACAAGCCAGGGCTTTACACAGTTAATTCCTTCCTACTTGTGCCAGCAAGGGTGTTTTTCTGATCTCCCTGTATGTTCCCCATTGTTGCCAAGTTAATAGAGTCAGATGAGGGGAAGACCATGAAGATGCGGACTATTCCTCCTCCACATTCAACTCTCCCATTTTTAGATACTTGCACAATGCCACTGTGTGAAACATTGTCAGGGGTGTATTGAAACTCTAAATGACATTGACTATGTGCCATATGCTTACTAAGGGTGTGGAAGAAAAGTAAATTTAGAAAATGCAATCTCCAAGACAAATCTCTTGGGAAACTCCAGAAATGCAATAACAGACCCCTTAATGTACTATCAGTAGCTCTTCAGAGAGTTCACTGGAAGGTAGGACTTCCATTTAGGTTTATTAAAATTATGATTGCATACTTTCAAAGTTAACAGTTGCTTTCTGTGGACATCAAAAATAATTGTGGTTAAGATGACAACAGTTGAAAGAAAGTAGGAACAGGATGATACAAATTTAGCAACACGACTACTCCATTTCTGCTAGGGTGAGGTGTGAAATGGCGTCAAAATTATCATTTGTGTATTAGGCGCTATAGTTTTCATATGGTACACTCAATCTAGTTTGCCACTGATTGTTAGACTTGTATGACAGCTTGAAAAATATTTAAGGCTGAATTTTTGGGCACAACTGGGAGCAGCAACAGAGGTGTTAAGGCTCCTTGTGAACCAGGTTTTGCTGATGTAGGTTCAGGGGCTACCTGACTGCATAAGGTTTAAATCACAGTTTAGCAATAATGCTACTGAATTAGTAATCCAGGTTCAAATTTAATCCTGGCAGGTGGAATTTAAATTTATCTCAAATCTAGAATAACAAACTAATCTCAATCATGGTGACCATGAAACTGACTGATATAAAAATGGATTGGCTTCATCTACATTTAGAGAGCTAATCTGCCATCCTTACTAATTTTGACCTCTGAAAGTAGTTAGCAAGTCATTCAAGGGCAATTAGGGATGGTCAACATTGTCAGCAATGCCGACATTGCATAATGGGATTAAGAAAAAAACACAGGTAAACTAATAGGAGCCTTGTTAATTCTAACACAGTTCCCAAATTGGCAGAGTGGATAATTAACCTTCTGGTAGCAGATATCCAATTGGCCTAGAGAAAACACAACACAAATTGCTGCGATGGCAGAATCTGTGGAAAGAAAGCAGAGTTGACATTTCAAGCCCAGGGACCCTTCTTCAGAACTGATTGCAACTAGGAAAACGTTGGTACAGATGCTGAAGATGGGATGGTGGTGAGGGGCCAAGAAGTAAAAGTTAGGTGTAGATGAGACAAAGAAAAACAGTTGGACAAACAAAGGGAAGGGTAAAGGTCAGCCTGGGGAAATCAATAGCTGCTAATTGAGATCAATAGTGATAGCAGCTCATGTGATGACAGGGCCTGGTATGTGTTGGTTTGGGGTAAGGACATGGGAGAAAGTGCTCAAGTTCTAAAATTATTAAACTCTTAAATTATTAAAATTATTGAGTGCTGAAGGCTGCGGAATCCACAAGTGGAAAATTAGATGCTGTTCTTCCATCTTGCACTAAACTTCACTGCTGCAGCAAACCCAAGATGGATGTTAGCCAGGGAATATGGTCATGTGTTGAAATAACAGGCAACAGGGAGTTCAGAGCCATTTTTGGTGACAGAACATAGAACATAGGCATTCTGCAAAGTGATTTCCAAACCTGTATTTTGCCTCCTTGATGTAGAGGAAATCACATTGAATACAGTGTGAACAGTGAATACAGTGGACTACATTGAATGAAGTGCAGGTGAATCACTGCTTCACCTGAAAAGTGTTTCTGGCTTGGATTGTGAGAATTGTATGGGATGGTACCATGGGGATGTTAGGAGTGGAAGGGAGCTAAACCAGGGTCTTTGAGGGAACAGACCCTGTGGAAGCTGATAAGAAAGTCAAGGGGAATATGCGTCTAGTGGTGGCATCTGTTGGGGATGGCAGAAATGGTAGCTAAGGATCCTTCAGATGTGGATGCTGGTTGGGCAGTAAGTGAAGACCAGGAGAACTCTATCGCTCTTGTGGGAAAGAAGAGAAGTGAGGACCAAAGTTCAAGAGAAGGGCTTGATACAACTGGGAACCATGTCAGCCACATTGGTAGGAAGTCTTCGGTTGAGGAAGAAGGTGGACATTTCAGAGGCCCCCTTGTAGAAGCAGGGATCATCAGAACAGATGTAACAGAGACAGTGAAACTGAGAGGATAGGATAAAATAGTCTTTACTGGAAGCAGGATGTATAGTCAAGGTAACTACGCTTGTCGTGCATATTTGTAACTAGATTAGATTACTTACAGTGTGGAAACAGGCCCTTCGGCCCAACAAGTCCACACCGACCCTCTGAAGAGCAACCCACCCAGACCCATTCCCCTACATTTACCCCTTCACCTAACTCTACGGGCAATTTAGCACGGCCAATTCACCTACGCTGCACATTTTTGGTCTGTGGGAGGAAACCAGAACACCCAGAGTAAACCCACGCAGACAAGGGGAGAATGTGCAAATTCCACACAGACAGCCTGAGGTGGGAATTGAACCTGGGTCTTTGGTGCTGTGAGGCAGCAGTGCTAACCACTGTGCCACCGTGCGGCCCATTTCAAGCCAGTGATGGGAATTGAATCCATGCTATTGGCATCACACTGCCCTGCCAACCAATGATCCAGCCAACTGAGCTAAACTGATTCCCACAGGAGCATGCGGAGATGATTGGTCAGTCAGGTAGTTGGACTTGTGGATCTTAGAGGGTAGGTAGAACCGGGTAGTGCAGGGCTGGGGACCTGTAAGGTTGGAGGCGGTGGAGACTAGATCATTGGAGGCAATGGGGTCAAGGATAGTGCAAGTGATTTTTTTGCCTAATGGGTCATGATAGGTTTGTGGTTAAGGGGGAAGTAGGACATGGTGTCAGAGCTGGTGTTTCGCCCCTGCAACATAGAGGGTGGGTTTGATGGTGAAATGAGGGTAGATCGGGGTTAGTGTGGAGAGAGTGGTGTGCTGCATGTTAGGAGGGGTGAGGTTGGAGTGGGTAAAGGGGGTGGAGAAATTGAGGCGGCCGATGTTACATCGGCAGTCACAATGAAGAGGTTTAGGGCAGATACAAGGCCGGCAAGGGGGTATCCAAGTAGAGGAGGAAGGTTGGAGATGGAAGAAGGGGTCCTAAGAGGGAGCTTGGACTTTTTGTCGAAGAAGAATGCACAAAGACGGAGGTAGTAGAAGAAGAGCTCCACGTCATGGCATTTATGGAATTCGTTGAGGTGGGGCGGAGGGGCACGAATGTCAGCCCTGTACTGACGATGGACCATTCAGTCTTAGAGTTCGAGGTTGGGGGCATGGAAATAGTGAGGTTTTGAGAGGATCCTGAGGAGGCTAAAGATGGAGGGAGTTAAGAGTAATACAATGTAATGAGTGAGGGTTGGGTGTGGTAGGGAGGAGTGGGTGTGGGAGAGAAAGGAGAGTGAGAAGGGGGTCAGCTGGAGGTGTGGGAAGGGGTGCAGGGGAGATGAGGTGGAGGGGGAGGGTGCATTATGGAGGTGAATGGGTGAGAAGAGAGAGTTGGTATGTTGTCTGCCTGCAGTTAGGCATTAGGACCCAGGGGTGACCCTGGGAAATGAGGAAGAGGCAGGTGAAGGAACCTCTGGGATGGGGAAAGGACACTTGCCCAAAGAAGTGGGCACGGTGGTGAAGGCAATGGAAGGCTAGTTCAACATCATGACATTCCCGAAATTCGGTGCTGTGGGGAGCAAGGAATACGACTAAGACCTTTGCTGAATACAGAACATTCAGCATTAGTGAGCAGAAGGTCAGAAGGGTTGGGGTTCAGAGAGGAGGGAAGGAGGGAGAGAAGTATGGGTATCTGTAAATTGTTGCCTCTCGAATTCTTTTAATATCTCAAATAAAAATAAAACTTCTATAACTTGCAGGTTGGTAAGATGCCACCACTAGAGGAGATTCCCCTCCTCTCCCTTGTCAGCATTCCACAGAGACCCATTTCCTGTGGGGCATCATGTTCAACTCCTTTTCCATTTCCCTCATCCCCATGGTACCTTCCCATGCAATCACAGAAGGTGTAACACCTATCTGAGTCAAAAACGTGTGGCGCTGGAAAAGCAGAAGAGATCAGGCAGCATCTGAGGAGCAGGAGAATCGAAGTTTCATGCAACATTCCTGATGAAGGGCTTATGCTCAAAACATCAACTGTCCTGCTCCTTGGATGCTGTCTGTTCTTTTCTAGCACCACACGTTTTGACTCTAACTCCAGTATGTTCAGTCCTCTCTTTCTCCTGTAGCACCTCTCTGTTTACTTCCTCCCTCCTCACTATCCAGTGCCCACACATTTCTTCCAGGTGAAGCAGCGATTGACCTCCACCTCACTCAATCTAGTCTGCTGTATTTGATGCTCACAATGTGGTCTCCTCTACACTGGGGAGATAAAACACAGACTGACTGACCTATGTTCCATTGGCAGAAATGATCCAGAGCTTCCTGTTGCCACACACTTCAACACACCACTGTTCCCTGGCCAATGTCGTGAGCTAACTGCAGAGTTCCAGTGAAGTTCAGCATAAGCTGGAAGAACAGCATTTCACTTTCCTCTTGGGGATTCTACAGCCTTCGAGACTGAGTATCAAGGATAATTATAATTTAGGTTCTGAGCTACTTTTCCCATGTTCTTACCCCAACCCCCACCTGGTCATCACATAGCTGCTACCTCAACCATCCCATTATCAGCTACTAATGGTCCCAACTAGAATCTATTAATCCCCTCAGCTGACCTTTATCCATTCTTTTGTTTGTCCACCTGTTTTTGTCTCTCTGTGGACTTCGTCTCCACCTATTGTTCACTCGCCCCCATCCTCGCCCCACCTTTAGCATATATGATAACTTTTTCCTCACTACAATCAATTCTGAGCAAGTGTCACTGAAGCCAAAACATTAACTGGGCTTTCTCTCCACAGATGTTGCCAGACCTGCTGAGTTTTCTTAGCTATGTTTTTTTGTTATTTTCAGCAACTATAGCTCTTAGCTTTTCTCCAGGCCAAGAAAAAACAATATCTTAAAATGCAAAAGGGTGTTTGTTTCCTCATCACATGATCTCCTCTCATTAACTGAAAGTTATCGAAATATGGTCATGGCAAGTTGATTCCAAGTCTCGGCCTAGAAATGATTACAGGGTGACCCTCGTATCCGCAAGTCCTGTTACCGCGGTTTCAGTCACCCACAGTTTACTGCGGCCCGAACATATCACAGGGAATATTCCAGGACCAGGGGGCTACCGGGAAGGTAAATTTTCCATTTAAGTGAATGGGTTCAATCCCCTCTGTTGTTTCGGGCTTCCATGGTAAGTCATGGAACAAATCCCTTGTGGGTACAGGGGGATTACTGTATATCAGGATAATTGACTTTTCGGGCATGAACCCTTCTTCTGGAATCCTGAAGAAGAGCTCATGCCCGAAACGTCGATGCTCCTGCTCTTTGGATGCTGCCTGACCTGCTGCGCTTTTCCAGCAACACATTTTCAGCTCTGATCTCCAGCATCTGCAGTCCTCACTTTCTCCTAATTGTATCCAATGACTTGTTCCATGACTCCTCAAGTACACAGGATGTCTGGATATTTTGTGAATGGGTCTGACATGGGATTATTTAAATGATTATTTTTGATAGGTTCTTCTTGGCACTCTAACGCTGTTACAGTGACTTCGTAAATTGCAGTTATGGCTTTCTTAATGTTCAACCATGTTTGAAGCTGCTGTTTTGAGACACTAATTCTGTTTTTCAGATTTGTAAAACTCAACCAACAGTTTCATTCCAATAAATACATAAAATAATTTTCAATATAACGTATGGCTTCATAACATTGCCCAATTTCACACTAGTAAGCACTCTCTTAAAGGAGAGGAGGATGGAAATAAGCAGGCTGCCAACTGTACACACTAAACATGAGATTCTGGAACTGACAGAGAAGGGAGTGACATCTAACAGCCATTTGGCAAGAATATAGCCAGTTGTGTCATGTATCTTGTTTATAGCTTAAAAATTGCTTCTTCACAGCATTGTCTCTTCATTCCTTGCCAATGGGTAGCACGGTTAATCAGTGGTTAGATCCAGGTTCGATTCTACCATGGGTCAACTATTGTTTTGGAGTTTGCATGTTCTCCCCACAAGTCTGCATTGGTTTGCTCCAGGTGCTACAGTTTCCTCCCACAGTCCAAAGATACACAGGTTAGGTGGATTGGCCATGCTAAATCGCCCATAGTCACCAGGAATATGCAGACTAGGTGTACTAGCCATGGCAAATACAGGGTAGGGGGATCGGTCTGGTTGGGATGCTCTTCTCAGGGTCAGTGTGGACTCATTGGGCTGAATGACCTGCTTCCACACCGGAGGGATTCTGTGTTTCTGTGATAATAAGCAAGGTCTCACATAACTATATAGGCTGATTGTCAGTTCTTTTCATTTCATTGTGTTTACCCTGAGGATGCAGTGCAGAATTAAGACTCATCTTTGCAAAGTGATAATAATTCAAGTCATTGTGCATCATTTATCTAAGTTGTTCTACAATGACTCAGTAACATCCAGACTGTGATGTAGATTGCATATATGCCTGTAGGTGTAAATGTGCTTCTTCACTTTAAAGATCTCACAATGATTTTTTCTGCTGCATGCAACTGCATTCCAAATTGAAGAAATGCACTTATTGACAAGTATGTGTCATACATACTGAAAACACAATCTGGATTGACATGGTCAAGGCATTACAACAGAATCTGTGGACTCACCTAATTGGATAACTGGATCTGGACATCCAGTTCATGCATTGGCAAATAATTTGTCTCAAAATCCTTGTTGCCTTCTAACTATTTCATATTAAGAGGAATTTCAAAAGGATCTTATTAACAGTACTATTCAATACCACAGGGAAATTTCTGGCTGGGTAGGAGTAAAGGCCAGAAAAATGCTTTCCTAAAAATATCAATTGAAGTGTGTTGATAAATAAAGCAAAGTACAAAATAAAGAAAAAGCCAAAAATGATTGTACAGTTTCATGAAAGGCATAAAGGGTTCTCTGCCACTTCCTTGTTAGAAGTGTGACCTCTTAGCAGAGTACAGTATTCCAAATCCATAAAAATAAAAATTAGGGCTGATTGACATATCCGTACTAGTATCTTTCTTTCAGCCTTAAAATGAAGCTTGCATCTTGAACAGCCTTCTGCTTCTTTGGTACTGCTGACAGTGCGTGAAAATGGACATTTGTTCCAATACTCTTCAATCAAGTGTTTCAGAGATTATAACTGTTTGTCTCTTTGGAAAGTTGCTGTAACATTAATGTGTATCAGGCTTATCACTGTCAAACATCTAATTTCTCAATATAAAAAAAAGCTTCGAGTTAATTCCATGTTGCTTAACTAGCTGTAACAGTAATGCACTGATTATAATTTGTTTCCTGGTTCCTTGTGTGAAATTTCACCAAGAATACAAATCAATGAAAAATCACAGCACATGATTTTCTACTATATGTGCCAAGGGGACATAGCTCCACACAAGGAGAAAGAAAAGAGACCTTTTAATTACCTTCTCTGGGATACCCATCAGTCTCTGACAGGTTCATTTGTCTAGATTTTGTTCTCAAAAAATGTTGTTATTTTTAACCTTCAAATATTGCCATGACAGAATCCTAAAATCTGTTAGCCTAAAATTTGAGAATTGACAACTGTATATGAACAGCTGTTGTTACATGACCTATTCAAAAAATAATGCACATACTGTGGCAATATTTTACTAAATGCTATCTGGTTTAAAATCCAAAATCAATCCATTCTAAAGCATTTTAAATATTATGAAAAATTCAGCACTTAAGGAAGAAAGAAGGAAAGTTAAATTTGTACTAGCTTCTTCATTTAATTTGACAACGGTCAGTTTAAAGAAGGTAAATGTGTGTGCATGCTTATGAGTCACCACTGGCAGGCAACATGACTTGGCATCTTCTGGCCCTCTTAAGGGATGACCACATTATCACTCCATCAACAACATCTCTAAAACAAGACAATAGGTACTGTGAATGTACACTCGAACACAAGTGAGAGGAATGTAAACCATTAATGCTTCTGGCCTCCTTAAGATTGCTTGAGCTGCCATTGGTATTTGCAATGTTTGGTAGCAACTCACCAACTAGTGTTGAAGTAGGGATGGAGAGAGAAATTCGGCATTGGTGAAGCCATTTAAAGACAGCCTGCACTACTTTAAAAGGAAGTGCACTTTGGCTGCTGTCAACCTAATATAAGTTATATTGGAAAAATAATATTTAGAGGAGCAAAATCAAGTCTTCCCTCTTGTTCTGGTGCTGTTTTAGAGATGTTGTTGATGGAGTGATAATGTGGTCATCCCTTAAGAGGGCCAGAAGATGCCAAGTCATGTTGCCTGCCAGTGGTGACTCATAAGCATGCACACACATTTACCTTCTTTAAACTGACCGTTGTCAAATTAAATTAAACTCCATTATAAAAGCACACAATATTCTGCAATAGAAATATCACTTAAGCATGTATGCATATTCTAGTAAATGAGTAACATGTCCATGTCCCCATTTCCATGTACTGAATTACATTTCATCTAACTTAATGTGTTCTTTCTGTGTATCTATGAATGTACAAATTATTATCTGTTAAATGTAGAATATTGAGTGTTATTAAGAAAGAGACAGTATAAAACTTATCAAAATGGACCTTATTGACCCTTTTTGTTGTTGCTTTACAAATCAAATTACCACATGCTTCTGCCTCATATAATTAGAGTCAGGAGTAAATAGTGTAATTGAGTCATACAGCATGGAGGGAGGGGGTCAGCGGCAGGGGCTTCCCATTGAGCATGGAGCTTTCCCCCAGAAAGAAGTTTGCACAATTGTTTGAAAGAATAGGTTGGTCTCCTTAGTTCAACTTATCTCACCCTCCATCTCGTAGTTACAGACACAAAATTAGGCCCTTAGCCAGCAGTTAAGAGCTTCATTTGGCGTAAGAGTGGGTGGGCTGGCTGACTACTTACCTGCTCATCATTTAAAGAGAAGAGCTCAAGGGAGGTTGAGAAGACTGAGAGTTCATCAGCCTTTCCATTTTATGTGCAACTCAACCTTAAAATGTAGGGTAGGGGTTGTTGAACTCACTACAAGATACTCACTTTCACCCATATCCCTTCATAATTTAACTCTAAGTCTGAAATTGAAAGATTTAAGCAGTTGATATAAACCAATTGCCATTTGCAAAAGAAAATTCCAAACATCTATCCCATACATTTCCATAAATGCTTTTACAGTAGAAGACAATAATAGCATTCCAGCACTACTTAATAATCAAGAGCCAAAAGAAGTAATGGAAATAAATACAATAATGATCATTAGAAAAAAAGTGCTATAGAAATTAATGATAATGCCCCTGGACCTAATAGGATGAATCCTAGGATGTTGAAGGATGTAGCAATAGAGTTAATGACTGCACTAGTAGTTATCTTCCAAGAATGCTTAGGTTCTGGAAAAATCCCAGAGATTGGAAAACTGCTAATTTGACACATTTACTTAAATGCAAGGAGCCAACACAAAAGTTACTCTAGCTTAATATCAGTTTTGGGAAAATTTTAGTCTATTTGAAAGGATGTAATAGTAGAACATTTCGAAATACATAATAAGGGTTATAATAGCTTCAAGAAAGGGAAATAATCCCTGACATATTGCTAGAATTCTTTGAGGAGGTAATAAGCAGGATTGATTATTGGGAAGCAGTGATGAGTCATTCCTGAAAGCTTGTCTCCAGTTTTAGGGCTTTAGTTCTAAATTATGTACTTCACAGACTTGGGGTAAGATACAACAACACTAAACAATCTCCTTTAATATTTTAAAAACTTCCCATTGGAAGTGATTACACATTTCAGAAGCTATTTTCAAGCATGAAGAGTTGACATCATGCTTGTACCTTTGTTTTGCCTGAACAAATGCCTTTATCATAGGCAGTTGGGAAATTTTAGCAAATATGATCCGTGAAGTACATTTTTGTAATATTTCAAACTTGCAAACATTGAGCTTGACATGTCCATTATCAAACCTTTACATTTCTGAAAATTGGCATGCAAGGAAACCTAGTTTAAAGCCAAGTTATAGTAAATGGTACTTCTTGATCTTCACCAAGGGATCTGATCAATGTGGACTCTGGCAAAATGTGTGGCAGAATCGGGTGACACGTGCAGAGAGGCAGGATTTGACAGCAAGTTCATCTTGCTCAATCTTTTATGCATTTTACATGTGGCATGGCAAGATTCTTACTATGCATCAAAGAGATGCCAATTGACAATCATTATTAATTGTTAGATTCTGGATCTGATAGGTTGTATCTTAGAATATTAAAGGAAGTAGCTACAAAGATTGTAAATACACTGATTGCATTCTTCCAAGAATGCAATCCTCTGGACAAGTCCCAGAGGATTAGAAAGCTGTCAATACATGTCTGTTTTAAAAAATTCTCAAGGTCAAGGACCAGGCTCGCAGGAAAGTAGTCTGACACAGAACAAACAGCCAAGAGGCGAGTCTGCTAGAATATAGTTTTATTCCCCGCAGTGTCCCCACAACCAGTCTCGTACTTACAACGGGTCTGGCTTATACTCACTCTACATGTTACCAAAACTGGGAGCCGTCAGTTCTCGTAGAGCGGTTGCCAACAACCCACGCTCGGCGGTTAAACGTAACCCCGGAGCAGACTCTACCGAACTGGAGACTTCTCCAGCTGATATACCCTTTTCCAGATATAAACATTCATGTGAACAGCAGAGCAAGGCTAAAAAACACATTCCATTCTGGTTACATACAGATAAGAAGATTCACACGGGAAGGTGTATAACAAGATTCACACGGGACTAAGCGACACCTTCCATTTTCGGTTAGATTCACACATGTATTGGGACACAATTTTAACCCTTTCACCACATTCCACTGCTTGGCCCAATACATGTGTTGCATAATGATTCACACATGTATTGGGACATAATTTTACACCACATTCCACTGCTTGACCCAATACATGTGTTACATTATGCCCATATGTATTCTTTCTAACAAGCGCCTACGTACACGCCAAATATACAAGCAAGTCAGGACATTACAGCATGTTAAAATCACCAGGACCGCTACCAGGATCGACAAGGGTGGGAACAGGAATGTCCCCGCAGTGGAGGACATACCACTCAATATGTCCCACCAATGATGAGCTGACTCCACGTCCACTACACGGGCAGCATGTACTACCTCCTGTCCATGTATAAAGGTAGACACCGTAACCTTGGTGACATTGGTTTGATGCTTTCGTAATATCTGCTTAAGCTCCTCGGATCGGTCCAATGCCCGCTTAAACCGATCCAGGGAAATGTTCCAGGGAATCCTCAGCACTTTCCACTGCACCTTGGTAAAGTGGCGAGCACTGCTATAAGTGGTCAACAAATAGGTGTGATTCTGCCAGTGCCACTGATAGACATTTGAGAGGCATCCCGAGAACGGTGCTGAGGGAAGCATAGGATGTGGATTATTGGTAGCCACACAGAGCGTGTGTGGCCCAATCTGCCACATCATGTCCCTTGGAGTCTCAACAGTCCATTCGCACAGGGCCGTTCCCTTAGTCAAGCAAGGGTCCCGATACCTGTCCATCAGTAGGCAAGTTTTCCCCTGATCAGTCTGTTCACAAGCGGACAGATCATAGGTAATATTGGTATCTGGGCTAAACCACTGTCCCCTTGTCTTCAGAAAATAATATCCAGAAGATGTAATCACTGGTAATACATAATATCGACAGACCGTAACAGTGTGGGTTACATTCATGGTAACAAAGTATCCGTTACACATAGTTGCGTTACACCATGTTCGCTCTGGATGGGTTATCATCCACAATTTCTCAGATACATTCCATAGTCCCCTCCACGCCTGTACATTGGGGGATGTTACCACACGCAAAAAGCGTTCTTTCTGTATTTGAGCATGCAACATTTGAATATGACAGGCAGTCCAATTTAACTGAGCCGTAATGTTCTCAAACAGTTCCTGAGTGGCGCCCCAGACATCCAGTTCCCATTGCAGAGATCGTATCATTATTTCAGCTGTCTCTCCTTGAGTCATCATTACGGATGGCATCCACCTTCCAATAGTATGTAGTCCTTGTGAGGTGGCCTGTCCCGTGTTAGATAATTTAGTACGGGTTACCTCAGAGTCAATGGCATTCGAGATACCCATAACAGTTCCTGCGCCTCCCAGCAGGGTGTCGTACCACGCTCGTCGCCGCCTCTTGGTATGACACTCGGGTATGAGGGGCAACTGTACCCGCCAATGAACATCAGTGTGCAGTACCGCCCGGGCCATCTGTTGACAAGTTGACATAATAGGGGCCAACTGTGTTCGATGCGACCGCACGCCCCCCGTGGCACCCCTCTTCGGTGCTGGCCCGCCCCGCGTGGGGTTTAATAACGCCTCAGACGGGGCGTTCGTCGAGGGCAGTACCATTATTAACCACATGAATCGATGACGATTCCGAATATCGGTGGCATTGCGCAGCCACAGATCTTCCCCCCGAGCTGTGACGCTCCAATGAGTCCCCGTTGTCCCGCATGTCTGGGTGCGTCGGTCCCACAAACACGTCTTGACTTGGGCATTTACCACCAGGGTGCAATTAGGCGGTATGAACGATATGTCATATTTTTCCCCATCCCGGCGCATGTAGCACTGTGCACACGTGTACAATTGACAGTCGCTGGTGAGAGTCAGAACAACGCACTGCTGACCGGGTTCACATGTAAAGTCGTCCTGCGTCCGTCGCTGGCTACTGGCCTCCCACCGCACCTCATGGCGGGCGACCGGTACCAGCGTCCAGGCCGTGATACCGATGCCCTGGAGTGGCCATCCGATCGCGAACATCGCCAATAGGAGTCGCAATCCCCATGACCACCCCATGTTCAAGGCGGAGGGTCAGCCTGCGGATGCATAGCAATTACAACATTATTTAGGTCTCACGTAAGTAGCACTGGTTCGCCGGGACGTTTGCCCAGGTCGGGTCTCCGGGGTACATAATGGTGACCAGACTGTCCTTCCCCTGTGCTATGATTTCGGCCGGCCTGGGGGGGCCGGTCGTCTGGCGCACCCATACCTTGGCCCCCTTAGTGTCAGTAGACCCAAATCCCCCCGTCCCACGCTCAGTAACCGTAACGGGAGCTCCCATCTCTTCCACCGTTGTAAGGTTACATGGCTTAATGACCAATTGCGCTATTCTGTCCCCCTTCTGTATCACGTAAGGTTCAGCGGTGATGTTGACCAGGATCACCCCCAACTCCCCTTGGTAGTCTGCGTCAATTACGCCTGCCATCACATCAATCCCCTTTAGTGACAGTCCCGACCGCGGGAGGATATGCCCATAGGTTCCAGGGGGACAAATCAACCCTAACCCGGTCTTAATCACCGTAGGTTTCTGTTGGATCAAAGTCTGGGCAGTTAGTGCTCGTAGGTCCAGTCCAGCCGAAGCCGGCGTGGCCCTTACGGGAATATCAGCTTCCTCAGCGAACTTCCACATTTTAATAGGCTGAGTCTTTGGGGTATCACATACTCGTATCATCCTATTCAAGGGTGTTACCCCATTTCCTAATGGGCGGTTATTAATTTGTTTCACCACCCGAATTAGTTGCTTCCTCCAACCCGTTAAGTCATTGCAACCTCCTGCTTTTCGTAGTGAGGACTTCAGAAGCCCATTCATTCGTTCTATAAGTCCCGCAGCTTGTGGGTGATAGGGTACATGATAAACCCATTCCACGTGGTTATCGTGACACCACTGCTTTACCGCCCTTCCTGTGAAATGGGAGCCATTGTCACTCTGGACCTGTATGGGCAATCCATAAAATTGTTCAATCAAATCTAAACATCGCAAGGTAGCCTGTTGATTGTTGTGACGACAGGGATGGGCTACCAAAACCCCAGACATAGTGTCCACAGCTGTACATATGTGGTTACATCCTTGTGAGGAGGGTAAGGGACCCACAAAGTCCATTTGCCAGCTCTGTCCCGGACCATCCCCCCGATGGATATGTCCCATCATGTGTTGGGGCACTCCCTGCCGCTGATGTTGACACTGCTCACACTGGTTTACTGCAGTCTTAACATCATCTACCATAAGATCTATTCCTCGGTCTCGAGCCCAGTGCAAGGTTCCTTGCACTCCCGCTTCCAAATAATCCTTAATTGTGGCGGATATTTCTTTATGTCCGCCGGGAATCCTATACTGTCTAAGACTTATTACGCGATCGGCGATCGGGATGGGGAAGGGGTCCATCTTAACCTTTCCTACTAACACCGTCCTACAGCGCAAAGCTATTTTCGTGATTCCAAATTCAAACTTCCCTTGTTGGAGGTGAAGTGTTAAACCGGCCAGAATGTCCATTCCCAGGATCCATTCTCTAACCGGTGTAATGATAATTGAATAAGTTTTAATGGGCATTGTACCTATCTTTAGGGGCAATTGTACTGTTCTTCCTTCAATCAGATTACCTCCCAGCCCAACCAGCGTGACTGGGGTTCCTTTAAACTTATGGGGCGTCCCATAGATTAAGGTGGCCTCCGCCCCTGTGTCCACTAGAGCCATAACGGTTTGGACGGATTTGCGCCAATAGATAGTCAATGATACATGAGGTCGAATGTCGTCTGCTGACCATTGGCTCGTTCGTGGGCAAACCCTTGGGGCTTGGCCCGATTCCTATTGTTCCTCCCATTCATCTTCCCCAGACAGCACTGGGTAAAGACGTTTGCCTCGCCCTTCTTTGTTCTTGCCTTTCTTACTAGGTTTCCGGCCACGCCTATCCACTTTATAACACTCTCGGAGGGGAGGCCGTACCTCCTCCTCCTCCTCGTCCTCCGAGGATTCCCACCGCTGGGAAGTGGAAGTTCTACCCCTTCGAGGCTCATTAACAACCGGACCCCGTGTCTGACATTTTTGTGTTAGTAATTCCACTAGGTCTTCCATAGTGGGTCGGGACTCCGTCTCTACCCGGGACACCTTCAGTCCCTTTCGTCTGCATAAGTCTTTTAATTCCGGTGTAGGTAGGCCATCAATCTCCGATGCTGGGACCTGCGCCCGTATCAAAGCTTGCCACAAAGCACGCCGTGAGGGGCCTTGGTTACTTCCTTGATTAGGGTTTACTTTTCCCCCTGCTCGAGCCTCAGGGCGACGCCCCTCCGTGCCCCCCTGAGAAGCACGGGTTGTGGGTCCCCAATCCCCCAAACCACCCATCTCCCTCATCATACTACGGGCATCTCCTAGGGTTTCTCCCCGTCCACTCAACATTATGGTTAATAACAGTGGTTTATAATGGGGGGGGGCAGTCTTCACTAGATGGTCTCTAGTCTGTCTACTAACATTTGTGTTATCTACCTCGTCCAGCACTCCCAGCAACAGGGCATCCCGCACACACAAACGGGTTAGCCTCTGAACCCCTTCCTTAATCGTTGTCCAAGTTCCTTCCAAGGGGGGCCAATCGGACGGGAAGGGATACTGTTCGGCCACTGCCCTGGCATACATCCCAAATAGGGTCCCCATACTGCGATCTATTACCATATCCTTGGCTTGGTTGCGGTACCCCAGGTCTATATACCCCAGGTACCGGCAGCATCCTTTGCTAATCCACCAAACTTGGGAGCATCCTGATAGTCTACCTGCACTTGTTGCCCCCCTTCCTCGAGGAGCCGAATTAGCCATAGCTCTAACGGCTCCCCAGGATTACGTCGGGTTTTCTGGGTGATAAACAGCACCTCATCGGTAGTGAAGTCTTCCGTTAATTCAGAGAATTCTGCGGGAGGCTGAGCCCGCGGTAATTCATGCATAATTGCCTCCCCTTGTTCATTCCGTATAGGGTTTCCTTTCTCATCTAACATTACCTCCCGTTGCACTGGGAGACGTCTCTGAACCTGCTTTCTCCTAACCACTGGTTTAGCTTGGAGTACGGGTGGGTCCTCTTCGTACTGATCATCTAAATCTCCCCAAATGTTCCCATCCCAATGATCGATATCCCACCGATCCCCGTTATTTAACTGGGCTACAAACGCCCGTACTTGTACCGGGTCTGGGGTTCGAGGGACCTTCCTTTTCTCTTTCCGTTTCTTAGCAGACAAATACATAATAGTTCGTCCTGCTAGTTCAGTTAATGCTGTCAATTCAGCTTTTAACTTCATAATTTCCTGCCTCAACATAGAGGCATCTCCCGAACTGAGTCCCTGCTCATGTTTCAGGAGGGCTAATTCTGCTTCAGCTTTTTGGCGCTTGTCTGACTGTTGTCTACAAGCCGCCGCACAGGCCCACATCCTCCGCTGTACCCCAGGCAATGGGTTCTTCGGCAGGACTGGGATCCTCTCAAGGGTGGACAGCAGCGACCCTGGGGTTCCTACGCCCTCGGCCTCCCAGTCCTCCGGTCGCCCCCCACCATTTCTCAAACAAACTGCCACGCCATGCCACGGCCCATGCCATCCCGGGACGGTCAGGACCTCCACAGTTTGTTCCTCTGGTTTCTTAGCCTTTTTCCAAAACATTGTTCTGTATCAAAATCTTTCCTCAATTGCGATTGATCCTGCCGGCTACGCCAAAATGTTTTAAAAAATTCTCAAGGTCAAGGACCAGGCTCGCAGGAAAGTAGTCTGACACAGAACAAACAGCCAAGAGGCGAGTCTGCTAGAATATAAGTGTTTTATTCCCCACAGTGTCACCACAACCAGTCTCGTACTTACAACGGGTCTGGCTTATACTCACTCTACATGTTACCAAAACTGGGAGCCGTCAGTTCTCGTAGAGCGGTTGCCAACAACCCACGCTCGGCGGTTAAACGTAACCCCGGAGCAGACTCTACCGAACTGGAGACTTCTCCAGCTGATATACCCTTTTCCAGATATAAACATTCATGTGAACAGCAGAGCAAGGCTAAAAAACACATTCCATTCTGGTTACATACAGATAAGAAGATTCACACGGGAAGGTGTATAACAAGATTCACACGGGACTAAGCGACACCTTCCATTTTCAGTTAGATTCACACATGTATTGGGACACAATTTTAACCCTTTCACCACAATGTCCCATGTTCAAAAAAGAAGGAACAAAAAAACAGGTAACTATCACCCAATTAACTTAATATCTGTCATTGAGAAAATGTTAAGGTCAGTTATAAAGCATGTAATTGTTGAACATTTAGAAATACATAATAATCAGATAGTCAACATTGCTTCAAGAAGTGGAAATCATGCCTAATAAATTTATTAGAATTATTTGAGGAGATAACATGGATAAAGGAGAAACAGAAAATAGAATATTTTTGGATTTCCAAAGGCAAATTTGAAAAGATAGCGCACAGAAGCATACTTAATGACATAAGAACCCAAGATGTCAAAGGTAGTGTATTAGCATGAATACAGCATAAGCTAACTAATAGGAAAGTATGCCACTGGAAAAGCACAGCAGGTCAGGCAGCATACGAGGAGCAGAAGAATCGATGTTTCAGGCATAAGCCCTTCATCAGGAATGATGCACGAGATGTTGATTCTCCTGCTCTTCGGATGCTGCCTGACCTGCTGAGCTTTTACAGTGCCATATTCTTCGACTCTGGTCTCCAGTATCTGCAGTCCTCAATTTCTCCTAACTAATAGAAAAAGAGTTGAGATAAGAGAGCATTTTCAGGACAACCTGTACATAGTGGTGTGCCGCAGGGATCAGTGTATGGCCACAATTGTTTTGAACACATATTAATGACTGAGATGAGGAAAGCGAATGTGCTATTGCTAATTTCTGGATAACACAAAAATAGGTAGGAAGGATGAAAGTAGGCAAGTGGTGAAGCTGACACAAGGATTCTATACATGATATAGACAGGTTAGGTAAGTGGAAAAAATCTGACAGAATATAATGTGAAGTTAAGCATTTTGGCAAGAACAATAGATGAGCTGAATATTATTTAAACAGAGAAAAACTACAGAAAACCCCTGCACAGAGGGATTCTGGAGTCCTTATTCATGAATCAAAAAAAGCTAACATCCAAGTTCAACAAATAAGAGGGAAGGCAAAAGGAATGTTGATTTCTATTTCAAAAGGAATGGACATAATAATAGGGAAGTCTTGTCAAGAAATTGAGGGTTTGGTTAAGAAAAAGAAGGAACCATTTCTCAGGTATTGACAAGATAGATTGAGTGAATCCTTAGAAGAGTATAAAGGAAGTAGGAGTATACTTAAGAGGGAAATCAGGAGGGCAAAACGGGGACATGAGATAGCTTTGGCAAATAGAATTAAGGAGAATCCAAAGGGTTTTTACAAATATATTAAGGACAAAGGGGTAATAAGGGAGAGAATAGAGCCCCTCAAAGATCAACAAGGCGGCCTTTGTGTGGAGCCACAGAAAATGGGGGAGATACTAAATTAATATTTTGCATCACAATTTACTGTGGAAAAGGGTATGGAAGATATAGACTGTAGGGAAAAAGATGGTGACATCTTGCAAAATGTCCAGATTACCGAGAAGGAAGTGCTGGATGTCTTGAAACAGTTAAAGGTGGATAAATCCCCAGGATCTGATCAGGTGTACCCGAGAACTCTGTGGGAAGCTAGAGAAGTGATTGCTGGGCCTCTTGCTGAGATATTTGTATCATCGATAGTAACAGGTGAGGTGCCGGAAGACTGGAGGTTGGCAAACGTGGTGCCACTGTTTAAGAAGGGTAAAGACAAGCCAGGGAACTATAGACCAGTGAGCCTGACCTCAGTGGTGAGCAAGTTGTTGGAGGGAATCCTGAGGGACAGGATGTACATGTATTTGGAAATGCAATGGCTGATTCGGGAGAGTCGACATGGCTTTGTGCGTGGGAAATCATGTCTCACAAACTTGATTGAGTTTTTTGAAGAAGTAACAAAGAAGATTGAGGATGGAAGAGCAGTAAATGTGATCTATATGGACTTCAGTAAGGCGTTCGACAAGGTTCCCCATGGGAGACTGATTAGCTAGGTTAGATCTCATGGAATACAGGGAGAACTAGCCATTTGGATACAGAACTGGCTCAAAGGTAGAAGACAGAGGGTGGTAGTGGAGGGTTGTTTTTCAGACTGGAGGTCTGTGATCAGTGGAGTGATCAGTGAGTACAAGAGTTGGGAGGTCGTGTTGCGGCTGTACAGGACATTGGTTAGGCCAATGTTGGAATATTGCATGCAATTCTGGTCTCCTTCCTATTGGAAACATGTTGTGAAACTTGAAAGGGTTCAGAAAAGATTTACAAGAATGTTGCCAGGGTTGGAAGATTTGAGCTATCGGGAGAGGCTGAACAGGCTGGGGCTGTTTTCCCTGGAGCATTGGAGGCTGAGGGGTGACCTTATAGAGGTTTACAAAATTATGAGGGGCATGGATAAGGTATATAGGCGAAGTCTTTTCCTTGGGATCGGGGAGTCCAGAACTAGAGGGCATAGGTTTAGGGTGAGAGGGAAAAGATATAAAAGAGACCTAAGGGGCAACGTTTTCATGCAGAGGGTGGTACGTGTATGGAATGAGCTGCCAGAGGATGTGGTGGAGGATGATACAATTGCAACATTTAAGAGGCATTTGGATGGGTATATGAATAGGAAGGGTTTGAAGTGATATGGGCCGGGTGCTGGCAGGTGGGACTAGATTGGGTTGGGATATCTGCTCGGCGTGGACAGGTTGGACCGAAGGGTCTGTTTCCATGCTGTACATCTCTATGACTCTATGACTACATAAGGCACTCCACAAAACACAACCAGAAAACTGTGGACAGTTTTCATCCCCTTATGGAAGGAAAGATATATTAGTATTTGTGGCAGACCAAAGAAAGTTTATTAGATTGATGCCAGGCTTGGGAAGATTATTTTATGATGAGCAGTTGAATAAACTGAGGCTGTACTCATTGGAATTTAGAAGAATGTGAGGCAATATTATTGAAAAATACAAGATTCTTATTGGCTTGTGAGGTAGATGTGGAAAAATCATTCACTTTGTGAGAACATCTAGGAGGAGAGAATATAATCTTAGTCATCTTTTGAAACATGAGGATGAGGAAAAGTTTAATTTCCGAAGATTGTGAGTCTATGAAATTCTTATGATAGACAGCTGTGGATGTTGAGTTGTTAAGTTAGTCAAGGATGAGATTTTTAATTGCAAGAGGAAACAAGGGTTATGGGAAAAGGGAAGAGGAGTTGAGCATTATCATGACCTCACTCTTTTGCCGTAATGGATCGTAGGAGCATAGGAATCAGCTCTTTGAGCCTACTCTCCCATTTGACATGATCATGGCTGATCTTATCCTGGTCTCAATTCCACTCTCTGCCTGCACCCCATAGTCCTTTATCAGAAACATATCTATTTCTGTCTTGAATCTGTTGATTGATTCTGTCTCCACTGCACTCTGGGGCAGTGAGTTCCACAAATACACAATGCTCATTTCAGTTTTGAACCAACCGTCTTTCACACTATATGTTTGACCTCTTGTTTGAGACTGATCCACAAGTGGGAACATGTGCTCAAATGTCCACCACAGTAATCCCCTTTAGCATTTTATGTATCTGAATCAAATCTTCCCTCACTCTTCTGAACTTCAATGAGTATAAGCCCAAGTGATTCAACTGTTTCTTATACAAAAATCCTTTCATCTATGGACTCAATCTGTTGAGCCTTATTTGGACTGCCTCAAGTGCTACCACATCCTCTCTCAATTCAGGAGACTAAACTGGACATAGGTGTGGTCCAGGTGTGGTCTCACCAATGTCTTATATAATTGTAACAGCATTTCTTTACTTCTGTAATCCAGTTGTTTTGCAATGAATGCCAGGATTCTATTTGCCTTTTCTATTGTGTGCTGCACCTTCATTCCTACTATGAGATTCATGCACAAAGATCCCTCCCAGATCGCGCTCTACTGATGCACTTTGAATCTGTTAGTATCCCTATCCCTGGACTGGGAGGCCTGGGTTCAAGTCCCACCTGCTCCAGAGCTGTGTAATCTCTGAAAAGGTTGATTAGAAAATAAGTTGAACTGCAGAGCTGACTCCATGGACTGAATAGCCTGCTTCTACTCCTACATGGATTTAAGATATTTATGGACTGAACATCCAGTGCTCTAAGGATCAGAGAAGTCCAAAGATTCACAACCTTTTGAGTGAAGAAACTTCCCGTCACTTCACTTCTAAGTGGCCAACCTTTTATTCTGAGACTGTGGTCCTGGGTTCTTGGCCACCAGCCAAGGAAAATTCTTTCACAAAACTTGCATTGTCATTTCTGACTCTTCTAACTTCGAGGGAATATAGTTCTTCTGCACTGCACTCCCTCATCCCAGGAAACATTCTGGTGAGCATGCATTGCATTCCTTCAAGGGTAAGCATATCCTTTCTCAGGTAAGGAGACAAAACAATATGTGACGATGCTGCTCCTTTAACAAGGTTATGTTGTCCTTGGTATTTCTTTCAAAGAGGTCACCAGACTCTGAGAAGTCTAAGTTGAAGGGTTTTAGGGCCAGTCTGATTATAGCTAACAGCGCCTCAGGCAACAGGCTTTCAAGTTAAAAAAAAAACACTTGTACAATGAAAGGGGAATGGCCAGTTCTCCCAGGTCAGCATTTTTTCTGGTTTGGTTTGATTTTTAGCAGTAGTATTGAAAAAGCTGCTGGACTGAAAGAAGCAGGTCCATGCTGTTCTCTCTCTGACTTCTCTCCTGTAAGAATCTGTGTTTGATTTTACCTTTTGTGCCAAGCGGTGTTTATGGGGATTGTTGCAAGTATTGGGAACAGCATCACTAAGTTGGGATAATCCGTTGGGTTTTTGGATAGGTTAAGTTATTCTATATTCTGTTCACCTTTGTTTGTGTTTCATTCAGTAATCTTGTAAATAAACTCTCCTGGAATATCCACTTTACATCTGTTTTAAATGACCCACAAAGTTAAGGTCTGGGCTACATTTTTGAAATGTTTTGAGGGGTCTGGCCTGGCCCATAAACTGCACACACAATATTCAATATGTGTACTCACAAATATCATGCGTAATTGCAGGGTGATGTTTTAACACTTATAAATATCCTTTTTCTTGTTAGGTGATGAAAACCAAGTGGAGGTATGTTAGTTTTATGAAAAATGTGACAGGTTCAGATGGAGTAAATAAAGAAAAGCTATTTTCATTCAGTGAAAAGCCCAACACAGACTCAATCCATCTGTCCTGTAATGTTCTATGATAATTTAAAACATACAACTCGCACTGCTCATATAATTACAGATTATGGGTTTATTCCCTTCTCTCTAGTTGTCTTCATCTCTGTCATTATGTATTATTTTTGTCCCCCTGAGCAAAAACTTGGATGTTTCTCTGAAAAAGAACACACTCTGGTGCAGGTTTATCCATTTCTAGATGAACGTCTATGATCCCTACCACCATCACAATCCACCCCAAATAAATTAGTTACATACCTGTTTATGATAGTAAGCTATCACTCATGATGTTTGATTGTTCATTGAATTGAATTAGAAACAAATAAACAATAGTGAAACATTACTGTATTTGAGTAGTTGGCAAAGCTCAACAAAGAAAGAAGTGAGGGTGACAAAGATTAAATACGTGGGTAAGCTAGCCAGTAATATTAGAAAGAGTGCTAGAGTGCAATAGATATATTTAAGGCAAAAGAGAGGCACAAATAGACATTGGGCCACTGGAAAATGATGCTGGAGAAGTAGTAATGTTGATGTATATTTTGTACCACAAATACAGACAACACAAGTTTCAGTACAACGGTAGCTGCTTTATTATTGGACAGCCGGCGAGAGATTCTCAATGTCCCCAAAAGTAGTCATGCATCTACTTGTGGTGTCACTTCTCCACGAATCTCTGCTTGACACACAAAGGCAGTACTTTTTATAAGAATAATACAAAATGTCTATAAGTCAAATGGTTGATTGTCATTACATTGTTTAAGATGGGCAATTATAATTTTATAAGCCTCGGTGATTGTCGATGCCCTGTGATAACTAGTGGATGGATTACAGGGACTGGTTATCGTATTCTTCATAATCATATGTTGATGGGAAGAGATTAAAACAGAAGGGCTTTGCCTGTTCTCAATGGGGAATTCACATACCTATGCTAATACGGAGGGGAAAGTGAGGACTGCAGATGCTGGAGACCACAGCTGAAGAAGGGCTTATGCCCAAAACGTCGATTCTCCTGTTCCTTGGATGCTGCCTGACCTGCTGCGCTTTTCCAGCAACACATTTTCAGCTCTAATACGGAGGGGAACCAAGATAATGGGAGCAGGAGGCAGTTTAACAGGGTTGTGGCCAAGGCTATCAGTCTTGTCGTGGGACAACAAATATTTTTGCCTGAGGCTGAAGGGGAATCCACATGTGTAGTTCCAATGGATTCCTTTTCTCGACTTCAGTCAGCCTCCTCCCTACTGAGTTTTTTTGTCTATTCTGTAAGAGGACAGACATGCAATTGATACTGCAGTGAGTCTCTTTGGTTATGGAATGTTTAACCCTTGAGTTCCCAGTATGCCTTGAAAGAGAAGTAAAACATGGAACTGATCCCTTTGTGGTTTTCTAACTTCCTCAGTAATGGGGAACAAATAAATGGCAGAGGAATTGAATAAGTACTTTGAGTCAATCTTCACAGTGGAAGACATAAGTAATATCCCAAAAATTCAAGAAAGTCGCTCAGTGGAAGACATGAGTAATATCCCAAAAGTTCAAGAAAGTCAGGGTTGGGGCGGGGTGGGGGGGTGGGGGGGGGGGGGGGGGGGGTAGCAAAGATGAGTATGGTAGCCATCACCAAGGAAAAGGTGCTAGAAAAAACTGAAAGGTCTGAAAGTGAATAAATTGCCTGGATCAAATGGGCTACACCCTAGAGTACTGCAGGAGAAAGCTGAAGAGATAGTGGAGGCTTTAATAGTGATCTTTCAGACATCACTGGAGTCAGAGAGGGTCCCAGAGGACTGGAAAATTTATAATGTAACCCACCTGTTTAAGAAGTGAGTAAGGCAAAAGATGGGAAATTGTAGGGTGATTAGCCTGCCCTCAGTCGTTGTTAAGATTTTGAAGTCCATTGCGAAGGATGAGATTTCTGAATACTTAGAAGTTCATGGTATAATAGGGCAATGGTTTCATTAGGGGGAGGTCATGCCTGACAAATCTGTTAGAATTCTTTGAGGAGGTAATGAGCAGGGTAGACCAAGGAGAGTCAATGGATGTTATGTATCTGGACTTCTAAAAGGTGTCACACAGGAGGCTGCTGAGTAAGATAAGGGCCTATGGTGTTAGAGGCCAGGTATTAGTGTGAATAGAAAATTGGCTGTCTGGCAGTAGGCAGAGAGTGGGGAGAAAAGGGTCTTTCTCAGGATGGAAAGCAGTAACTAGTGGTGTTCCACAGGAGTCGGTATAGGGACCACAACTTTTCACTTTATACATGAATGATCTGGATCAAGGAACTGAGGACATTCTGACTAAGTTTGCAGATGATACAAAGGTAAGTGAAGGGGCAGGTAGTATTGAGAAGGTGGGGAGGCTGCAGAAAGATTTAGACAGGATAGGAGAGTGGGCAAAGAAATGGCAAATGAAGTGCAATTAGGAAAGTATGAGGTCATTCACTTTGGTAGGAAGAAGAGAGGCATGGACTATTTTCTAAATCGGGTGAAAATTCAGAAATCTGAAATGCAAAGGGACTTGGTAGTCTTGGTCCAGGTTTCTCTTAAGGTAAATGTGCATGTTGGGTCAGTAGTCAGGAAGGCAAATACAATGTTGTCATTTGTTTGGACAGGTCTAGAACATAAAAGCATGGATGTACTTCTGAGGCTTTGTAAGGCTCTGTTTTTTTTAAAGAGTCTAGTTACATTTAGAATATTGTGAGCAATTTTGAGCCCCATAGCTCAAGCAAGAACGGTTGCAGAGGAGGTTCACAAGGATGATGCAGGAATAAAAGGCTTATCACATGAGGAAAGTTTGAGGACTCTGGGACTATACTTGATGGAGTTTAGAAGGATGATTGAAACTTGTAGAATAGTGAATGGCCTGGACAGAGTGGACATTTGGAAAATGTGGATTTTGGGCAGGATGTAGAAACGGGCGGTGCGGGTTGTGGGACTATGAGGTTGGAGGCGGTGGATGGGAGTTCCTCTGAGGTGATGAGGTTATGGATGGTCTGGGAGATGATGGTTTGGTGGTGAGAGGTGGGGTCATGGTCAAGGGGGCAGTAGGTAGAGGTGTCTGCGAGCTGGTGTTTAGCCTCAACGTTGATTCTCCTGCTCCTTGGATGCTGCCTGACCTGCTGCGCTTTTCCAGCAACACATTTTCAGCTCCTATGTCTTATGGTCTTATTAAGGTATTACTTGAACAGCCATGAATGGGACGACAATAAATAAGTTCCAGATAGCTAGACAACGAAGAAAAGATATTGAGGAATTCTGAACAAGATGAAAAATCAAATTCTATTGGAGTGGTTGATAATGACAATTGATTTTTGTTGATTATTGCCCCATGGTTACAGACTTGTAGAAATTGTTCATGAATTTGGTAGAGGGAGAGATGGACTCAGACCTGGGGAGGTGACTATAATCATACAAACATTTAACTTTGTTAGAGAAGAAAGGCAAGTTGAAGTCAGGGCAGCAGTCGGCAAGTGCAAATGGATCAGAGATTTTGTCAAGGATGATGTGATGGTTTTGAAGGGAGTAGAATGACTGTAGACAGGAAACTTAACAATATGAATTGTAAGATTACAGAAAGGGCAAGTTAAATGGAAAGGGAACTGAAGGAACAAGTAATGATACTCAGGGAAAATGTGCTTGGGAAAAGTTTTGTAGGGCTTGACTGGGTGGGAGACATTTGGGTTAGACCATGTGTTCTGATGAAGACTTCGACAGAGTTTAAGCCTGATAATGTGACTGGTGTCAAGGGATCTGGATTAAAGGCAGAAGGTGATATGTCAGTTAATTGTGATCTGATTAGATGGCAGAATAGACTTCCAGAATGCAAGACCTGTTTATTTTCCTATGAAAACATTCATGAGCTGATCAAATTTAGTGTTTAAGGTGCATTCTCAAGGAGATAGAGAGAGACTTGTATGGAACTGGCTAACTTCTTGCAAAAGTGACCCTGGGCTATTCTTGACATTATAGCATTGGTTATTAGCAGCTCTTTGCATTGAACATTGTCCATCTTTCAACCGTCACATTTCGAGCTAGCTGTTTTTAATCTAACGTCTATACAAGGACACATAAAAAGAGAGGGAGGGTTATATAACAATTAGAAGTGATTTTATTCCTCCTGAGCATGGGAACAGATACTGATTGTAGCATTCCAATTGCCTCCTAGCTAACATAGCGCAAAGCACAGTTGAATGTTAACATCTCCTGGTCTGTATTACTTAGTGCTACTACATAGAGATAATTGAGGTTTAGATAAGAATGCTCACTCTCAGTAGGAACTGAGTACTTAGTAAGTGTGAAATTATAATCATATTTGACTACTGAGGGTTATTTTTAACAACACCCTGTGAATTTATCTCTCATGGAGCTGGCTCTATATAAGCATATCTCACTTACATATTTTAGATTCTGCATGCAATTTCATTTTCTTACTATATTCATGATCACTTCAATGTTAATCAGTATCTACAAAAATGAAAAACAGAAAGTAATGTATTTCTGAGCTTTACTGAGAGTTCAACATTGTGCAACAAATGGCATGTTTAGTCTTGACTATTCAAGATGTGGAAGCATGTATGACTTCTTAGCAATGCTATTTCTACAGGGCTCCTCTAACTATCAATTTGTTCGTGTTTTCGCAGGAATGTTTGAGTCATATTGATACCATGTTCATACAGGTACTTCAGAAGATTATGGCACTTGCAGATAAAAATTCAGTAGCTCTGGGAATTTTATACTACCAGCTAATGATGAGGTGCAGTGTGGTGCTGAATGTCCCGTTGAGTGGTTGCAAGGTGGTCAAGTTGTATGAGTCTATTACCTCTTAAAGCTAGCCTACAGTAGTTAAGGAAAACCTGCAGTGTGGCTGCAGACATCAGTGGGAAGAATTGTCTAACCTATAGGGAGAACTTAAAATGGCACAACATGGCAGACGATGGGTTCCTAGATTTTCTGATGCAGTCTTGAACGCCCTGGTACAGGAAAAGAGCAGGAGGAGAGGTGCCCTATTTACACAAGGAGTGCAGGAGGGCCTCCAGAACAGAAAGTGGAAGCAGATAGAGGTTGAGGTGAACATGTGAATTTATGATCAAGGAATAAGAATAGGCTACTCGACTTTTCAAGCTTGCTGTGGCATTCAATTAAATCATACCTGATATGATTTTATTCTCAACTCTGCATTCCCGCATATCCCCAATAATTCATTCTCTTGGTATATATGAAACCAGCTTCCTCTGCCTTAAAATTATTTAAAGTTTCCAAATCCACTGCCTTTTGAGGAAGGGAATTCCAAAGACTCACAACTCTCTGAGAGAAAAAAATATTTCCTCATCTCTGTATTAATGAGTGACTCCCTACTTTTAAACTATAACTTCTAGTTCTAGATCCAGGTTTAAGACAAAGACTATCCCTCTAAGAATCTGGATACAATGCTGGAAAAGGTTTGTTGATCTCACTGTAGTGGTCAAGATCAGTGAATTCTTATTCTTTACCACATCCTATCAACTGCACTGCCAGGCACACTCCCTGTACAACCCATAAGGCTTCAGACATTCACCAAACAACTCATAACTGCCATTTCGAGTTCACCTCACCAGCTACATTTCCCACTCCTTCAAGCATCGTATGTATATTTCGCAGCCTGCACATACTGTCAACCATGATAGCCACATCAACGTAGCTCATTGCACCATGTTCATGGTCACAATACACGGTTGCATAACAAGGTAATGCACAACCTAAGGTATCCAGTTAATTTACTCACTCCATGGTGAAGGAAGTGATGACTACAACTGGACCAGATATTCCTTAGGTTATGGCTAAGAAGTGAAGCTAAGACAGTAGAAAATTATGCTCCAGTCTAATCTACTTCTAACATTGCACTGCCCTCTTAACCTATAATCCCTCCCAATATATAAACTGAGTGTTAGTGAGCACCACATTATTGTCCCATTAACCCTCCCACTTCATCACAACTCCACACTTGCAAGTTTCCTAAGTTGGATACCAAGTACTACTATCATTGAATGTTTACAGAACAGAAGAAAGATCAAGAAGAACAAGATACCGATGACAATTAAATATTGCCAATACATCTACTATTAACAATTACTTGCTCAGATATTGGCACCATAATTTAAAGAGTAGCTTCGAGGGAGGTCGTGAGTCAATCAGGCATCTGATCAGGGGAATTGAGTATTCAGCTACTAGATTTCCAGATTACAAGATGATCCATACATTCTGCTATGAAATTGAATGCTTTGGGGAGTACACGTACAATGAAATGTTTAGTATATTGACTAACCTGCCAGAAATCTGTCACTGAGAGAAAGTGAGGGCTGCAGATGCTGGAGATCAGAGAGAAAGTGAGGGCTGCAGATGCTGGAGATCAGGAGAGATTCCTGAAGAAGGACTTATGCCCGAAACGTCGATTCTCCTGTTCCTTGGATGCTGCCTGACCTGCTGCGCTTTTCCAGCAACACATTTTCAGCAGAAATCTGTCACTACCATGATGATGCTGTTCCTTTCGCAAGGTTATGTTGTCCTTGGTTTTTTTTAAAATGGGTTTTAAAAGGCAGAGCCTTCGATTTGTCTGGGATTAAGCCACTTTGATTATGGCTAACAGATGCTGCCAAAGGCAGCAATTAGGGAAAAGGGCTTTTAGGACTTTTTAAAACACTTGTACAATGAAAGGAGAGTGGCCAGTTCTCCCAGTTAAGGGATTTTTCTAGTTTGGTTTAGTTTTAGCTGGGGACTCAAGAAACTGCTGGGGATGGAGCAGCAATCTGTTGGAAGCTGCTGGAAAAAAAAGAGATTTCATGTTTCAGCCAATGATCCCGGGCTGATCCTCTCTGCAATCTCTCTCTCTCTCCTGTAAGAACCTATGTTTGAATTTACCTTTTTGCCAAAGGGTGTAGTTATGGAACGTTGAAGGAAATCAGAACAGTTCTTTGTTAAGTTGCGGGAATGCCATGTCAGTCGAGTTTTCAAATAGTTATTCTAAGTTCTGTTTTCTTTTTCTGGTGTTTCATTCAGTAGTCTGTAAATAAATTTTGTTTTGTTTAAAACTGAGTGGCTTGATCAGCCCTGCTTAAAACAACTACAAACGTTGGGCTCTAGGCTACCTTCTTGAATTGTTTTGAGGGGTTCTGGTCTGAATCATAACACTACCTAGAAGGGTTCTGGATCCAACTTGGTGCAATACTTTGGAAGAACTTGAACTCATTCTATCCAACATTGAAGTGATGCCAACATCAGAAGAACATTTGTTGACTTGACTAATGACTTAATGGTCAATATCCCAGCTTCCATTGCAACACAAACAGAAGCTAGGCAATGTCTAATTGTTGTAATGATAGCCTAAACTGAGGACATCAAATTACATCTTGTTATCTCAATTCCAGTCTCAAATTTGCTTTTTGGGTTTCTCAATATTCCAGTAATTTGCATTCCCACAGATAACTGGAATGGCTGAGGTGTCATCTCAGAAAGTAACAGGGGTCCATTGTTACAATTTCTGTTTTGTTTTAAAGTAGAAAAACTTCAAAATCTCAGATTTTTAAAATTAAAGACGTGATGCCAAAATATTCCATGGGTTAAAAAGAAACTTTCATTATACAGTAATCAAACAAAATTAACCACTCATATGCTTAAAACCCACAATTAACATGTGTTGAATATGAATTATCAGGCAAATTGTAGTCAATTATAGACAATAAATTACACAGTTAATGGCTGATACAATTAAGACAGACTTTAGAAATTGGTTCAGAAGTTCACAATATGGTCAACAAACTCAGTCACAAGGTTTATTAAAACTCTAAGCTTCTTACAAAGTATTTCAAATTTTCTTCTCTTAGGACTGAGCCTGATCCCCAGCTAACAGCAGAATAGAAGAAACAAAAGTTCCATGGGGTTGGTGTTCACCAAAATTGACATAATTCTGGAGAACCTCCTTAGCGCTGCTTGTGATGGTTGAAATGGTGTTGATCTTGGAGTAACAGAAACAGTTGTTTTATTTTATTTTATTTTCAGATTCTGAATCTGATCGCTTCCTTCTTCTTGTCTACTGTACAGTGGACTCATCAACTGATACTACTGAGCTGCAATAGATTTATCTTTTATATAGCCTCAATCACAGCTTGATAACCATAGATTTCATCATATCTTGAAATGTAAACCTTCCAGCCTTCTCAGGATGACAGTGATCTTCTTCTCACCACTGTCACTGGCAGCATCCCTGATTGTTACCTATCAATGATGCAATTCATGGCATTGCCCTGCCCAGGCTAAGATGGAGGACACTCAAACCGGGCCTAATAAATCTAAAGTGAGTCTTTTAGGCCCCTCAATGATATCCAGCAAGGTAATCTTCAGATCAACCAAGTATTAAAGCCACCAAAGTAGCCTAAGGAGAATTTGGACAAAAAAACGCCCACAAACTTGGCATTACGAGAATACACTAGGTAAAGAGTTATGATTTTGTACAGAATAGAGTCATGGAGTCATAGAGATGTACAGCCTGGAAACATACCCTTCGGTCCAACCTGTCCATGCTGACCAGATATCCCAACTCAATCTAGTCCCACCTGCCAGCACCCGGCCCATATCACTCCAAACCCTTCCTATTCATATACCCATCCAAATGTCTCTTAAATGTTGCAATTGTACCAGCCTCCACCACATCCTCTGGCAGCTCATTCCATACACATACCACCCTCTGCGTGAAAAATTGCCCCTTAGGTGTCTTTTATATCTTTCCCCTCTCATCCTAAACCTATGCCCTCTGGTTCTGGACGTCCCGACCACAGGGAAAATACTTTGTCTATTTATCCTATCCATGCCTCTCATAATTTTGTAAACCTCTATAAGGTCACCCCTCAGCCTCCGACGCTCCAAGGAAAACAGCCCCAGCCTGTTCAGCCTCTCCCTGTAGCTCAGATCCTCCAACCCTGGCAACATCCTTGTAAATCTTTTCTGAACCCTTTCAAGTTTCACAACATCTTTTCGATAGGAAGGAGACCAGAATTGCACGCAATATTCCAACAGTGGCCTAACCAATGTCCTGTACAGCCACAATATGACCTCCCAACTCCTGTACTCAATACTCTGACCAATAAAGGAAAGCATACCAAACGCCTTCTTCACTATCCTATCTACCTGCGACTCCACTTTCAAGGAGCTATGAACCTGCACTCCAAGGTCTCCTTGTTGAGCAACACTCCCTAGGACCTTACCATGAAGTATATAAGTCCCGCTAAGATTTGCTTTCCCAAAATGCAGCACCTCGCATTTATCTGAATTAAACTCCATCTACCACTTCTCAGCCCATTAGCCCATCTGGTCCAGATCCTGTTGTAATCTGAGGTAACCCTCTTCGCTGTCCACTACACCTCCAATTTTGGTGTCATCTGCAAACTTACTAATTGTACCTCTTATGCTCGCATCCAAATAATTTATGTAAATGACAAAAAGTAGAGGACCCAGCACCGATCCTTGTGGCACTCCGTTGGTCACAGGCCTCCAGTCTGAAAAACAACCTTCCACCACCACCCTCTGTCTTCTACCTTTGAGCCAGTTCTGCATCCAAATGGCTAGTTCTCCCTGTATTTCGTGAGATCTAACCTTGCTAATCAGTCTCCCATGGGGAACCTTGTCGAACGCCTTACAGGAGTCCAGATAGATCACATCGACTGCTCTGCCCTCATCAATCTTCTTTGTTACTTCTTGAAAAAACTCAATCAAGTTTGTGAGACACGATTTTCCACACACAAAGCCATGTTGACTATCCCGAATCAGTCTTTGCCTTTCTGTTCGCTATTTGTCAGATAAATTTAACACGGACTTTCTTTTGTGGCTCCAATTTCACCAGCTTGTGGACAAGCTGAAAGTTGCAATGGTTTAATTCTTAAATAGGGGTGTGGTAAGATGTAAAATAGAAATTTGCAATTGCGCTGAACGGAACTGTCATCGAAAAAGGAGATTATGGATAGTCCTGTCAGAATTTGCATATGCTGGCTGCCTCTTTCTTTATTCCTCCTTTTCTTCAAAAGTTGACCATAGCCCTGTAGCTAAAGCCAAATGTATGCTGTAGTCTTCAGGATGGCCAGGTAATATCAAAGTATATCACAGACAACTGTGAAAATGGGCATACATTACAGTACGTATGGGAGGGCTCCTCCAGAGTGGTCAAGATGTTAGAACATGAGGTTGAAAGTATACTAGAAATGTTACTGGAGCCCCTCTGAGTTGAGAGTTCAATTCCCACATCTGCAACTGAGCTAATTAAATCTAGCCTCAGTAATGATGATCATGAAACGAGCAGGAAGAAAATCTGGCATCCTTACCTAATTTGGCTTTCGTGTGATTCTAGACTATCGGCAATATGGTGAATATTACCTGCTCTCTGAAATAGCTAAAAAAGTCACTTACTTGTATAAAATCCCTTTAGAAATGTTGAGTATCAGCCATGATCTCACTGAATAGGGGAGCTGTCTTGAAGAGCTAAATAGCACAGTTCTGCTCCCACATCTTATGGCCTTTATGTAGAAGCCCAGTATCTCAGTGAAAAGAACAGGCTAAAGAATTTTCAAACATCTTTATGTGGAAACACAGACTGGATGATCCATTTTGCCTCCCCACTAAAGTCTCCATCATCATTCAATTCATTCCACATGATATCAGGAAATAGATTAATGTATTGAATATTGACAGGTTATGGCACCTGAAAGCATTGCAATAGTAGTACAAGAAACCTGTGTTCCAGAACAACCTCTACCCTTAGTCAAGATATTCTAATGCAGCACCAAAATTGGCATCTATTCAAAAATGTGGAAAATTAGCCAGCTTTGCCTTGTCCACAAAAAAAAAGACAGATTCAGTCTGGCTAATTACTGTTCCTTCCATCAGCTCTCAAACATCAGCAAAGTGATGGATTCTATCATCAATGCAATCAACTGCTACTGATTCAGCAACAATTTTCTCACTGTTGTTTTGTTTGGTTTCTACTGGACTCAGTAACGTAGCTTGGATTTATATAAGGGCTACAGACATGAATTCCATTCATAAGATGAGAGTGTCTGCCCTGAACATCAAATCAGTATTTGATTGAGTTTGGCATCAAGGAGTCCTTTTAAATTAAGTCAATGTGGATTGAGTGAAAGATACCCACTGGTGGGAGTTTTGCTGAGCAGAGAGGAAGATTATTGTGGTGTTTGAGATCAATGATCTCAGTCTTAGGATATTGTTGCAGGAGCTCCTGAGGCTAGTCTTCTTGTCCAACCATCTTCAACCATTTCTTTAATAGTCTTCCCTTCTGTTTAAATTCAGAAGTGGACTGTTTGCTAATAATTGCAGTATTTTGTTCCATTCACAAACCCTCAGAAAGCGAGGCAGCCTGTACTTGCATGGAACATGACCTGGACAACATTCAGGCTTGGATTAAAAAGTTGCAAGTAAAGTTCATAATATTCAAGTGTCAATGACCATCTCCATAAAATCTAAACATCTCCATTTCAAACCTACGATCCACAAGCCAGGAGTTGAATGGAATAATAAGCTCCACTTATCGAGATGAGTGCATTTGTATAAGGTAATAAATCCAAAACAATTGCTGTTAAAGTTGCATTAGTTCCATCCAATGTAATCTTGTAACAAAATATTTGAGTTATTAGGCTCACTCAGTGGTCTAGGTGAAAGTGAGGACTGCAGATGCTGGAGATTAGAGTTGAAAGTGTGGTGCTGGAAAAGCACTGCAGTTTAGGCAGCATCCGAGGAGGAGGAATATCAACGTTTTGGGCAAACATGCAAACAGGAATAAGGCTGAGAACCTCATGGATGGGGAGATAAATGGGAGGGAGGTGGGGGTAATGGTGATATGTCGGAGGGGAGGGTGGAGTGGATAGGTGGGAATGAAGATGGACAGGGTAGGACAGGTCATGAGGGCAGTGCTGAGCTGGGAGGTTGGAACTGGGATAATGTGAGGGGAGGTGAAATGAGGAAACTGGTGAAACCCACATTGATGCCTTTGGTTGGAGGGTCCCGAGGTTGAAGATGAGGTGTTCTTCCTCCAGGCGTAGGGTGGTTAGGGAGTGGCGATGGAGCAGGCCCAGGACCTGCATGCCGTCTGCGGAGTGGGAGGGGGAGTTGAAGTGCTCAACCACGGGGCGGTAGCTTTGGTTGGTGCGGGTGTCCTGGAGATGTTCTCTAAAGTACTCTGCAAGTGACTGGTCTTACCTGTCCATTTTCCTTCCCACCTATCTACTCCACCCTCCCCTCTGACCTATCACCATTACTCCCACATCCATCCAACTATTGCACTCTCAACTACCTACCCCCCCCCCCTCCCCCACCCCAGCCCCATTCCCCTCCCATTTATCTCTCCACCCCCAAGGTTCCCAGCCTCTTTTCTGATGAAGGGCTTTTGCCTCACTCAGTAGTCTGTCCTATCCCATTGAAAATCAGACAGGTGTGAACCAAATATAGACAGAGGAGGAGAATTAGTAGGAGTGAAAAACCTCGATTCCATTCTCTACCTTTGGTCCGGGCATTTCCCACCAACATCCGGGACAATCCATCTCTTTCGAAACTTCCAATTCACTGGCCCCCAGCACTTCATCTTCACTAAGTTACGTGCAGTCCTTATACATGTCCATATCCCACAATGACAGCCTGCAGGCCCTCAGTTTTTTCCTCTCCAACAGACCCATCCATTACCACCGCCCTCCACCTCACCAACAATACTAGCAGTGCTGGCAATTACATGAGGCAGTTCCAACAACCTTAACAATCTTAACACCATATATGATAAAACAGCTGTCTGTTATTTGAATCACCACTTAAACATTTACTCCCCTTTCCACTGGCATACACTGGCAGTAGTGTGTACCATCTGCAAGATGCAGCAAAGCAGCACTTTCAGAACTTATGACTTCCACTACTTAAAATAGCAAAGGAACATATGGGGGCACCCTGAATTTCCAAGTTATGCACAATGCTGAGTTAGGACTTATCTTTCACTGTAATTAGGTCAATGAACTGGAATTCAGAGTCGAGAGTGTGTTGCAGGAGAATCAACTTTTCGGGCATAAGCCCTTCATCAGGAAACAACCTGCAATTACCTGCCTAATAGCACAATAAATGTATTTATGTCACATGGACTGCAGCAGTTCAAAGAAGTGGTTCTCCACCACTTTCTTGTAATTATTGATAGGTAATATGTGGTGGCCTAGCCAGTGACGATCATATCCCATGCTTGAATTTTAAAATCTACTGCTTCAGTACAACAACTGTCTGCTGTGTGATGTTTCCCATGCCAGCTTGACTTTCATTGTGCTTACAATGGTAACATATGACCAAATTGTAGAGTGGAGTCACAAATCAGTAAAGTGAATGGCTTTTGTTATCTATAGTGATGTGAGAGCTACATTCTGGTGAGTGAAATATCACAGGCTTTATTGAACATATTTTCATATGATGATAATAGAAGACATTTCCTGGAAGCCCAACCAATTCAAATTCCAGTTCCATGTGATCTAACTTCAGCATGATGCAGCAACATTTACACATGCCTAATAGCTATACTTAAAGTAAAGAGATAAATTACTTACAGAAAAAGATGTAATAATATTATCTGCATTTCCACTCAACTGACATTTTAATAATACCTTTTACATTCCTCCGAGAGAAAGTCATAAGGCAGAATGTTATAGGGGTCTGAACAACACGAGCTGTGGTAATAGAATCTGACAAGAATTCCCATGATGCCTATCCCAAGGTCAGGAATATCTCACTCTATTATTTATGGTATTAATGAGTGGAGAGGCGAGTTTCTTCCTAGGCAGTGGTAAGTTGCCAATTAAGGGAAATTATTGCTTGTGAAATATCTTGTTGACAGTACAATTCACCTCATGATTGTTCAGCTTTCTATCTTACGAAACTTACCAAACAAACTAGATAGGAGGAAAACTCAGCAGTATTTGGTGACTTTAGCTCACCACCTGCTCCAAAGGACCTCTATGATGAGCATAGGGCACCAGCATTTTAGAGTATACTCCACAGACACTAGCCACACAAATGCCATGTTCATGGATATCGGCATCCCATGTGCCAGCCTCTCAAAACCCTCTTAGCACATCTCTGATACACCTTCAGGTTGCTTCTGCATTTCAATGCTGCACCAGCAACTATCATTGTAATACTTTTGCACGGACTCAGGGACACACACCTAACTCATGGACTAGAGCCTCTTTGTTTGCTCTGTTAGTGTGCAGTCACTCTGAGCCTAACTGGATACTCACAGAATTTGTGCCTTCTGTTGACTTGCAATGCTTTGCCTTTCCATTAAGTGCAGACACAAAGAAAGGAAGCTTGATGTGGTTGTCAGCAGGTCTCAGTCAAATCAAAGCGAATAGCCTTCATTCAGGGGCTCCCAGAACAATATGTCAAGGACAACATCTAAAACCAGTCTGGGGAGGCAATGGCCTGGGGCAATTATCACTGAGCTATTATTCTAGAAATTTAGCTAATGTTCTGGGGACCTGGGTTCAAATCCTGCCATGGCAAAATTTGATTTTGATAAAGAATGTGGAATTAAGAATTTCATACAGACCAAGCAACCATTGCTGATTGTTGGAAAAAAACTATCTGTTCACTTTAGGGAAGGAAATCCACCATTTTTACCTAGTCTGACCTACATATGACTCCAGATCCACAGCGATGTGGTTGACTCTTAACTGCAATTAGGGATGGACATTAATTGCTGACCTAACCAGAGACCCATATCCCATGAATGAAATAAAAGATGTCCAAGTGCTTGGAATTGGTCAGTCAGCCACTCAGGCTAGGGGGTGTCAAGAACCCCTCCACACAATGAGCCCAGAATTGATATTGGCTCTTTCTGTCCTTTTGGAGATAGTTTTTTCCTAGAATGAGAGAGAGACAGGCTTTAAATGAGATGAAAGTACGTGGCACCACTGTTACTTTTGATGCAAGGCAAGTTGATCCATGGGAGTGAGTAGGCAACACTAATGATCAGGTCTGATTCTAGCTCCATCTTACCATGCACCATTTCAGAACAACTCATCACTTATTGGATATCCTTCAAAAGATTAGTACTCCTTTTGCTCACACAATCTTTAAAGGGATGTTGTACACTCAAACAATCATGGATGTTCTGAAGCTGCCCTGCTTGGACACGAAATATTTCTGAACATGTCAGAATGGCACTGGAATTCTATAACAGGGAACTGGAGGTCCTAATCAAGGGGATGGTGCAGAGGAGACTATGCCATCAGACTTTGGCAGACTGGTTCGAGGTCACCAACCAAGTCAGCACTATCTCCAGAGTCTGGAGGAATGGCCTGATCTCCGAATGCCAGTAGCCTGGGCATTTCTTCCTCTGCTAGCTGTGGAGGTATCACAGTGAGAAGCTCTCTATACCTAACATTTCAAATCCCGTCCTCAGAGATTAAGGAGGTAAATCCTGGGGGAGCTGATTGTTTCACTGCCAACTGCTGGTTGTGGACATGCCGGTCATACCTGCAAGCCACAAGGGAGAGAAGGTGTTTTGTTCCTGTGATTAGAAGTGGTGTGCAATGAATGAGACGGACAGCAGGGCTATTGTGAGAGTTTCAGTGAATGAAAAGACCCAATATTTACACATTTGGTGAGATATCAGTCTCTCAGCATCACCACATGAGTAGACCCAGTCTTTCCCTGGGAGGGCAAAATTTATTCCTCGTATTCTTTACCTCAAATCCATCACCCCCTTCCCTTCAGCCTTCAACTCCCAGTTCCTGAAAAAGAAATTGCCAAGTCTTCATCCTAAGGTACAGCCAGGTCGTATGTCCATTTCCTCTGTGTTTTTGCAGTTGGAGCTGATTAACTGATCATGGTCCACTCACTTGAGTGATCTAATCAGATAGCCTCCGATGAAAAGTGCCCAGGTCCCTGACCAGTGGTTGTACATCCCCAGGCTTTGCTATAGAATCCAGGACTGACTCTGACCTACTGCAGAGGATTTCAGTGGCAGGGATTTCTGAACAAGATCACACCAACTACAAGCCTAACTATGGCTAATCATAGAGTCATAGATCTGTTAGATTGGTACTGGAGGCTGACCTTGACTTAATGCACTGAGATCCCCTGGCTGATAGGTAGCTCCTTGGTTTTCTGTGAGGAACACTCTCCTAAGAGTTTGAGGCATGTCTGCTTGTTTACTGCAAATGCTGTGTATTTGCTGCATATGATGCAGCACACTACCATTAAAGAAGTTGTACACTCCTTCTATCTGAGCTAAAAGTTGTTAAGGATTGAAAAAGTGTAAAAGAAATTATTCAGTCGAGAAGTAAGTGTTGTACAAATCTTCAGTGTTGAAAGTTGAATCTTTTGATAAATAAATTCTGAAAAAACACTCAAGATTATTAGTGAATTATTAAATTTAGTCATGAATATATCTAATGAGACAAAATGTAAGATAAAGATTCATTTCAAACATTTCTTAAAGGATGAGTGGAAGTGGGCAATGACTCAATAATATAGGGCTTTTTATAGACATGTCATTTCTGTCTAATAACGTAAATATTTAATTTTAAAAGGATTTCAATTGTATAATAATTTTCTAGACATTCAAATATAATGTATTTGAAATCTTCATGAGAAAAGAAATTACATTTTTAATGTGCTATCCTTTTATTATCATGTATCATATCAGTGAGATTAGATGCTGTTACAAATCTATTTTAACCCTCTGAAGACTAAAATACTATATAGTATATAATATTGTCTAACTATCAACTTTTGGGTGGTGATAGTCCATATTTTCATTGTCTTATTTATTTGTTTATTTCTTCCTGTCCACAAGAAGATGTAAATGTATTCCTTTAGATGGCTAGTAGATATCATAAAAGGTAAAGTCACCATAGTCCCAGAGGACCATGGGGCTATTCTCTCACTAGAGACAGACAACTGGTGGTGAAATTGTTCTGAGAATCACCATGCCTCAGTTGAGGAACAAAGTTGAGAAGGTGGAACCTTCATGGTAACCTTGGCCAGTATGGTTCAGTTGATACAATATATGTACATTATTCCATTAGAGTCCAAATGGTAAGACTCTATTTTGCATTTCTGTGTGGTTTTCACTTGAAGTGCATTGGGGCAGATCTTGTTCTTGACCCCAAGATTTTGCATGATCAAGCTATTTATATAATTCAGGATGTGCTCCCAGCACTGTTAATATGGCCTATTAAGGGCGTTTACCTCTGGAAGAGCGTAGAAGCTAGCACAGTAGAGTTAAAATCCCAGAGCAATAACTTGAAGACCAAACTAAGCATATCAGGAGGTTTAATGGCTACAAGATTTCAGATCCACTTTCCCTCCAGATTTGGAGTTTAACTGTCGTATATAAGGCGATGAGAGAAGGTTTACAAAAGAAATGATATAAATAGAGCAGGAGGCATTATAATTCAATGGTAGTGTCATTACCTTTATGCCAGAAAATCTTGTTTCAAGTCCCATCCGTTTTGAAGGTTTGTCCTAACACATCCAAATAGGTTTATTACAAAGGTGCACAAACACAATGTACATGAAATGATCTTGTAAACAATATTGGAAACATTCAAATGAAACCCTTTATGGGTGTGGCTAAGAGCTATATTTTACAATAATATTCCATTTCTGACTTGTCTTACTAAATGCTGAACAATAAAGTAGAAGACAATGTTCCCCCTAATATATAAAGTGATCATCAGTTATTTGTATGTTGATGGACTTTGGCTCAATCTACCAACTTACTTTCTTCTATGTGTGAGCCAAGTCCTGCATGTTCTTTTAAATGAAGCAATAGGAGAAGATATTCGGTCTCACACTCTTAATTTATTTTAAACAGTAAGTGGATAAAGCATTCAGAGCTCTGGGTCTAAACCTTTCCGTCCCTGACAAACTACAAAGTGTGCCAGTTCAAAAAGTAAGACCCCATTCTGTCCCTGACCCAGTCTTTTATACAATAAAAAACGTCATACAAACACTGAGGTAGAATTATCTTCTGATTGGCTGTTGATCTGACTCCATTCTCCGCCTCCTCGCATTCCCAGATGTCCGACCCCACCTGACCTCCTTTTGCCCGCGAAACGGAGCATCACGTGACCTCCTCGGCCCGCGAAACGGAGCATCACGTGACCTCCTCGTACTCTTCCGGGGCGCGAAACGGAACGTCACGTGACCGCCCCGCAATCTTCCGGGGCAAACCGGAATGTCACGTGACCGCCTTCTGCATGCGTTACAAAGCGTCATCACAGGCTTCCGAATGCTGAATATATTTAACACTCGCAGCCAGCCTTCTATTTTACAAGTAAGCTATATATTTACAATGTGTGGGAGATTTGTTAGAACCAAAACAGCCACCTTGTCGTATATTAAAAGCCTGGAATCCATTTTAAATCTTATATTCGTGTCTGCTTGTTAAGTTGGTACGTTCCCAGGCTTAGTGAGATTGTTGACTTTGCAGCTGTACTAACACCGGATAGTGAACTCTTTCCCAGCTTGGGAATGTTCTTCTTTTACAAGAATCTATTGTAATACTCATACTTTCTTATCAGCTACTAACCAACACTGTCCAGACACTACGTGACTGGGGCTAGTGATGGGACAAAGTGCCTACTTACTCATTATACTGCAATTAACAGTTTGCTAATTGTTAAATGATTGTAACCTATGTAATCACACAACTGTCTGTATCTCGTTGATGTGACTTGTGACCATTAGGTTGACTTGTCTCTGCCTGTGAGCTCACAAATAAACAGTCAATAACTCAAGGTTTGTATGGTGTGATTCACTATTCCTTTAAATTGGACCGCTACGAGCAAGTCAGCCATTGCATAATTCATTTCATCCCCAACAGCATGTTTCTTGCTGGATTATTTCTTCTGGCTGTTGATGCAATTGTGTATTTGTTGAAACTTTGTTATACTTGGCTAAAGTTTGAATGTTCTGCAACAAATGGTCAAATTGTTTTTGATTTTTTTTTGTTTACTTAAAAGCAATATGTTTCTAGCCATGGGTGGCCAGGTCAGGTTGGGAACTGAGGTTGGCTGGAAGAATGAACAGGATCTAGACAGAGCAAGACAAGCTGTTACAATAACAACTAAAGAATGAATGGCTCTCTGCAGGAGACTATACTATCTGGTGCCTTCAGGAAGGTATTCTTTTACCTCAAATTCAGTAAGGACTAATGCACAAGACAACTTTGCTACACAGAAAAAGATTCAAGCTAAAGTCTGTCAATTTGCTCCAGTTACAACTGCAACCTTTAAGGAGGTATGACTGCGTGAAAGTCTCTGTGGCACTTTTCTCTTGTGCATTCGGCTATTCCTAGGCTACTGTTGCTAAAGTAAGCAACATTTTAGTTTTCTGTGCATTGCTGTGCACTGGAGATGGACTCTCCCTGTAATGAACAGATTAATCTTAATTTGTGTCATCAAAGACAAGCAGACAAAGCAAACAAAGGTTTTCCAAGGATTGTCGACACACCCATGACCATCATATTATTTATAAGATGCAAATTGTCTTGTTTGTATCGCATGTGAACTTGTCCTACATTCTGAAGCAAACAAGCAACATAGCATGTACATAGATACCTGTTATCTTGGCTGCAGCCAAAATTTGGTTCTTCTGTAGTACTCTTCTGTGCCAGCTATATTTGACTTATATTTGACAAGTTTGAAAGTTGTCTGCTGAATCTTAAAGTTTATTTCCTCTTGCTAGGGTTCATGACTCCAGTCTGGAACCTATGCACATGCCAAAGCATGCCTCCAATAACAGCTGTAGAACACAGAATTAGTGTCCCACAGCAATGTTTTCACTGCCCAGACAACATTGCAGAGCACTGTAATACTTTAATGATTGGGCATCAAGATTTGTGACAGTTTGGTGCATGCTGTATAACTCCACATTCATTGCCTTCATTGTCTCCACCTATCAGGCAAGAAACTGAAGATCAAGATTGTGAAGAAGAGGGGGAGAAGGAGGGGAAAACACAACTGGGGGAAAAGGGGTGCTCCAATTTAGACAGGCCTTTTTGTCTGGGCACTCAGTGATAAAATAATTCACCATTGATATAAATACCCTCAGTCACAATTCCTGACTCAACAACGATATTTCCTCAGTCACTGACCACCATCACATTGTCCTCTTTTGGGCGACACAAGCCAGCAGAAAATGCATATTCTAAACTGATTTTACGAATTCAATCACATAATGCATTGAACAGTTAATTAATCATTTGACCTTATGCAGTTCCATGCTCAGAGGGCATGACTTCTGAAGATTGAAATGCAGCAATCTGTACTGGCTGGCTGATGGGCAACAGCAGGGGCAGTAGTGAGCTGAGGAGTTGGTAATAGAAATGTTTTTACCCTGAAAGCAGATAGCAGTTTCATGTTACAAATGACCATCACTGAGTCACCGCTTTGAGGTCCTACAGTTCTGATGGAAGCTCGACTGATAGAATGCTATGACACCCAGGAAGTCTTTTGAGTAGCAGTATCCAGAATAGATGGAAGTGGTCTGAATGTGCAAAGTAGCAGTTTGTGATGCCAATGCACCAGTCAGATTTTTGGTTTTGTTTGTGATGAAGCTGTTTAAGAGATAAACAGTGAAATCAGCTAAAAGATGCTGCATGGTTGATTCAACCAATATGTTAACAGAGTGGTTGTGTTTGTGTGGGCTCCTTCAAGTTAATTGGAGTATAACATTGATGAGAAAGGCCAGTTTTCTGGGCTAACTACAAGAACATAGAACATACAACTTTACAGCGCAGTACAGGCCCTTCAACCTTCGATATTGCGCCGACCTGTGAAACTAATCTGAAGCCTATTTAGCTTGCACTATTCCATTTTCATCCCTATGTTTATCCAATGACAATTTAAATGCCCTTAAAGTTGGCGAGTGTACTACAGTTGCAGGCAGGACATTCCCTGCTCCCACCACTCTCTGAGTAAATAAACTACCTCTGACATCTGTCCTGTACCTGTCACCCCTCAATTTGAAGCTATGTCCCCTCATACTAACCATCACCATCCAAGGAAAAAGGCTCTCACTGTCCATCTTATCTAACCCTCTGATTATCTATTATGTCTCAATTAAGTCACCCCTCAACCTTCTCTCTAATGAAAACAGCCTCAAGTTCCTCAGCCTTTCCTCATAGGACCTTCCCTCCATACCTAGTAACATCCTAGTAAATCTCCTCTGAACCCTTTGCAAACTTCCACATCCTTCCTATAATGCAGTGACTAGAATTGTACACAATACTCCAAGTGTGGCCACACCAGAGTTTTCTCCAGCTGTAACATGACCTCATGTCTCCGAAACACAACCCCTCTACTGATAAAAGCTAACACACCATATGCTTTCTTAACAACCCTATCAACCTGCGTGGCAACTTTCAGGGATCTATGTACATGGACACCGAGATCTCTCTGCTCATCTACATGAACAAGAATCTTTCAATTAGCCCAGTACTCTTTACTCCTGTTGCTTCTTCCAAAGTGAATCACTTCACACGTTTCCGCATTGAACTCCATTTGCCACCTCTCAGCCCAGCTCTGCAGTTTACCTATGTTCCTCTGTAACCTGCAACATTCTTCAGCACTGTCCACAACTCCACTGACCTTACTGTCATCTGCAAATTTACTAAACCATCCCTCTACGCCCTCATCCAGATCATGTGTAAACATGACAAACAGCAGTGGCACCAAAACAGATCTTTACAGTACACCACTAGTAACTGAACTCCAGGATGAATGTTTCCCATCAACTAACACCCTCTGTCTTCTTTCAGCTAGCCAATTTCTGATCCAAACTGCTAAATCACCCTCAGTCCCTTGCTTACATGTTTTCTGCGATAGCCTACCGTGGGGAACCTTATCAAACACCTTACTGAAATCCATATACACCACATCAACTGCTTTACCATCATTCACCTGTTTGGTCACCTTCTGAAAAAACTCAATAAGATTTGTGAGGCACGACATCCCCTTCACAAAACCATGTTGACGATTACTAATCAACTTATTCCTTTCTGGATGATTATAAATTCTATCTCTTATAACTATCCCAACACTTTACCCAAAGTAAGGCTCACTGGTCTATAATTACCAGGGTTGTCTCTACTCCCCTTCTTGAACAAGGGGATAACATTTGCTATCCTCCAGTCTTCTGGCACTATTCCTTTAGATAAGGACGACATAAAGATCAAAGCCAAAGTATCTGCAATCTCCTCCCTGGTTTCCCAGATAATCTTAGGATAAATCCCATCCAGCCCAGGGGACTTATCTATTTTCACACTTTCCAGACCTGCTAATACCTCCTTCTCTGAACCTCAATCCCATCTAGTCTAGTAGCCTGTATGTTAGTATTCTCCTCGACATCATTGTCTTTTTATAGTGTGAAAGACCTCCTTGTCAACAAAAAGAATTCTGTTGAGTTTACAACGTGAAATTTATTGTATTATAGCAACTGTTTAGAGGTTATATGATGTATGTATTACATATAGTATATAATATAATATATTACACATTTAATATATAATATCTATAATATATATTACATTGCCATAAAAGGCTGTTAGTAACACACTAGCCTCATGTGACATACCTGTCTCTTAGAAGCTCCCTTCGTCGACAAATTGGATCATATTGGATCACGCTGTCACAGTGGATGGTATTTACTCCACTTAAATAAGTATTAGTCTTTACAGATATTTATAGATTTTCTAGTATGTCATTTATGTTATTTAAGTACTAATCTTCAATCGTTCCAAAATAGCAGCTTTCTATAAATATAAACTTGGCAAAGGCAAATTCAGCAAAACAGAGTTTCCTTATATGGTATCTCTTTTCCAACCCAAGAGAAAGGAACATTGAAAGAAACAACCCAGAGAGAGAACTCAAAGTTTTTGTTTTGCTGCAGCAGAGAAAGAAGGCTGTACCTATTAGCTTTGAAACCAAACTCCATACCCCAACTGAAAGCAAAACTAAACCTTCATCCATACAAGTTTGACTGCACCAACTCATGCTTCTTTTGTCTCATAAAAATAAAATCCAGGGAGCTCAAAGTTGCTTACCCACTACTTCTGAATCAGACATTCTGATACCATTGTGGCAACATCTCTCTGCAAAAGAAACAGTGCAGAACAAACCTCTCTTAAACACACAGTACCATCACCCTCCTTAAAAGGTAAACCATCAATATACAAAGATGGTTTTATTTCAAGAACTTTAGTCTCACACTATTAGTACTTGACATTATGCAGATATTCAATACTACAGTCCATCTCAGTCAGTTTCTTCTTTCACTGAACACCTTCCTCTTTAGTCATCAAAATCATGAAAAACCCTCGGCAATGAAATTCTCTTGTCCTGCCATATGCATCATTTTCAAATTTAATGGCTGTAAAAATAAATTCCATCGAAAAAGTCTGGTATTTTTATCCTTAGGTTTTCCAAAAGCATTAAGGGGTTACGATTAGTGTACACAATTGTCTCAGATATATTACTGGCAACCTAACTGTTGAATGCAACAACATCAACAAGGTCCCATTCTCAATGGTGAAAAATTTATTTTGATGAATATTTAACTTTTGGGAGAAATCATTATCGGTGATCCCTCGCAGATGAGGATGATTCTCTTCCACTGTCAGGGTGAAGCCAAAATTGGCTGAACAGACCATTGTGGCTACTGCAGATTCTGTTACACTTGGGTAAGTGGTGGTCATAGGAAGGGGTGGGTGGGCAATTGGTGAGGCATTGCACTCCTTTTGCAGTTTTCACCTGGTTTCCATTTTTTCCAATGGTAAGTCTCGAGGTGCACGTGCCTTCCCTGATGTTCCTCATCCACTTTGGATGGTCTTGGGCCAGTGATTCCCAGCTGTTTGTGGGAATACTGCAATCCACCAGAGAGGGCTGAGGGCATCACTGAACTGGTTCCTCTGTCCAAGTGAGACTCCCCTGCCACTTCAAAGCTGGGAGCAGAGTATCTGCTTGGGGAATCTCTTGTAGGTCAGGTAGACAACATACCCAGCCATTTTAGCTGATCAAGGGTGGTCAAAGCCTCAATGCTGAGGATGCTGGCCTGGTTGAGAATGCTGGTGTTGGTGCATCCTTCTTCCCAATGGATTTGCAGGATCCTGTGTAGGCAGTATTGGTGGTACTGCTCCAGTGCCTTAAGGTGTTTGCTGTAGATGGTCCACATCTCAGAACTACATAGGAAGGCAGGAGCTATCACAGTTCCTTAAACCATGATCTTGGTGTCAGATCTGATGACATTATCCTCAAACACCCTTTTCACCTTACATGGTTGAAGGCTGTGCTAGCACATTGGAGCCAATGCTGGATCTTTTGAATTATAGCTGTTTTGGCCAACAGGACATTTCTGAGGTATCGGAAGGCTTCCTTGATCAGGGATTTGTTCCACAATGCTAGGTCAGGTTGCGCAAACCTCTGAGATTGCACATACATACGCATCATCTGTATACTATATCTCAATGACACTGATTAGGTAACTTTGGTTTTGGCTTGAAGGCAGCGGAGGTTGAATAATTTCCCACGGGTTCTGTATGTTAACTCCACTCCAGTAAGGAGTTTGTCAACGGTGATGTGAAGCATTGCAGTGAGGTAGATCGAGATCAGTGTTGGGTCGATGACGCAGCCCTGCTTGACACTGTTCCAAAAATGGAAGGAATTCTCAATAGGTCTTTCTATCCTCACATCATCTGCTTGTAAGAGTACAGTACAAACAGCCTTATCACTTGCATCAATAGCCACTTTGAGTGGCTTTGTGTAATTAGGTGTTGCTAATACTGGAGCAGAAGTCAACACAGCTTGCAGGCTGTCAAAAGCCTTCTGACACTCCTCGAAGCACTGAAATTTTCTGCACTTCTTCAACAGGTAGTCAATGCAGTGACCACATTGCTAAAACTCAGTACAGATTTTTGATTAGAAACCACTTAGTCCCAGGAATTGTAACACTTCCGTCTTCATCGACAGTATGGGAAATAGCCCAATAACTTCTGTTTTCACATTCCACGGGGCCATCTGTCCATGTCCAATGATATGGCCTAGGAGCGTGACTTGGGCTTTTGTGAACTCACTCTTAGGAAGGCTTATCACCAAGCCCACCTCCTGAAATCGAACAAACAATTTCACTAGATGCTCAAAATGTTCCTTCCATGTGTCACTAAAAACCACCAGTTTGTCAATGTAACCATGTTATGGACCAGGCCAGGCTTCTCAAAATATTTCAAGAAGGTAGCCTAGGCCCTAAGTTTTTCTTATTTTAAAGTAAGATGTGAGATGGATATTCCAGGAGTGAAGCAGCTGGTCAAACCACTCGGCTTTAAGCAAAATAGCATTTATTTAAATATTACAGTTGAAAAACAAACAAAAGAAAACAGAATTTAGAATAACTTAACTATTGGAAAATGTGACTGACCTGATCCAGTAACTATTATTAATTAACAGTTCAATTATAGTAGCATCCCATAAACACACCCCTTGGCAAAAGGTAAATTTAAACACAGATTCTTACAGGCAGGAGGGAATAACATCCTAAGAGATTTCAGAAGAAGACCAGAGGAGTTCTTTACTGAAGCTTGAAACTCCCCTGGACTCACATCTTGTGACTGCTACAATTTAAACAAACGAGAAAAAAAACCTGAACTCAGAGAACTGGCCACTCCCCTTCCATTGTTAAACTAACCTCTTCCTAGATTTTTCAACACCTCTACTTTTACAACCTCTCTTGAAAAAAACCAAGGACAAAAAAACTTTTTAAAGTGGCAGCATTATCACAACTATACAATTGGGTAATCCCGAAATGACCTTCCTGGTTAGTCTTTGAAAAGTGACTGATACTGGAGGTCGCTGAAATGGTGGACATCTTCCTTCCTCGACACCTCTGCTTCCATTTCCAGGGATAGACTGTCCAGGTTACATACATACTTACACCTTGCTTCCATTCTCCCAATACCCCTGTCTGCATTGCATTTGCTCCAACGATGCAAACTTTGACCAAGGAGCCTCCAAAATGTCTACCTTCTTCCTCAACAGAGGATTCCTCAGCTATTACCCACACAGCAATAGGGTTCCCCTTGTCTTTACCTACCATGCCATCAGCATCCACATCTAGAGGATCTTTAGCCACCATTTCTACCACCTCCAGTGAGATGCCACCATCGACACCTTTTCCGTTCCCCTCCTTTGCCAGTCTTCCATAGGGACACCATGGTCCACTCTTCCTTCACTCCCAACAAACTTCCTCTGCAACTGCAGAAGATGTAACACCTGTCAGTGCACTTCTTCCCATCTCAGTATCCAAGGGCCCATTCACACCTTCCCGGTGAAGCAGCACTTTACTTGCACTGCACACAATCTAGGCTACTACATTCACTGCTCACAGTATGGTCTCCTCTACTTTGGAGAAACAACACATAGACTGGGTGACTGCTTCGCAGAACATTTGCTTCTGTCTGCAAAAAAGACCCTGAACTTCCAGTTGCCTGCCACTTCAACACACCACCATGTTCCCTGGCCAACATCTCCCATCTCAGGCTTGCTGCAGTGTTCAGTGAAGCTCAGCACAAGCTGGAAGAACAGCACCTCATTTTCCACTTGGGGACCCTGCAGCCTCCTGGACTCAATATCGAGTTCAGTAACTTTAGGGCTTAAGCTCTGCCATGTGCTTACCCCAATATCCACACAGTAGACTTTGTTATCACATATTTTGTGAGTATACAAAACCCATTGTTAGCCACTAACAGTCTCCATTAATATCTATTCACCCTCCAAGCCAGGTTATTATCCACTCCTTTGCCCAACTGTCCTTCTCTCTCTTTGGGCTCTATCCCCACCTATCATTTACTCCTTACCCCCTGCCCCCACTCTATCTTCTGTATATAAACTGACATTTTTCTAGCTACCATCAATTCTGAGGAAGGGTCATTCAGCCCAAAATGTTAACTCTGATTTCTCTTCACAGATGCTGCCAGACCTATTGAGCTTTTCCAGCAATCTTTATTTTTGTTTATACTTTTGTAACATCTCAGTTGTCTGATTTTTCACTGGCTTTTCAACCACAGCAGTTATTACTTTTACCTGTGATCCAACCATATCATTACAGAGGAAAAACTCTATTTCCAGAACAGAGAATTTCTCTATTAGTCTTACCACCACTTTGAACCGCACTCTTCAAACTAACCTTGTTATGGAATACTATTCTTCTCACCAAGTATTCATTTTTTGCCACCTGTTCTAGCAGTACTCCTTCTCAATTGCATATTTCCTCATCTTTCACCATCAAAAATGAACTTGTTTCCATATCCCTTAAAATTTTAGTTTCTTCACCCAGTCCTCCTCGTACACATCAATTAACCTTACCCACACATCAATTCTTTAAAGAGATCTGGCACTTGCTTCTCAACCAACCTCTGACCAGGCTGTACACTCTGTTGCAGCTTTTTATCTTCCACTGTGACCAACCTGATCCAGTAACTATTAGTAACTAACAGCTCGATTATAGTAAAATCGCATAAACTCAGGCCTATGCTCTTTTACCACATCATATTCCCAGTGTTTTTTTTAAACTACCAACATTACAACTACAACTGCCTGTGATATAATTTATTATCAGGAAAACCACCTGAGGCTTTTTTAGAATCATAGAATCCTTAAAGTGTGTAAGTGGGCCATTTGGCCCATTGAGTCCACACTGACCCACTGAAGAGCATCCCATCCAGACTCCCCTCCATACCCTAACCCTTTAACCTTATATTTACCATGGCTAATCCACCTAGCCTGCAAATCTCTGGACACTATGGGCAATTAAGCATGACCAATCCACCTAACCTTCACATCTTTGAACATTTTTTACCTCTTATGGATTTCCTTTTTACCGTGTGGTAAACTATCCTTATTATCCTCAATAAGATCTCTTTTTCCTTAACCACCCAAGGATTCCTCTTTTCCACAATTTCTATCCATCACAAATTAAAATTGATGTCAGAAGCCAAACTTCGATGTATGAACTAACACTTTTATCGCTAATCTTACAATTTTAGTTCTCTGCACTTCCATATGTATTCTCACTACTTCAAAACATGAACTTTTGAACTCCAAAATAACATTCTCTCATATGTCTGATCTATTTTCAATACTGATATCCACCTATCAAAGTTACTGTGTTGATTCTTTCAAATTCCATATGTGCTTGACAAGATATGTGCTCCTGAGATTCCTAAAATGCTGATTGTAGATGTCTGGCACTAGTTCATATGCAGTTAAGAAAGCTTTTCTTCACCTCGTCACACTTCCCCGATATCTCCTTTGATAGCAATGTAAACACGGCACTAGCTCCATTTTGTTTGAATCAACAATACCCACATGGCCAGTAGCCATTTCATTTGTTTAGTCACTTCTCCAAATGAAATGTAAAAGGCTTCTGTGTCCTTCTCAAACCTAGGCAATACTTGGACAAAGTTAAACAGATTCCCACCAGGCCTTTGGCTACAATGGGTTCACGCTTCATCATTATCCTCATCATAACTCCCACCTTTTATCTTTACCTCCTCCATTTTAAGTCTACTTTCACTTTCAGTTTCAACTTCTGAAGTTCAAAAGTTCTCTCTTTCTCCCTTTCTTCTGCTTAGGCTATTCTTTCTTTCTCTTTTGCCTCTAATTAAAGCTGCTTCATTTGCATTTGAATTTTAACCATTTCTAAAGCCTCTGATTGCATTTCTGGCAAATGTAAATGCTGAGCTATTGCTGCAATTATCTCCCCTTTCCTCATGGGCATAGGCAACCTGAATTTCAGCTTGTCTGCCAATAGCAAAAACTTTGTCTTATCACCTTCAGTAAACCACCCCAAGTGACTTTTTCCACACCCAGGAAATGTTTAGTCACTGAAAGGGCCATTATTACACAAAGCGCATCCTATTTAAAGCAACTGAATGCAACACACTAAAGAGTTTTTGGCTGGAATAGTGGCTCAGTGGTTACCACTGCTGCCTCAAAGCGCCAATAACACATGTTCAATTTTAGCCTCAGGTGACTGTGTCGAGTTTGCACATGCTCACTTTTTCTGTGATTTTCTTTGGGTGCTTCAGTTTCCTCCCACAGTCCAAAGATATACAGTTTAAGTGGATTGACCATTGTAAATATACTGACTATTGGGATAGGGTGGGATGCCCTTTGGAGGGTCAATGCAGATTTGATCAGCCAAATGGCTAATTTATGCACTGTATGGATTCTATGATTGATCAGATCAACTCACCTCATTTTTATGCAGCTCTCAATTCTCTCCTCCTTCCCCTGACAACTGAATGGTGCCAATTCCCAATGTGTAAGTCAGAGCAATTACCTGGATGCAGAGATTGGTTACTTGCTTCTCAAGGGCCTTCAAATAGAATCATAAGTTACAGAAGAAGTACTTCCACCCATCAAGACTACACCAACAAAGACTACACTAATCTGCACTCATTCCATGTTTCAATGCATCGTTCATATCCTTGATTATTACGACATTTAATATGCTCATCCAAGTACTTTTTAAAGGTTGTAAGGTTTCAGTCTTGACTACCCTCCCAGACAATGGTTTTCCTTAAGTCCCCCCTAAACCTCCTGCTTTTCACTTTATAATTATGGCCCCTTGTTATTGACCCTTTAACTAAGGGGAACGGCTGCTTTCTATCCACTCTGTTCATCCCTTCATAATTATACATAACACAATCAAATTCCTTCTCAGACTTCTCTGCTCCAAAGAATACAACCTATTTTTCTGTCTTCCTGCATGTTTCAAGCTGGATGTTGCCTCTTCCACCCTTGGTATATGCAAGTAAACATCACAAAGTCACCAGCCTGATTGCATCATCATGGCTACTTTTTGACCAACACATGCTCAACATCAGCCTGTCAGGATTTCATTTTGATGCTCAGGAACAATTTTGAATTTTATGTTTCTGCCAGGTCATAGAATCATAGAGTCATAGAGAAGTACAGCATGGAAACAGACCCTTCAGTCTAACCTGTCCATGCCGACCAAATATCCCAACTTAATCCAGTCCCACCTGCCAGCACCCAGTCTATATCCCTCCAAACCCTTCCTATTCGTATACCCATCCAAATGCCTCTTAAATGTTGCAATTGCACCAGCCTCCACCACATCCTCTGGCAGCTCATTCCATACACGTACTACCCTCTGCATGAAAACGTTGCCCCTTAGGTCTCTTTTATATCTTTTCCCTCTCACCCTAAACCTATGCCCTCTAGTTCTGGACTCCCCGATCCCAGGGAAAAGACTTAGTGTATTTATCCTATCCATGCCTCTCATAATTTTGTAAACCTCTATAAGGTCACCCCTCAGCCTCCGGCGCTCCAGGGGAAACAGCCCCAGCCTGTTCAGCCTCTCCCTATAGCTCAAATCCTCCAACCCTGGCAACATTCTTGTAAATCTTTTCTGAACCCTTTCAAGTTTCACAACATCTTTCTGACAGGAAGGAGACCAGGAGTGCACGCAATATTCCAACAGTGGCCTAACCAATATCCTGTACAACCGCAACATGACCTCCCAACTCCTGTACTCAATACTCTGACCAATAAATGAAAGCATACCAAACGCCTTCTTCACTATCCTATCTACCTGCGACTCCACTTTTCAGGAGCCATGAACCTGCACTCCAAGGTCTCTGTGTTCAGCAACACTCCCTAGGACCTTACCATTAAGTATATAAGTCCCGCTAAGATGTGCTTTCCCAAAATGCAGCACCTCGCATTTATCTGAATTAAACTCCATCTGCCACTTCTTAGCCCATTGACCCATCTGGTCCAGATCCTGTTGTAATCTGAGGTAACTTTCTTCGCTGTCCATGACACCTCCAATTTTGGTGTCATCTGCAAACTTACTAACTGTACTTCTTATGCTCGCATCCAAATCACTCACGTAAATGACAAAAAGTAGAGGACCCAGCACTGATCCTTATGGCATTCCACTGGTCACAGGCCTCCAGTCTGAAAAACAACCCTCCACTACCACACTCTGTATTCTATCTTTTGAATCAGTTCTATATCCAAATGGCTATTCTCCCTTTATTGCATGAGATCTAACCTTGCTAATCAGTCTCCCATGGGGAGCCTTGTCGAATGCCTTACTGGAGTCCATATAGATCACATCTACTGCTCTGCCCTCATCAATCTTCTTTGTTACTTCTTCAAAAAACTCTATCAAGATTGTGAGACATGATTTCCCACGCACAAAGCCATGTTGATTATCCCTAATCAGTCCTTGCCTTTCCAAATACATGTACATCCTGTTCCTCAGGATTCCCTCCAACAACTTGCCCACCACTGAGGTCAGGCTCACCAGTCTATAGTTCCCTGGCTTGTCTTTACCACCCTTCTTAAACAGTGGCACCACGTTTGCCAACCTCCAGTCTTCCAGCACCTCATCTGTGACTATTGAAGATACAAATATCTCAGCAAGAGGCCCAGCAATCACTTCTCTAGCTTCCCACAGAGTCCTGGTTCTCCCCCTTTGTCCCCCAATTTCCCTGTCTCTTTGTTTGCTTAAAATTTGTTATCTCTAACAGTGGCACAGTGGTTAGCACTGCTGCCTCACAGCGCCAGAGACCCGGGTTCAATTCCCGACTCAGGCGACTGGCTGTGTGGAGTTTGCACATTCTCCCTGTGTCTGCGTGGGTTTCCTCCGGGTGCTCCGGTTTCCTCCCACAGTCCAAAAGATGTGCAGGTCAGGTGGATTGGCCATGCTAAATTGCCCGTAGTGTTAGGTAAGAAGGGGTAAATGTAGGGGTATGGGTGGGTTGCGCTTCGGCGGGTCAGTGTGGACTTGTTGGGCCGAAGGGCCTGTTTCCATACTGTAAGTAATCTAATCTAATCTAATCTAATGTCTGCGCGGGTTTCCTCTGAGTGCTCTGGTTCCTCCCACAATCGAAAGATCTGCAGGTTCGGTGAATTGGCCATGCATAGTGTTCAGGGATGTATAGGTTCGGTGCATTAGTCAGGGGAAATGTAAAATAATAGAGTAGGCGAATTGGTTGAGTGGGATACTGTTCGGAGGGTGGACTTTGATGTGGACTTGTTGGGCCAAATGACCTGTTTCCACACGGTAGGGACTCTATGATTCTAACCCAACCCGACGAACATCTACAGATTAAGGACATCACTTAAGTTCCAATCACTAATAAGAAGCAGCTGATTCGGTCCAAGATTGATAGGGCGAAATTCATTGAGAAAGATTTAACTTGGTTGGCATAACGTTTTCAATTAGAAAATTACTAACCTGAGTGAAGTCAAAATAAAATACCAGGAAGCGTTTCAGGAAGGCCACCTTATATGTGGAATTCCATGATTCTGCAAAAAGTACATGCAAAATTGGAGGCATAAATCAGAAGGCTGGAAATTGAAGGAACCATCAAACTAGTACGGGTTGCTGCATCAGATTGCGAACCCAGTGAGTTGGGTTGCCCTTGTGGGGATTTCCAACAAATGATAAGCCATATTTCGCAGCTGAATTATCCCTTGCATAGAGGGCTTATACTGACAAAACTGACGGGGGGAGAGGCTGTCCTTCACAAACTTGGACATGAGCCATGCGTACCTGCAATTGCAATTACATGACGATTCCCAGAAGTTTGCTACAATTAATACCCATTTGTACCGATGTTTGCAACTGCCCCCACCTTGTCTCAGTCAAATCCATCAAACTCAGCACCGCCTTCCTAACCTGCAATCTTCTTCCTGACCTCTCCGCCCCCACCCCAGTCTGACCTATCACCCTCACCTTGACCTCTTTCCACCTATCACATTTCCGACGCCCCTCCCCCAAGTCCCTCCTCCCTACCTTTTATCTTAGCCTGCTGGACAAACTTTCCTCATTCCTGAAGAAGGGCTTATGCCCGAAACGTCGATTCTCCTGTTCCCTGGATGCTGCCTGACCTGCTGTGCTTTTCCAGCAACACATTTTCAGCTCACTTCCTGCAACCAACCGAACTCATCCCTCCCATTGACCACCACCTGTGTTCACCGAACACAACCTCACCATTCTGCTCCTGTCTCCCCCACCCCAACCTTATCTGTAGTTCCCCCTATCCCACACCTAGTCCTGTAGAAGAGTTATACCTGAAATGTTGACTTCGCCATCTCGTGATGCTGCCTAGCTTGCTGCATTCTTCCAGGCTCCTGTTTGTCTATTGAAAAAGGGTCAGCCTTGGAAATGGTCTCATCGCCAAGGTATAGCCTTTAAATAAGTGAAAAAGTCACTTTTTTCCCCTCGGGTATTGGCAAACTTTGATCTCAAGCGAGATGTATTGTTGACATGCAATACCTCCTAATATGGTATTGGCATAATATTATTTCATTGGTTGCTCAGAAGAGAGAAATGCCCAATACTGTACGCTTCCTGACTGATGCTGAATGAAAAGATGCCCAGGTAAAGAAGGTAGGTTTGGTGGTCATCTTTGGTTTGAGAAAATTCCACCAATACCTTTACGGATGTAAATTTGTAATATTAATGCACCACAAACCCCTGCTATTTAAAGAGGATGTAATTGTACTGCCCTTAGCTGTAGGTGAAAGTCAGTGGTGAGCTCTTTTTCTGAATACATACAATTATAAGTTGGAACACATTCCGGGAGGCCAAATGGCAAATGTGAATGTCTTGAGTCACAACCCACTGATGTTGCCACTAGAAGAGCCCGTTCTGGTTTTAAACTTTCTGGATACCCTTTTGGTCACCGTTGAAAATATCTGACTGGACAGAAAAACATCCCATCCTGGCAAAACTAAAACAGCTGGTGATGTTGGGGAAAACAAAGGACTATCACAACCAGAATTGAAAACGTTCTGGATGCAGTGAGACGAGATCACCATAGAGGCTGGCATATTATTATGGGAAGCAAGAGTGATTCCCAAGCAAAGGTTTTCACCAGATACTGGCTGAACCACGCCAGGGTCATCCATGGATTTCCAAAATGAAGTTGTTGGCAAGAGGTTATGTCTGGTGACTAAGATTGGATCCTGACGTAACCACATTGGTGCAGCAGTGCCCAGAGTGCCAAGAAGGACTAAAATCACCACCAGCAGTTCTCCACATTTATGGGAATGGACAGGATACACATCGAATATGCGGGTTCTTTCATGGGCTCAATGTTTCTGGTAATTGTGGATGCCCATTTAAAATGGTTGGATGTGTGTAGAGTCCATTTGTCAAACATGGGAATGATGGTTGAAAAGCTACGAACATCTTTTGCAATATACAGGCTCTCGGTGTGTAGGATACAAATAACGGACTATCCTTTACCAGGATGGAATTCGAGCATTTCCTAAAGTTGAATGGCATTCAGCATGCAAGGACAGCTCCATGCTACCCATCGTCCAATGGTCTGGTGGAAGGAGCAGCCCAAACTTTGAAGGCAAGTTTAAAGAAGCAACCTACAACTTTACTTGATATCAAAATGTCCCTATTCCTCTCAGATTGTCGGACCACTCATCATGTAACTACAGGACAAGCTCCTGCAGAGTTGCTAATGTGGAGAAGATTCTGCACCAGGTTAAATCTAATTTTCCCGGACCTTGGAGGAAAGGAGAAATAGCATCGGGAGTGCCAGTACTGGACACAAGTCTCCTCTGAGCAAGAGAGACAGTTTGCTTCAGGACATAAATTTGGTGTTGAAACTACGGGAATGGCCCTGCTTGAGTCAGGTCCCATGATGTACACCATTTGGGTAGGTGAGGCTGCCTTGAACAAGTGTATAGATCATATGAAAGCAGTGACCACACAAATGGGGCAAGAGCAAAACATACCCGGCACCTCTGAATATCTGGCAAGGTTGTCAGAACCCATGATTTGTCCTCCTCCACCTAGCATGTAAGAAATTTTGGAGTACAAGATGGACATGGCAGATGTTGTAGCGTTGGTGTCATTAATGCCTGAAGAAGAAGATAAATTTTGGCTGAGATGCTCTGGGTGCAAGAGGTCAGCAATGGTCTTGTGTGCACCACCAGTATCTGAGGCGGAGTCAGAGGAACCAGACTTGGTTCAAAAACGCCCCACTAGTGCCGAGTGGAAAAAGACTGGAACTACATCTCAGGACATAGAGTGAGGAGGGCTGAGCCAGGAGGATCACATAGAATATAAATTCTCTGATTGAGGCTGTTAACCTGGTCCATGCAGAGAGCCCTGGCTGACAGATATAAACAGGAGTGTCTAAGGTTACATTCAAGCCTGGGTGTTCCTGGAGAAGGACACCCTTGAGCTGTTCAGGGAGAGGTGGGCACTGCAGGGAGTGGAGTGCATTATTTCCCCGTCCAATTCTATTTTGATTTAATCCCTGCCCTTCCCTTCACTGTTTGATCACACAGCATTGCCCTTTGATGCGAAGGGCACTGCTTGTCACTGGCCACTCAGGTATTTCTTTTCTTCCTGGTGGTGGAAATTGAATAAAGATTCGTGCACCTTGTGTCTTTCACTGTGTCTCACACCTGCACACACACAACATGGGTGCTGGGGGAAATATAAGCGCAACCACAGTTAGGCAGTAGTTGGGAGTAATGGAAAAAATAAGAAAGAACAGGAGTATCACACTGTTCACTCTGGGAGCTGGCTCTGAGGGAGCTGGATTAGTGTCAAACACTCTCCCCATGTAAATAACAGGTGACTTGGTGATGGGATACTAGCCTCTGTTAAGTTATTTCAATAACTTCATCAGAATTATTCTGAAAATTTCTCATTTTAATATAGGCTACAAAGACTTGAAAAAATAAACAGAAGTGTCCGAGGTTACGTTTGAGCCTGGGTGTCTCTGGAGAAGGAGCATGCGGTGTCCACCAACACCCTCGAGCTGTTCAGGGAGAGGTGGGCCCTGCAGGGAGTGGAGTGCATTATTTCCCCCTCCAAGTCTATTTTGATTTAATCCCTACCCTCCCCTTCACTGTTTGATCATGCAGCATTGCCCTTTGATGTGAAGGCCACTTGCTTGTCATTGGCCGCTTGGGTGTTTTCTTACTTCCTGGTGGTGGAAATTGAATAAAGATTTGTGCACCTTGTGTCTCTCACTGTGTCTCACACCGGCACTCACACGACATGGACGCTGAGGAAAATATAAGCGCTACTGCAGTTAGGCGGTAGTGTGGGGGTTTAATAATGAAAAAAAAGACAGAATTAAAAAGAAAAAGAGGAATGTCAGGGGCTCTGTTAACTCTAAGAGCTGCCTAAAAAAAAAACAGGAGTATTGCAGTCACACCAGACAGGTACCAGGGCGGGCTGTCCTAGAGGTGGCTGTAAGGTGTGTCAAGGTGGACCGAAAGCCGGGAAGGGGCATGCGGTAGACCGAGAGCCGGAAGGGGCATAGGGACAGCCTGCCTTAGAGTGGCCCGAAGGTAGGAGGGATAGGTGGCTTGTTCGGTTCCTGCGAGTCTGTATTGTATGCACTGTTTTTCATGTAATTGGACTGTCTTACATGTACAAATATCAGTTACTGTTTTGTAATGATCAAAACTGGGATTTGAGGTTTATCCTCATTTCCCTGAAAACTAATTGAACGGTAAGGTTTGGGACCTAAGACCATAAGACCATAGACATAGGAGTGGAAGTAAGGCCATTTGGCCCATCGAGTCCACGCCGCCATTCAATCATGGCTGATGGGCATTTCAACTCTACTTACCCGCATTCTCCCCGTAGCCCTTAATTCCTTGTGACATCAAGAATTTATCAATCTCTGCCTTGAAGACATTTAGCGTCCCAGCCTCCACTGCACTCTGTGGCAATGAATTCCACAGGCCCACCACTCTCTGGCTGAAGAAATGTCTCCACATTTCTGTTCTGAATTTACCCCCTCTAATTCTAAGGCTGTGTCCATGGGTCCTAGTCTCCTCACCTAACTGAAACAATTTCCTAACGTCCACCCTTTCCAAGCCATGTATTATCTTGTAAGTTTCTATTAGCTCTCCCCTTAATCTTCTAAACTCCAATGAATACAATCTCAGGATCCTCAGCCGTTCCTCGTATGTTAGACCTACCATTCCAGGGATCATCCGTGTGAATCGCTGCTGGACACGCTCCAGTGCCAGTATGTCCTTCCTGAGGTGTGGGGACCAAAACTGGACACAGTACTCCAAATGGGGCCTAACCAGAGCTTTATAAAGTCTCAGTAGCACAACGATGCTTTTATATTCCAACCCTCTTGAGATAAATGACAACATTGCATTTGCGTTCTTAATCACAGACTCAACCTGTATGTTTACCTTTAGAGAATCCTCGACTAGTACTCCCAGATCCCTTTGTACTTTGGCTTTATGAATTTTCTCACCGTTTAGAAAGTAGTGCATGCTTGTATTCTTTTTTCCAAAGTGCAAGACCTCGCATTTGCTCACATTGAATTCCATCAGCCATTTCCTGGACCACTCTCCCAAACTGCCTACATCCTTCTGCAGCCTCCCTGGCTTTGTTGCTCCTCTTCCTTATAAATTGCTGAATCTCTGTAGACAGCTGTTAATGAAAACTGTTTTGTAAACTGTATTCTTCAATAAAATTAAAAAAACAGGAGTGCTAGGGGTTCTGCTCACTCTAGGAGCCACCTCTGTGCTAGCTGGGCCAGTACCACGTTCTATGAACATGGAAATAAAGAGTGACATGGTGACGGGGTACCGGCCTTCATGGAGTTAATTCAAATTCCTTGGATGATGTGGTGTTTAATCATGCCGACAGGGAATTCTCTAAGTTTGAACATCTGTTATCTTCCAACTACCTTTGAAAATACAAATCTTTACTGCAGATGTGGTTGTTAGTACCCTGGGATGTGTAGGAGGGAGGGTGATAGGGGTGAGGCAGGAATACAAAGGAAGAGAAACTGGGAAAAGGGGAGCTTAATAATGAACTGAATGTAAGCACAAAGCTTGACCCAGAGCTCAATAAAGTGTCAAGTCTTTAAATCACCAGGATTAACGAGTAAACAGGTGGTTCATCATAAGCTTCTCATGGGCATTTAGGGGTGGGCAATAAATGCTGACGTTGCCAGCAATGCTAACACCCCATCAATGAATAATCAAAAGGGAGGCGTCATCTGACATATATGTGGGTTAATAACATTAGAGTATGGGGACAAATTATCAGGAGCTATATTGGTATTGAGTTGAGAAAATGGGTAAAAATAGAAATATATTCGAGAAAGGGCTGAGTTGAAGTCACCACAGGAATTAGGGAATGATGGCATAATTTCCTGATTATGAAATTGTAGTGAGGATGATGCCTCCAGGAGAGTTGATGAGGTATTTATTCACCAAAAACTGCAGATTTTCCCAATGTGAAACTCCTACCAGTCAACATTTTCAACTGAAGCATATAATCAGCGAATCAGTCCTGATATGCACTTTCAAAACAATTTTATTTTTACCAAATTAGAACACATTTAAAATGAGATGTCAGCATTTGGAGTCAGGATAGAGCATTTCTAAATCTGCTTTGATGATAAGAATAAATGTCTGTAACTTTGAAATTGAAATAACCCCACAGAGGCAATATCCTGTCACCAAATCACACTTCATTTAAACATGGAAACTCCATGACACTGATCCAATTCCCTCACAGCCAGCTCTCAAAGTGTCAGGATGCCTGACACTCCTGGTTTTTTTCAGAAAACTGTATTCATATTCCACAACCAGGAAGAAAAAAGACCCGAGTGGCCAGTGACAAGCAATACAATTCTCATCAAGGGCAATGCCTCAGTGAACAAAAAGGTGAGGGAGAGGGCAGGGACTAAATCAAAATAGAACTGGAGGGGGAAGACAGGCCTGTTTTTAAAAACTTTTTTTACTGCCAAGTGGCCAGTGACAAGCAGCACACATCTAGAGAGAGGGCAATGCTTCATGATCAAAAAGTGAAGAGGAGGGCAAGGGCTAAATCAAAATAAAACTGGAGGAAGAAGACAGGGCCTGTTTATTTCTTTTTTTTCACATGGAAAGTCCTTGATACTGATCCAGCTCCCTCAGAGGCAGTTCTCAGAGTGAACAGAACCTCTGACACTCCTGTTTTCTTTTTCTTTTCTTTCTTCTTTCATTTTCTTAGTCCAAACTACCATCTAATTGCGGTAGTGCTTATTTTTCCCCAGCACCCATGTCATGTGTGTGCAAGTGTAGGACACAGTGAAGAACAAGAAATGTGTAAATCTTTATTGATATTCCACTACCAGAGAGAAAGGAAACACTCGAGTGGCCAGCGACAAGCAGTGCCCTTCTCAGCTGAGGGCAATGCTGTGTGATCAAAAAGTGAGGGGGAGGGCAGGGACTAAATCAAAATAGAACTGAAAGGGGAAGACAGGCCTTTTTTTCTTTACTTTTTAAAAATTTTTTCTACAGCACTTCTTTTTTATTCTTTTTAATATTGCCCAAACACTACCGCCTAACTGCAGTAGTGCTTACTTTCCCCCCCGACACCCATGTTGTGTGTGTGCAGGTGTGAGACACAGTGAGAGACACAAGGTGCACGTACCTTTATTCAGTTTCCACAACCAGGAAGAAAGGAAAACACCCACATCAAAGGGCAATGTTGCGTGATCAAACAGTGAAGGGGAGGGCAGGGATTAAATCAAAATAGAATTGGACGGAGAAGTAAAACACTCCACTCCCTGCGATGCCCACCTCTCCCTAAACAACTCCAGGGTGTTGGTGGACACCGCGTGCTCCTTCTCCAAGGACACCCGGGCTCTAACGTAACCGCGGAAGAGGGGCAGGCAGTCGGCCCTAACGACCCCCTCCACGGCCCGCTGCCTCGACCTGTTGATGGCCAGTTTGGCTAGGCCCAGGAACAGACCCACGAGGAGGTCTTCAGAGCTGCCCTCCCTCCTCCGTACCGGGTGCCCAAAGATCGGGAGCGTGGGACTGAAGTGCAACCAAAAGCAGAGGAGGTGTTTAAAAAAATCAAAAAGGGAGTGCAAACGCCCACACCCAATATACACGTGGTCCACGGACTCCACAGCGCCACAGAACAAGCAGTTGGGCTGGGAGTCTGAACCACCGCAGTCTGCGGTTGCAGGGGACCGCTGCGTGCAGCACCCTCCACCCCAGATCCCCGAGAGAAAGGGGGAGGACCCCCGCATAGAGAGCCCTCCACTGGGGATCCCCACCGCCCGGTGGCAAATGGGCACGCCAAGGCGTGTCCGGACGGTGGATAAGGGAGAAGAGGTGGACGGTGTGCAGCAGCAGTCTATACAGGGCCCGCCTTTTTACGTCCTTAAAAAAGGGACAAAATTAAAATTTCGGAGGTGGCTCAGGTTGTGGGGCACAGGCTCCCGCGGGAAGTACGGGAACTTGGGGCCAACATGAAATTCCATCCAGGCTGGGGTGAGCGCAGACGGGATCCCACCGCACACCTGAGCGTCCTCCAACCAGTGCACTACGTCGGGTCCGAGCACCAGCTTTTAAGGCGTCGGATGGTTGTGGCCACGTACCGGACGTCTACCGCTGCCCTGAACGCTATGTCCTGCGGCAATGTCCAACACGTCCCCGACCCTGGTCACCCTCGCCGCCTCGGCCCTCCCCTCCGACAGCCACTCGAACCCGCGAGTACGGTGGTGCGGATTCCTGAGCAACCGCTCCCTGACGACAGCCACTACTCCTGCCGGAGGGTAGGCGCGGCACGATTCGACCATGTTCCAGACAGTGATCAGGTCCTGGTAAAAGACAGGTAGCGACTTGAGGGCGACCTCCAAACTGTCACGGTCGACGAACAGGAGCTGCGTGTCGTAGTTGAGGATACGCATCTGGCGAAAAAAATACATCGCCAGGGCGCACCACCCAGGAGGAGGCTCGACGTAAAGGTATCGCTGCAAGGTCTGAAGGTGGAACGTCGCGGACGCACACCAGCGACTGACCGCCCTCCTCAATAGCGAGACTCAGAACCTTGCAGCGACCCAGTACATCTTTTTGTCCCAGAAGAAGTTGACTAACGTACTCTGGATGTCAGCGACAAAGCCAGGAAGAGAGACCAAAGTGACCAGCCGGTATCACAACATGGCGGCCACCAGCTGGTTTATGACCAGCACTCGACTCCTGTAAGATAGCACTCGGAGCAGTCCTGTCCAGCAGCCTAGGCGAGCCGAGACTTTGGCCTCCAGCTCCTGCCAGTTGGCCGGCCAGGATTCCTCAGCCAGGCTGAGGTAGACCCCCAGGTAGAGGAGATGGGTGGTACTCCAGCTGAACACCCATAACCCCTCTGGCAGAGAGTCCACCCGCCACGGACCGACCAGTAGTCCGGAACATTTGGCCCAGTTGATCCTGGCAGAAGACGCCGCCGAGTACACGGCCTGGCACTCGTGCATCCTCCCCAGGTCAGCCGGGACGGTAAAAGTGAGGAGCACGTCATTGGCATAGGCCCTGACAGGACCACCCCTGTGCCCGCGCCGCGCAGAATCAGCTGGCCGGACAGGATGCAGCCTTGACGCACTCCTCTCCCGAAGCGAAGGGGCGCCATCAGGGACCCGTTAACTTTAACCAGACACTCTGTGGCGACGTACAAAAGTCAGATTCGGGCGACAAACTGCGTCCAGAACCCGAATGCCCGCAGAGTCCCGAGCAGGTACTCGTGATCAACCCTGTCGAACGCTTTCTACTGGTCGAGAGACTGGAAGGCGCTCGGCAGACCAGCCCCTCGACAGAAATGGATCAGGTCCCGGACCAGGTGGACGTTGTCGTGTATCCTCCGGCTCATGTAGGACTGGTCCGGGTGAATCATGTGGGCCAGCATGGAGGCCAGGCGAGAAGACAGCATCCTGGTGAAGATTTTATAATCCGTGCTGAGGAGGGAGACCGGACGCCAGTTCTTCAAAGAACGAAGGTCCCCCTTCTTTGGCAGCAGGACGATGACCGCCCTGCGTCAAGAAAGGGGCAGCTGTCCGGCATTTAGACACTCCCCCAGGACCTGTGCGTAGTCGCTCCCCAGGATGTCCCAGAATGCCCTGAAGAACTCCACAGTCAGCTCGTCCAGCCCCGGGGACTTGCCCCTCGAGAGCCGGTTGAGGGCGCCGGTCAGCTCCTCTAAGGTGACGGGAGCGTCGAGCCTTCCGGCGTCCTCCGGGCCGAGCTGCGGCAGGTCCTCCCACAGAACTCTGCGAGCATCCTCGCTGGACGGATCCAGTGAGAACAGAGTCGTGTAATAGTTCCGGACGTGGGCCCTGATACCCTTTGGATCCGAGACGAGGGACCCGTCGTCGGCCAGCAGCACAAGGAGCTGCTGACGGGTGCCACGCCTTTTTTCCAGCGAGTAGAAGAAGGGGGAGCCGCGGTTCAGGTCCTGGAGTAGCTGGATCCGCGACCTCACGTACGCGCCCCGACGAGCTGCAGGTCCCAGAGCGCGACCTTCTTCGTACGCCCTGCGCAGGGCCGGGTCTGCGTCGGGCTGACCGAGGCATGACTCCAGGTCGAGCATCTCCCTCTCCAACTCCCCGATCTTGAATTTCCGCCTCTTTGTCGACCCCCTCGCGTACTCCTGACAGAAGACGCGGACGTGAGCCTTGCTCACGTCCCACCATAGCCTCAGGGAGGGGAAGCTTCCCCACTTCCTTCTCCAGCTGGCCCAGAAACGACGAAACGAGTCCCGGAACCGCTCGTCCTCCAGCAGCAGGTTGTTAAAGTGCCAGTACGCGGAGCCGAGCCTGGCGCTGAACGGAAGGAGTTCCGCCCACACCAGGTGATGGTCCATGTACGACACCTGCCGCGTAGAGGCCGTCGGAACACAGGAGGCGTACGCCCGCGAAACGTACAGGCGGTCGATTCTGGACGCTCCGACCCCAGGCTTCACGAAGGTGAAGGTGAAGGCGATGGAGTCGGGATGGAGATTCCGCCAGACGTCCAACAGGTCGAAGGACTTGACCATGTCCCTCAACCTCCTCCCTGACGCCCAACCGGTGCGGGCACCGCCGTGGTGCCTGTCCTCGAGGACGCAGTTAAAATCTCCCCCGAGGACGACACACTGGTTCTCGTCGATGGAGGCGAGATGAGCGGACACTTCTCCGAAGAAGCTCGCTTGCCTCGGCCCGGCCAGGGGAGCGTAGATGTTCACCAAGTGAAGAACCGCGCCCCCCAGCCGATCCGTCAGGTGAAGCAAATGCCCTGGCAAGGGTTCCCTGACCCCCAAGATCTCCGTCTGAAAATGCGGGGCCAACAAGATAGCCACCCCGCCAGATCTGCGGGTGAGGTGACTCATGTAGACCCCCCCCTCACCACTCCAGGAGCCAGGGGTCTTCGTCTCCCGGGGTAGTGTGGGTTTCTTGCAGGAAGCACACCACATACCTCCCGTCCCGAAGGACCGAGGGGGTCTGGAATCTGCGCTGTGACTCCCTGCTGCCATTGATGTTGAGGCTGGCTATAGTTGTCTCCATGTTGGAAGCTTTGTGCAACCACCACCAGTACAGTTAAAAACAGAAGTCCCTCGCCCTCACCAGGAGCGCCCCCAGGAAGTTCCTGACTCGCTTTCGCTCATTCACGTCGAGCCCAGGCGCCTGGCGAGCAGCGTGGGCCGACCAGTAACCTCTTTCGAAGGAGCTCCAGCGGTCGAGCGCCAGTTGGGTTCTATCCCAGCAACTCCGAGTTTCCTCGACAAACTCCCGGAGTTAGTCGAGGGGGATGGGGGGGAGATCAGTGGGGGGCACCCGGGACCTGAAAATGTCGCTGGAGACAGACTCCGCGTTGTCCCCGGTGTCCGCCACCGATCCAGAACCCTCCTACGGGAGGTCGCCCTCGGTCACCGACCCCTCCCCCACCAAGAGAATGGGGGCTGGTCCAGCACCGCCAACTGGTCTCAAACCCCCAGCGACCCCACCCCCAGGGCCACCGGCGGTACCTTCCTCGGCGCAACCCCTTCCGGAATGCCCCGAGTTCGGGTCGTCGGGCGGCAGAGGCTTGGGGCCCCGCTCCTCTCCCGACACCGGGACGCCCGGCTCCTCAGGAAAAAGGTCCTCCCCCAGGGCCAAGGCCCCTAGTAAAACACTCTGGGAGGGAGGAGCGAGGATAACACCTTCCTCTCCTCCACCGCTCGACGACCCAGCAGAGGGTCCTCCGTTGTCACCCGCACCACGGCCCGTGTGGTTATTAAAGTCCTCCCCAGGGGCCGGAGGAGTTATGGAGGCAGAAGATCCTGCTGTAGCCCCTGGGGGATCGGGTAGGTCAGGCCGCGGTGCGGAATAGGCACGAGACGCCGTAGGCTCATCCCCCGGAGAGGGTCAGTGCCGCCGGCGCGCTGCTGGGACGTCACTCCCCTCCAAGGGCCGGTGCCCAAGGCGAGTCCCAGGAAGCAGCAGTGGAGGTGGGACTCTGGCAGCAGCAGTGGTGGAGATCCTGGGAGGCCCAAGGCGAGTCCCAGGCAGGCCCCTGGGCACAGCGGTGGGGGCAGACCTGTTGGGGAGGGTCCCCAAGGCAAGTCCCAGGCAGCCCCAAAATTTAGTCCCGGGCAGCAGCGGTGGAGGTGGGCCTCTGGCAGCAGCAGTGGTGGAGTGGTGGGGAGGGTCCCAAGACGAGTCCCAGGCAGTACTAAATCAAGTCCCAGGCAGTGGTGGTGGAGGCAGGCCTCAGGCAAGTCCCAAGCAGGCCCTTGGTCACAGCGGTAGGGACAGACATGTTGGGGAGGGTCCCCAAAGCAAGTCCCAGGCAGCCCCAAAATTTAGTCCCGGGCAGCAGCAGTGAAGGTGGGCCTCTAACAGCAGCAGCGGTTAAGGTCCTGGGAGGGGCCCAAGGCGAATCCAGGCAGCAGAAGTGAGGCAGGCCCCAAGCAGTAGCAGCTGAGGCAGGTCCAGCAGTAACACTCCCTTGACCTGGGTGAGGCCCAGGCTGCAGCTCCAAACGTAGGCCCAGGACTCAGAGCTCTCACCTCTTTCTGCCTCTGCTGCCTCATAGAACATAGAACAATAGAACAATAGAGCGCAGTACAGGCCCTTTGGCCCTCGATGTTGCGCCGATCCAAGCCCACCTAACCTATACTAACCCACTATCCTCCATATACCTATCCAATGCCCGCTTAAATGCCCATAAAGAGGGAGAGTCCACCACTGCTACTGGCAGGGCATTCCATGAACTTACAACTCGCTGAGTGAAGAACCTACCCCTAACTTCAGTCCTATATCTACCCCCCCTTAATTTAAAGCTATGCCCCCTTGTAATACCCGACTCCATACGCGGGAAAAGGTTCACACTGTCAACCCTATCTAACCCCCTAATCATCTTGTAAAAGGGTGTTGGTGTTGGTGGACACTGCGTGCTCCTTCTCCAAGGACACCCGGGCCCTAACGTTACCCCGGAAGAGGGTAAGGCCTCCTCCTTCCTCTTCTCCCCTCTCCTCCTCCTCCTCCTCTTCTTTCTTCTTCCTTCCTTCTTCTCAGAGCTCTCTGGATGTGGGGCAGCTAGTCTAAAGACATTCCCCTTCCTCTCAGACATCTTCAAGGAGGAGAGTCCTTACACACACACTGATCCAGCTCCCTCAGGGCCTGCTCTCAGTGTGTCCATATTCCATCCACCTGTCTGCTCCACCTTATCACCATCACATTCCATCTTCATCTATCTATCGCCTTCCAAGCTACCTTCTCACCAGCTTCACAGCCCTCCTATTTATCTCACAACCCCCTTGCGACACCCACCCCCCACATTCCTGATGAAGGGCTTATAACAAAATGTCAACTCTCTTGCTCCTCGGATGCTACCTGACCTGATGTGCTTTTCCAGGGCCACGTTTTTTGACTCTGATCTCCAGCATCTGCAGTCCTCACTCCTGTTTATTTTTTTAAATTATTTTTAAACCCCCCACACTCTCGCCCAACTGCGGTAGTGCTTATTTTTTCCCCAGCACTCATGTTGTGTGTGTGCAGGTGTGAGACACAGTGAGAGACACAAAGTGCACGAATTCCCACCACCAGGAAGATAGGAAAAACACCCGAGTGGCCAGTGACAAGCAGTGCCCTTCACATCAAAGGGCAGTGCGGTGTGATCAAACAGTGAAGGGGAGGGTAGGGACTAAATCAAAATAGAGTTGGAGGGGGAAATAATGCACTCCACTCCCTGCGGCGCCCACCTCTCCCTGAACAACTCCAGGGTGTTGGTGGACACTGCGTGCTCCTTCTCCAAGGACACCCGGGCCCTAACGTTACCGCGGAAGAGGGTAAGGCCTTTTTATTTTTTTTTCTTCTTCCTGGGTCCCCTGTTTTTTTTTCTTCTTCTTTTGCCACACTACTGCCTAATTGCGGTAGTGCTGGGTCCCCTGTTTATTTTTTTTTAATTTAACGCCCACACTACCATCTAAGTGCAGTAGTGCTTATTTTTCCCCCGCACCCATGGTGTATGTGTGTGCAGGTGTGAGACAGAGTGAAAGACACAAAGTGCACGAATCTTTATTCAAATTCCACCACCAGGAAAATAGGAAAACACCCGGGTGGCCAGTGACAAACACTGCCCTTCACATCAAAGGGCAGTGCTATGTGATCAAAACAATGAAGGGGAGGGTAGGGACTAAATCAAAATAGAGTTGGAGGGGGAAATGATGCACTCCACTCCCTGCGGCGCCCACCTCTCCCTGAACAACTCCAGGGTGTTGGTGGACACCGCGTGCTCCTTCTCCAAGGACACCTGGGCCCTAACGTAACCGCGGAAGAGGGTAAGGCCTTTTTATTTATTTATTTTTTCTTTCTGTAGGGCAGCTAGTCTAGGGATAGTCCCCTTCAAGGAGAGTCCTTGCACAAACACTCACAATAGGCAAACACCCAGGTAGCCAGTGACAAACACCGCCCTTCACCTCAAAGGGCAAGCACACCTGTTTTTTTTTCCCCCACACTACCGCCTAAGTGCGGTAGTGCTTATTTTATCCCCAGCACCCATGGTGTGCGCGCGCAGGTGTGAGATACAGCGAAAGACACAAAGCGCCTGAATCTTCACCCAAACTCCACCACCAGGAAGACAGGAAAACACCCGGGTGGCCAGCGACAAACACTGCCCCTCACCTCAAAGGGCAAGCAACCTGTTTTTTTTTTCTTTTTTGTGTGTGTGCAGGTGTGAGACACAATGAAAGACACAAAGTGCACAAATCTTTATTCAAATTCCACCACCAGGAAGAAAGGAAAACACCCGGGTGGCCAGTGACAAACACTGCCCTTCACATCAAAGGGCAGTGCTGTGTGATCAAAACAGTGAAGGGGAGGGTAGGGACTAAATCAAAATAGAGTTGGAGGGGGAAATAATGCACTCCACTCCCTGCGGCGCCCACCTCTCCCTGAACAACTCCAGGGTGTTGGTGGACACCGCGTGCTCCTTCTCCAAGGACACCCGGGCCCTAACGTAACCGCGGAAGAGGATAAGGCCTTTTTATTTTGTTTTACACCAGGAAGATAGGAAAACACCCGGGTGGCCAGTGACAAACACTGCCCTTCACATCAAAGGACAGTGCTGTGTGATCAAAACAGTGAAGGGGAGGATAGGGACTAAATCAAAATAGAATTGGAGGGGGAAATCATGCATTCCACAACACTCCTGATTATTATTTTTTTTCTTTTTTTTTCTTTAAAATAATTTAACCCCCACAGTACCACCTAAGTGCGGTAGTGGTTATTTTTTCCCCAGCACCCATGGTGTGTGTGTGCAGGTGTGAGACACAGTGAAAGACACAAAGTGCACCAATCTTTATTGAATTTCCACCACCAGGAAGATAGGAAAACACCCGGTGGCCAGTGACAAGCACTGCCCTTCACATCAAGGGACAGTGCTGTGTGATCAAAAACAGTGAAGGGGAGGGTAGGGACTAAATCAAAATAGAATTGGAGGGAGAAATGATGCACTCCACTCCCTGCGACGCCCACCTCTCCCTGAACTCCTCCAGGGTGTTGGTGGACACCGCGTGCTCCTTCTCCAAGGACACCCGGCCCTAACAAAACCGCGGAAGAGGGTAAGGCCTTTTTATCTTTTTTTTCTTTTTTATCTTTCTTCTTATAAAGATATAAAGAGATAACAGCAATGACAGTTGTACATTAGGGTCCCTATTTATTTTTTTTTAACCCCCACACTACCACCTAAGTGCGGTAGTGCTTATTTTTTGCCCCCAGCACCCATGGTGTGTGTGTATGTGCAGGTGTGAGACACAGTGAAAGACACAAAGTGCACGAATCTTTATTCAAATTCCACCACCAGGAAGATACGAAAACACCCGGGTGGCCAGTGACAAACACTGCCCTTCACATCAAAGGACAGTGCTGTGTGATCAAAACAGTGAAGGGGAGGGTAGGGACTAAATCAAAATAGAATTGGAGGGAGAAATGATGCACTCCACTCCCTGCGGCACCCACCTCTCCCTGAACAACTCTAGGGTGTTGGTGGACACCGCGTGCTCCTTCTCCAAGGACACCTGGGCCCTAACGTAACCGCGGAAGAGGGTAAGGCCTTTTTATTTATTTATTTTTTCTTTCTGTAGGGCAGCTAGTCTAGGGATAGTCCCCTTCAAGGAGAGTCCTTGCACAAACACTCACAATAGGCAAACACCCAGGTAGCCAGTGACAAACACCGCCCTTCACCTCAAAGGGCAAGCACACCTGTTTTTTTTTCCCCCACACTACCGCCTAAGTGCGGTAGTGCTTATTTTATCCCCAGCACCCATGGTGTGCGCGCGCAGGCGTGAGACACAGCGAAAGACACAAAGCGCCTGAATCTTCACCCAAACTCCACCACCAGGAAGACAGGAAAACACCCAGGTTGGCAGCGACAAACACTGCCCCTCACCTCAAAGGGCAAGCACACCTGTTTTTTTTTTCTTTTTTGTGTGTGTGCAGGTGTGAGACACAATGAAAGACACAAAGTGCACAAATCTTTATTCAAATTCCACCACCAGGAAGAAAGGAAAACACCCGGGTGGCCAGTGACAAACACTGCCCTTCACATCAAAGGGCAGTGCTGTGTGATCAAAACAGTGAAGGGGAGGGTAGGGACTAAATCAAAATAGAGTTGGAGGGGGAAATAATGCACTCCACTCCCTGCGGCGCCCACCTCTCCCTGAACAACTCCAGGGTGTTGGTGGACACCGCGTGCTCCTTCTCCAAGGACACCCGGGCCATAACGTAACCGCGGAAGAGGATAAGGCCTTTTTATTTTTTTTTCACCAGGAAGATAGGAAAACACCCGGGTGGCCAGTGACAAACACTGCCCTTCACATCAAAGGACAGTGCTGTGTGATCAAAACAGTGAAGGGGAGGATAGGGACTAAATCAAAATAGAATTGGAGGGGGAAATCATGCATTCCACAACACTCCTGATTATTATTTTTTTTTCTTTTTTTTCTTTAAAATAATTTAACTCCCACACTACCACCTAAGTGCGGTAGTGCTTATTTTTTCCCCAGCACCCATGGTGTGTGTGTGCAGGTGTGAGACACAGTGAAAGACACAAAGTGCACGAATCCTTACTCAATTTCTACCACCAGGAAGATAGGAAAACACCCGGGTGGCCAGTGACAAACACTGCCCTTCACATCAAAGGACAGTGCTGTGTGATCAAAACAGTGAAGGGGAGGGTAGGGACTAAATCAAAATAGAATTGGAGGGAGAAATGATGCACTCCACTCCCTGCGACGCCCACCTCTCCCTGAACTCCTCCAGGGTGTTGGTGGACACCACGTGCTCCTTCTCCAAGGACACCCGGGCCCTAACGTAACCGCGGAAGAGGGTAAGGCCTTTTTATTTATGTTAACTAGGGTTTCCTGATTGGACAGGTTAACAGCCTCAAACAGGGAATTCATATTATATGAGGTCCACCTGGCTGACCTCATTACAATCACTACATCCATCCCCATTAGATTCAGAGGACTGAGGCCAGTTCTTTTTTCGTAGCTCCTCCTGGGGTTTTAGCACTAGGTCAGGTTCCTCCACCTGTGCTTCTGTTACGGGTGGCATGTAATCTTGCTGCCTCATGCGCCCAGAACCCCTCAGAGGAAATTCATTCTTCTCATCAGGTGGCAAAAGTATCTACTGTGTCCATCTCAGATTCTGAAGCATCTTCAACACACACATTCCAGAAGAATCACAAAAACAGTCGAGGAGCCAGGCATGTTTTGCTCCTGCACCATTTTCAACTTTACAGCTTTCAAATGGTCCACGTGCTTGTTCAAGGCTGTTGCACCTGCCTGAACTTTATATGTCACTGCACCTGACCTTGTGTTGTCTATGCCTTTTACATATGCTGTGCCATTCCTGTGGTTCCTACACCAAACCTTGTCACCTAAAGTAAACTGTCTCTCTCACTTAGCAGAGTTTTGTGTCCTCATAGACATTTCTGATACTGTTTTGCCCTCCCCCGCCCCAGGGCCAGGATGGGCAGATTTAACCTGGTGCGGAGTCTTGTCCCCATTAGCCACTCTGCTGGATCTCTCCCTGCAGTTGCATGTGGCGGTCTTGTAATCAAGTAGGAACTGAAACAGTTTGGTATCCAGTGAGGCTATAGGTTTTTTCTTTAAGTTTGTCTTCAAAGTTTGGACTCGAGATTAGAGACTCCTGACTCTAAACTCCAACATCTAAATTCCTCAATTTCACATTTTTCAAAGTTTGGACTGCTATTTCTACCAGACCGTTGGATGATGGTATGGTATGGAAATGTCCTCATATGACAAATATCATTTAACTTTAGGAAATACTCAAACTTTTCTGCTGGTAAACAGTGGGCTATTATCTGTGACCAACCCTTTGGAAGCCCATGTATTACAAAAGATGTGTGTAGATTTTTGATCGTCCATGTGTTTAACAAATGATTTGTATGCATACCCAGACATTTTGAGTGGGCATTCACAATGGCCAAGAACATCGAGCCCATGAAAGGGCCTGCACAGGTGACTTGTCACTTTGTCTAGGGTTTATCCAGCCATTCCCACAAATATGGGGAACTGCTGGTGGTGATTTTTGTCCGTGTAGGCACTCTGGGCACTGCCCCACCAATGTGGTTATGTCAGGATCCAATCGTAGCCATCAGACATAACTTCTTGCCAATGGGCAATATGATGGCTCAATAGTTAGCATGGCTGCCTAACAGCACTAGTGTGCCAAGTTCGATTTCACCCTTTGGTGACTGTCTGTGCAGAGTTTGCACGTTCTCCCTGTTCTGTGTGGGTTTCATCCGAGTGATTCGGTTTCCTCCGACAGTCCAAAGATGTGCAGTTTAGGTGGACTGACCATGTTAAATTTCTCAGTGTCCAGGGATGTGCAGGCTAGGTGGATTAGCCATGGGAAATGCAGGGTTACAGTGATAGGGTAGGATGTTCATCAGAGGGTCAAGGTGGAAGTGATGGGCCGCATGGCCTGCTTCCACGCCATAGTGATTCTATGATCTATTAATATCTTCATTTCGGAAACCTATCGATTACCCTGGTGGATTTCAGCCAGTGTCTGGCGGAAACCTTCGCTTGGGTCAATCACTCGTTCTCCCCATGATTATATACTGTCCGCTACTGTGATATAGTCTCTCCACATCCAAAAAGATTTCAATTCTGGTTTTGATGGTCCTTTGGTTTTCCGGATCACCATCAGTTGTTCCTCCACACTGCCAAGAACCCTGCCTTTAACCCTGTATTCTGCATTCAAATTCAACCTTCCAAAGTGAATGACTTCACACTTTTCCAAGTTGACCTCCATCTGCCACTTATCAGCACAATTCTGTCCCATTGCAACCTATAACAGTCCTCCACACCATCTACCACTCCACCAACGTTTGCGTCATCAGCCTTCCAGTTCCTCATGAAATCATTTATAAACATCACAAAAAGCAGAGGTCCCAGAACTGATCCCTGTGGAACTCCTGGTCATCATGCTCGAGGCTGAATACTTTCCATCTACCACCACCCTCTGTCTTCTATGGCCTGGCCAATTCTGTATCCAGGTTGAAACTTTATTGCTGGAACAGCACAGCAGGTCAGGCAGCATCCAGGGAACAGGAGATTCGAAGTTTCGGGCACAGGCCCTTCTTCAGGAATGAGCAGAGAGTGTTCAGCAGGAGAAGATAAAAGGTAGGGAGGAGGGACTTGGAGGAGGGGCGTTGGAAATGTGATAGGTGGAAAGAGGTCAAGGTGAGGGTGATAGGTCGGAGTAGGATGGAGGCGGAGAGGTCAAGAAGAAGACTGCAGGTCAGGAAGGCGGTGCCGGGCTGGAGGGATCCGGCTGAGACAAGGTGGGGGGAGGGGGGATGAAGAAACTGGTGAAGTCCAAGTTCATCCCCTGCGGTTGGAGGGTTCCCAGTCGGAAGATAAGACGCTCCTCCTCCGACCGTCGGGTTGTTGTGGTTTGGCGGTGGATGAGTCCAATGACCTGCATATCCTCGGTGGAGTGGGAGGGGGAGTTGAAATGCTGTGCTACAGGTTGGTTGGGTTGGTTCGTCCGGGTGACCCAGAGGTGCTCTCTGAATCGCTCCGCAAGTAGGCGGCCTGTTTCCCCAATATAGAGGAGGCCACACCGGCTGCAGCGGATGCAGTAGATGATGTGGGTGGAGGTGCAGGTGAATCTGTGGCGGATATGGAAGTTTCCTTTGGGGCCTTGGAGAGAAGTGAGGGGGGAGGTGTGGGCGCAAGTGTTGCACCTCCTGCGGTTGCAAGGGAAGGTGCCGGGAGTGGACTGACCGGTCTATAATTCCCAGGATTATCCCTATTCCATTTCTTGAACAAGGGAATAACATTTGTCGCCCTCCAATCATCTGGCACTGCTCCAGCATCACAAACAGAATAGCTTTCATAGAGTTGAAAACATTTACTTTCATTTGGCAACAGCAAAGCCAAAGAAAAAAAATTGTCAAAGCTTTATTTGCTTCTGGGAACAGTCACAGATAATTTGTTTTTCAAGCAGCAACAATGGACGATCACTGTACCAGCTCATATCTATTAGGACTGCATGTCAATCATGTTCTGCCTAATCTGTTACATCTCACGCTGCAATGCTTTATCATGCAGAAAGTAATATTCGTATTACTCAATGATCTCATCTTCCTCATTGGAAGGCAGTTGATGATTTCCCAGCTTTTTAATCTCCATCATGATGCCACTTAGCATACGTGGGTTTTGCCGAGCACAGCTTGCAAGGGTTACGTGGTACACTCTGTCTGAACAGTGTTGCAAACCTTCATCCCCACTTGCAGAGACCTATTCAAACATCAGAACCGCATTTTTAGCAGACCCATCATCTGCTCCAGGTGACCCAGGTAGAAGAATGGGCATTATCTATGCTCAGCCACAGTCAGGAAGTTGTGTAATGGAGTCATCATCCCTGCCTGCAGAGGGTATCCCACATCTCCCAGTAACCATCACTGGAAGGCATCTGGCCCTTGACAGTTTAGCATATTCTTCCATACAGTGGGACATAGAGGACACTGACAAGCAAGGTCATGAAATGTCTGTATGTGGATCTTTGATGGAGGGACTTATTCCAATAAATACATGCCATGTCTTGCATATGAAGTGGGAGATTGTAGGTGCTGTATGATTGCTGAAGAATTGTATGTCTGCAGTCACACCCAGAGTGGGCAGAATGTTTTTTCTCAGTCTCAGCAGGCAGGCTTTATTTGTGAGCATTGTGAGATCCTTCAAGGGATAATTGCATTAATCAGGCACTTACAACACGTAAATACTCTGAGTCTTTGAACTTTGACTCAAGGTACAAAGTGCAAAAAAGGAAAAGAGGCTGTGAGCAAACAGTTAGGCACAAAGTGAGTGAATACTAACGGAGCAAACAAGGAGCCCTGAGATGTACTCTGGTAGAATCCATGAATCGGATGCCTACGCCTGTACCCAAAGTCTCTTGGTAGCAGCTTTGCAAGGAGAGGTGCCAGTGTACTTCAAAGTGCAGTATTGAAGTAGGGAACTGCATTGAAAATACGTTGGCGATGTGCCATCAAGATGCAGTGATACTGGTCCATGTCTTACATCAGTATCTGTGGATGGGGAGCAGATGGATGCAGTCAGTCACTGCCCATTATAATTTGAATTAGAATCAAGTTTTATTGTCACGTGCACTCAAGTACAGGGATATAGAAGTACAGTGAAAAGTTACAATGTCGTCATTCATGGTTTTCTCTTAGGTGTAAGGTAGTTAGGTACAAGTTCTTAGGTTAAAAAGTAGAAAAAGAAAGAAATAAGTTAAATATTACAGTTGTTTACGTACAAACTAGTAAATAAGAAATGAAGTTAAAAGTTCCAAATTGCAGTCCATATTCAACAATAGGCTTGCAGTCATTCCATCCTGGGCTTTCCCCATGAGGGCCAAATCTCTGCCACATGCTGGGGTCGATCTCTCTCTCCCACATGCTGGGCTTGATCAATCTATGCTGCCATCTCATCACTGGCCACAACCAAACATACCAGCCGCCTCACCACAAGCTGCCAGGGTCCATTCTGGTGCTGCACCAGGACCCCAGCCATTTCCACAATGCCATAGACCACCAGAATTCTGCCCAGGCACACCAACTGCCTTGTGGCTGACCACCAAACTCGCTGCTCTGGGCCACCAGGTCCTGCCATTGCCACCACTGCCTCCATGACCGAGCTCCATCCAGAAGGTATTGAAGTAAAAATTTAAAAGAAGAAAGACAAAGTGAGAAGAGAAGAAAGAAAAGTAGTTGGAGTGGATGATCTCCAGCTCAGGAGCCCTACTCTGTCACCATTTTACATGCCCATGGAGTGTGCCATGAAATGTTTGTGATTGCTGTTCAAGATGAAAGCCCAAAGAAGCAAGTGGTGAGGTGGAGTTGCCAGGTACTTGCTGACTTTCATGTTGGCAATTGTCACCATCTACTTTCTATCCAATGGGTGGGAGAGTGGAAACTGCATACCAATAAGGTGAATTTTGGTAAGAATGGCATGCGAACACATAAAAATTGATACAAATAGGCCTCACTTCACGCACTAGTGATAGTCTTGTCTTGCCAGTTAAAACTTGGTTGCAGAATTGGTCTTTTTTTTGACAGTGAGAATCTCATGACTTTCAATCTTAGCATAATTTCCTTGCTTACTCACCTTGCCAATGCTCATGTCTGGGAAGATTGAACCCTAGAATTCTGAAACATATGTGACATATAGAAATCAGTAAGTGAGCTTAAAAAAAGACGCACTTTTCTGATTAATTGCCACTTCCTTCAAAGAATTTTCTGAGTTTTGTATGAAACCTATCAAGATGTAATAATCTTAGAATAATGCATATCATAAATAATGCACTATTCTGGGATAATTACTTAAAAGCCCACATTAAGAATGATGTCACCCTATCATTCATTTTAGGATTGCTATTAACTGTGATTAGCAGTTTCCATTCCACCGGGACTGCAGCATACATAAAAATAATTTTGATTGTATAGAATGATTATGTTCTAATTTAATCTTGGTATTCAGGGATATTCATCAACCAGTCCTTTATTTCCTAGTTTATAATATCATCACAGTTTTATAAAGTATATTCTGCATATTCAATGAAGTCAAATAGAATCTTGGATTTATTCAAATGGGAATGGCTTAAATATAGGAACGTCTTAGTGGAATTATACAAGGCAATAGTGCAGTGAGACACAGCTAGAATACTGTGAACAGTTTTGGTACCCTTACCTAAGGAAAGATGTACAGGCATTGAGAACAGTCCAGAGAAGGTGGGGAAAGATTGCAAGAGTGTTCTATTGCAGAAAACTTTGATCAGTTTCTCAATTGGAAACCATACAAGAAAATGCTAGTGATTATGAAAATTGAATTGTTGGTGCATTGGCTAGTTTACCATACAGATTACGTTTATTGCATAGGAGTATGGATGAATCTAGCAGAGGATCTTGTACAGAACTTGCCCTCTCCTCCACCTCCCTAACATTCACACCAGAGGCACAACCACTGCAGTCTACATAACTGTTACAGGCATCATGTGCACAGACACCTAACCCTCTGCCCTCAGTGAAGAATATAGCAACACAATCTGGCAAATTTAGAAACTCACTATAATGTCTGCAAAAACACTTCCAAATATATGTTAATATTCCTGTGAAAACCAATAACATTAAAGAGCCAATTTTCTCAAATCAGCCCATTCAAAGAAATTGATAGACAAATTTCACTTAACTCCATCCACGTTTTATGGAAATGGAACAAAGAACAAAGCATAATACAGCCTGGAAACAGTGCCTTAGGCTCACCAAGCCTGCACCAACTCATTGTGCCTTTTCATACTGAAACTATCTTCACTGCAGGATCCTTATCTCTCTATTCCTTTCCTATCCAGTTGCTTCTTGAATGTTGTGATTGTGTCTGCTTCCATTACCTTCTCTGGCAGCATGTTTTAGGCATTCACCACTCTTTGTGTGAAAAACCTGCTTCCCCCTTGCATCTTGAACCAATGTCCCTAATAATTGGCCCCTTCACCCTGGGAAAAAGCCTTATACTTTCCATTCACCATCTCACAAACTTTTATCAAGTCGCCCCACAACCCCCTGTTTTCCAGTGAATGTCTATACAACCTTTCTTCATAGCACAAAGTCCCCTCTACTAGGCAATATCCTCTCCAAAGCATCCACATCCTTCTAGTAGTGTGATGACCAGAACTGTATGCAATATTCAAGTATGATCTAACTGAAGTTCTATAAAGCTGCAGTATGACTTGTCTATTCTTATTTTCAATGCCCCTTCCAATGAACGCAAGCATGCCGGGGACCTTTTTTAATGCCTTCGCTATCTGTGCTACCACCTTAGTCATCTGTGGACCTACACACTCAGATCCCTCTATATATCAATATGAGTTATGCCATTGACTAAAGGTTCTGCTATTGACTGTATAATTTCCAGAACTTCATTTTGTATGGATTTTTAAACTCCATTTGCTATTTTGCTGCCCATGCCTCCAACTGATCTATATTCTGCTGGATCCTCTGACAATCCTCCCCACTATCCACAATTCCACCAATCTTTGTAGCATCTGCAAACTTACTAATTAGACCAGCCACCTTTTCCTCCACATCATTTATGTAGACCATGAACAGCAGAGGTCCCAGCACTGATCCCTGTGGAACACCACTAGTCACAACCCTTGGAAAAGCCTCCCTCCTCCGTTACCCTCTGTCCCCTAGGACTAAGCCAGTTGAGCATCCATCTTGCCAGCACAACCTGATACCATATGACTTCACCTTTTGCACTAGTCTGCCATGAGGGACCTTGTCAAAAAACTCCTCAAAAAAACTCAGTCAAGTTAATAAACTACAGTCTCCCCCATAGAAAACCATGCTGTCTATCATCAATAAGTCCATTTGCTTTTAAATGAGTATGGATCTTGTCCCTGAGAATCTTTTCCAACAATTTCCCTACCACTGACATGAGACTGACAAGCCTGTAATTTCCATGATTATCCCTGCTAATCAGTACAACAACATTGACTATTCTCCAGTGTTCTGGGGCCTCAACTGTGGCCAAATAGGATTCAAAGATGTCTGTCAAAGCTCCGGCAATTTGTTCTCCTGCCTCCCTCAATATTTTGGGATAGATCCTATCAGGACCGGGGTGGGGGGGACCTATTTGCCTTAATATTTTTTAAGACATAGAACACCTCTTACTTTTTAATAGCAACTTGTCTTAGAAATTCAACGCTCCCTTCCCCGATGTCATCTTCCACCAATTCCCTCCCTTTGGCAAATACTGACACAAAGTATTAGTTTAAGATCTCACTTACCTCTTCTGGCTCCACACACAGATTCCCTCCTTTGTCCTTGAGTGTGCTGACCCTTTCCCTTGCTTTTTCTTTATGCATAAAAAGCTTTGGGATCTTCCCTAATGCTCTTTGCTAACAACTTTTCAAGATCCATTTTAGCACTTCTAATTCCTTGTTTAAGTTCTTTCCTACTTTCTATATACTTCAAGGGCTTTGTCAGTTCCCATCCTCCTCTTTCTGTCTAGCCAAGGTTATAAGATCCCTGGTCATCCAAGGTTCACGTAACTTGCCATACCCATCCTCCATTCTCGTAGGAACATGCTGCTCCTGAACTCTTATCATCTAGCATTTGAAATACTCCTACATATCTGGTGTAGATTTATCCTCAAACATATGCCTCCAAACAAAATTCTTCAGTTTCTGCCTAATATTGTTGTAGGTAACCTTCCGCAAATTTAACACCCTCACCCAAGGACTGCTGTTAAGTCTGTCCATGAGTATCGTAAAACTCATGGCATTATGATCACTACTCCCATAATGCTCCCCTGTTGAAACTTCACTCATGTGGCTGGGTTCATTTCCCAAAACCAGGTCCAGTATAACCCTTTCCCTGGTTGGATCTTTTACATGCTGTGAGAAGAAACCCTCCTGAATAGTCCTTATACATTTTGCACCATCCAACCCCCAAAATGAAGTGAGTCCCAGAGAATACAGCGGAAATTATGGGCGGCATAGTGGTTAGCACTGCTGCCTCACAGTGGTTAGTATTGCTGCCTCACAGCGCCAGAGACCCGGGTTCAATTCCTGCCTCAGGCGACTCTCTGTGTGGAGTTTGCATATTCTCCCCGTGTTTGTGTGGGTTTCCTCCAGGTGCTCCAGTTTCCTTCCACAATCCAAAACTGTGCAGGTTAGGTGAATTACCCATGCTAAACTGTCCGTAGTGTTAGGTGAAGGGGTAAATGTCGGGGAATGGGGCTGGGTGGGTTGCACTTCGGTGGGTCGGTGTCGACTTGTTGGGCCAAAGGACCTGTTTCCACACTGGAAGTAATCTAATCTAAAAAACATTAAAAGCACCCACCACAACAACTCTGCTGTTTTTAACATCTTTTCAAAATCTGTCTACATATTCTATTCTCTATCTCACACTGGCTGTTGGGAAAGAGGATTAGTATACTCCAGTATTGAGATTTCACCTTTCCTATACATGAGTTCTACCAATATTGCCTCACTGCATGAGTCCTTTAATGTATCCTCTCCCAGTACAGCTGTGAAATACTCCTTTACCACTAAGGTAGCTCACCCACCCCTTTTATGTTCCCTTCTATCACATCTGAAACATCTTTTATTTATATAGAATCCCTACAGTGTGGAAACAGGCCCTTTGGCTCAACAAGTCCATACTGACCCTCTGAAGAGTAACCCATCCAGACCCATTCCCCTATATCTACCCCTGAATAGGGCATCTAACTTAGGCATCCCTGAACACTATGGGCAATTTAGCACAGCCAATTCACCTAACCTGCCCATCTTTGGTTTGTGGGAGGAAACTGGAGCATCCGGAGGAAACCCACAATGAGAATGTGCAAACTCCACAAAGACAGTCGCCCAAGGGTGGAATCAAACCTGGATCCCTGGTACTGTGAGGCAACAGTGTTAACTACTGAGCCACCGTGTCACCCTAAATCCTGGGAGCTGCCAGTCCTGTCTCTGTTTCAGTCAAGTCTCTGTAATTTCAATAATATCATGATTCCAAGTACTAACCAAATTTCTAAGTTCATCTACTTTGCCTATTGTACTTCCTGCATTGAAACACACATATTTCAGACCACCTCCCCTGTTCCTTTCAGCAGGGCTTCCCTGCCTGTTCTTGTTCTTAGTCATGTTTGCTTTGGTTTCTAAGTCTGCCTCAATTTCTGCATCTATTGCCCTACTCTTCTGGTTCCAATCCACCTGCTATACTAGTTTAAAGCATCCCCATCCACTCTACACTACATCAGTCCTGGTCCTGCCCAGGTGTAACTGGTCCAGTTTGTGTAGGTCCAAGATCCCCCAGAACCGATCCCAATGCCTCACGAATCTAAAACCCTCTCCCTCACACCATCTTTTCAACAACATGTTCATCCTGTATATCCTGCTATTTCTACTATGACTAGCTCGTGGTATTGGTAGTAATACTGACATAACTACCTATTAGATCCTATATTTCAACTTTCTTCCTAATTGTCTATATTCTGATTTTAGGACAACATCTTTTTTTTTAACCACTGTTGGTAGTGCTAACGTGTCACGACAACTAGCTGTTCACCCTTCCCCTCCAGAATGTTCTGCAACTGCTCCAAGCCATCCAGGAACCGAGCACCAGGGAGGCAACACATCATCCTGAACTCTCATTTGCAGCTACAGAAATGCGTATGTACCTCTTTTATGATTTAATCCCCTATAGCTATAGTATTTCTGTGCCTATTTCTACATGATTCTGCAGCAGAGCCAATCAATATATGATCAGTTTGGCTGCTGCTGTTATCCCCTGAGAGTCCATTCCTCTCAATGGTATCCAAAACAATACATCTGTTTTGTCGGGGAATAGCCACAAGAAATTTGTGTTCTGCATGCTTCGCCCTTCTGCTCTGCCTGGTGTACAGGAATACAGGGAGAACTAGCCATTTAGATAGAGAATTAGCTCAAAGATACAAGATAGAGGTGGTGAAGGGTTGTTTTTCAGACTGGAGGCCTGTGACAATGGTTGCCACAAGGATCAAGGTTCGGTCCACTGCTTTTTGTCATTTGTATTAATGATTTAGCTATGAATTAGTAAGTTTGCAGATGACACCAAAATTGGAGGTGTTGTGACAATAAAGAAGGTTACCTCAGAGTACAACAGGATCTTGATCAGATAGGCCAATGGGCCGAGGAGTGGCAGATGGAATTTAATTTAGATAAATGTGAGGCTCTGCATTTTGGAAATGCAAAATTAGGGCAGGACTTATACACTTAAAGGTAAAGTCCTGGTGTGTGTTGCTGTACAAAGAAGCCTTGGACGTGGAGTCGCAGATAGCAAAGAAGGCATTTGGTATGCTTTCCTTTATTGGTCAGTAAATTGAATATAGGAGTTGGGAGGTCATGTTGCAGCTGTACAGGACATTGGTTAAGCCACTTTTAGAGTACTGTGTGCAATTCTGGTCTCCCTGCTTTAGGAAGGATGTTGTAAAACTTAAAATGCTTCAGAAACAATTTACAAGGATATTACCAGGATTGGAAGGTTTGAGCTACAGGGAGAGGCTGAATAGACTAGGGCTATTTTCCCCAGAGCTTTGGAGGCTGAGGGATGACTTTATAGAGGTTTATGAAATCATGAGGGATATGAATAGAGTAAATAATACACGATCTTTCCCCTGGGGTGGGTGAGTCCAAAAGCAGAGGTCAAAGGTTTAAGGTGAGAGTGGAAAGATTTAAAAGGGACTTAGGGGGCAACTTTTGTACATAGAGAGTGGTGCATATATGGAATGAGATGCCAGAGGAAGCTGGTGGATGCTGGTAAAATTACAACATTTAAAAGACATTTGGTTGGGTGTATGAATAAAGCAATATTGGACAAATGCTGGCAAATGGGACCATATTTAGCTGGTAGGCATGGATGAGTTGGACCAAAGAGTCTGTTTCCATGCTTTACATCTCTATGACTCTATGGTAGTCACCTACTCCCTTCCTGCCTGTGGAGTCTGAGTCTGCAGTGTGACCATCCCTCCAAACATGCTATCCAGAATACTCTCCACCTTGCGAATGTTCCAGTATCCCAGACTCCACTGCAACTACAAAATTCAGGCTTCTAGGAGCTGCAGTTGGAGTCACTTCTTGCACACATGCAGGTCCCAAGCTATGGAAATGTGCCTGGCTTCCCACTTTGAGCAAGAGGAGCAGACTATGGTATGGAGCTCTCCTGCCATGTCTTACCTCCAGCAAAGCATGCCTTGACATAAACTTGTTCGGTTGGTCATGGCAGTCCGTATAACATAACGTTCCCAAATTTGCCTTCATCCAAACACTCAGTAACACTCTTGGTAAGAATTTGTAGTCAGCTCTAGTTAAAAATACATTCAGCCTCTAGTGTACCTGGATTGTGCACTCAGATTTGGAGATCCTCAGTTCTGACCACTTGCTGAAATTGACTGACCATCAAGAGTCCTTGCATTTGTGATCCTACCCGAGGATGAGTTCCTAGAAGTCTGATGTGAAAACCAGGAAATCCAACTAAACAACCCCTCCCAGATCTCTGGCTTTTACGGTTTTATTTTAGTGGACACTTGCTGAATAAACACATTGAAAAGCCATATAGACCACTGTTTGCAAACAACAGACTTTATCACAATTTCCAGACACTTTGTTACAGCAGTCATTGCTAAAATATTGCTCTATTAATAATTTGAATGCTGGGCCCTTTAAGTACCATCAATGCAGAGCACAGCTTACAGTTTCTCCTTTGTCATTTACAGAATGACACATACTTTGCGTGTATCTACTTGTTCCACTTTGTTTACCTTGGTGTTGCAACAGCCATTTAGGCTATGTGCCATCAGGATTGTTCTCCTTCACAACCTTCGAGTGTATATTCCCTTTGTTCATGTAGATGTCTATCTCAAGAGGTCAGGCCATGCCAAATGTAGCTGGTGCTCCATCAAAATGATGCTAAAGGCCTCCAACTTGATGCAGACGAATGTGTGTTCAAAATAAAAGTTTGCAGTTATGAAGTCCAAACTGTAATGCTGCTAACTTCCTGTTGGTGGTAACACTGAAGACAATTATTTCAAGTGGCTCAATAGCACCACTAGCAGTTTCTTATTGGTATTGTGCTGCTTTGAAATATCCGCTTGAAAATAACCTGGTATCAAATAACTGCTGATTTAACTAGAAGACATTGAAGTATTTCACACCAATAAAAGCACGCAACAAAATTGATTTGATTTATTGTCATGTCTACCTAAGTACAGTGGAAAGCTTTGCAAACAGTACAGGCAGATCGCAGTGAGCAAGGACATACGGATCATAGCGTGAAAGACATTTGGACAGAGTAAGGCATACAGGTTACACCACACAGAACGTGTGCGAGGCAAGATCAACATTAACAAGATCAGAATTATTTGAAGTTAGAGATCCCATGCATCAGTCTAATAATGACAGGAAAGAAGCTGTTCTTGAACCTGCTGGTGCATGTGTTCAAGCTTCTGTACCTGAGGACGGGCCCTGCCCAAAACATCAACTCTCTGGTTTCTTAGATGCTGTTTGACCTGCTGTGCTTTTTCCAGTGCCGCACTTCATTAACTCTGACTGTTCAGCATCTCAGTCCTCACTTTCTCCTTCATACAGTCCTGGGCAGAGCAATTGCTGTACCAGGCTTTTATGCAGCCTGACAATATACTTTCTGTGCATCTGTAAACGTTGGTGAGGGTCCTTACAGACATGCCAAATTTCCTGAAAAATCTGAGGAAAGAGGAGTTGCTGTGCATTCTTGACCGTCACGTCTACTTGAGAAGTCCAGGACAGATTGTTGGTTATCGTCACTCCTAGGAACTTGATGTTCTCAACCCCCTCAATCTCTGCTTCATTAAGGTAGATGGGGGCGTGTTCTGCCCCTTTCTTTCTCAAGTCAATGGTCAGTTCTTTAGTTTTGCCGACATTGAGAGAGATGTTGTTATTGCACCAAGTTACCAAGCCCTCTATTTCATTCCTGTGTTCTGACTCATCATGGTTTGATATCTGTCCTACCACGATTGTGTCATCAGCAAACTTGTAAATGGCATTTGTTCAGAATTTGGCAACATAGTCATGCGTGTACGGGGTGTACAATAGGGTACTGGGAATGGATCTTTGGGGAGGGCTCCAGTTTTGAGCGTTATCCATCATCTTTGTCCAACATTAATTACCTCTGCCAATCATATGGAAGGAGGTAATGTTTTCAGTGCTATTTTTCAGCCTGCTGTCTGTAAGTAACAACGTATTTCAAAAAAATAATGGATGGATTTCAAAGAAGCTTGGTCAACATCATATAAGTCTCGAGGTTTGAAAGAGTTTCATGCGGTTGCAATAAACTCCACCCAATTTGATGGGTCACATAAATTTTGGCTGGCAGTTTAGCATGAGGTCCTAATGGAAACACAGATGTCATTTCCATTTTGTGATAGTTGTAAGGAATCATACCTGACTTGACAGTGTAATATATACCTATTGCTATCATACAACAAACTGCTCCTGGTTATATAAGCCTCTTCTTGTTAAGACTCATCAGTGGTCTGCCTTGTACTACTGGAACTTAGATAAGCCCTGAGAATCAACAAAGGAGAATTAATGGTAGCACTGTATCTGAACCAGAAGCTGACAGTGGTTCGAAGAATTAATTATATTTTGATGAAGATGTAGATCAGGGTCCAGATCCTAGCATTTCTTTCGGGATGTTATTAATACTGGGAAATAGGGCAATGTTCTTTTTGTTTTTAGAATGTCATTGGTTTGTTTTATTCAGAATGTTGTTAGTTGTTTCAGAATGTGGTGAATTGTCTCAGCTACTATAATGAAAATAGTCACATCTGTCAAAATGTTGACAACGTTTTCTGGGTAGATTATAGGATATGATGGGCCAGAACCAACCATGTTGACATGCTTTTAATGTTTTTCAATTTCTCTTTGTATGTCTGTGAAAATCCTTTAATCTGATTGGTTGCTGGGAAATCACTTCACTGTGTGCTGGGAATTCTCCTTAGACAGCTCCTTCCATACCTGCAACCATTTTCATCTGGAGTGACAAGCTCAGCAGAAACATTAGAACACCACTACTTGCAAATTCCACTCATCATCCTGATTTGAAAATATATTGCCATTCCTTCACTTTTGCTGGGTAAAAATTCTAGAAGTCTTTTCTACATAGCAATGTGTGTCTTCCATGAAGTGAACTGCAATGATTTGTGAAGCAGATCATCACTATCTTCTCAAGGACAACAAGAAATTGGCATAAATGTAGCCCAGCTAATGATGCCTACTAACTGTGAATAATTTTAGAAAAAAATCAGTAAGGGTTTTGCAAACAATTGCAATGTTACTACACATTGTCATCAAGACATGTCAGAGTATCACAAGATTGCCCTGACCAATAACTTTTTAAAAAAACTAATTCATGGGATGTAGGAGTCATAGACTTGGCCATCATTTATTGCCCATCCTTTGCCCTTGAGAAAATGTTGATTTGTTTCCTTCTTGAAGCTGTCAGGAAGGGACTTCCTGGATTCTGACGGATTGAAAGTGAAAGAACAATAACATATTTCTAAGTCAAGATATTGTGTGGCTTGGAGAGGAATTGCAGGTAGGATACTCTCACGAATCTGCTGCACTTGTTCTTCTAGATGGTAGTGGTTACTGGTTTAGAGCATTTTTACAAATGTTATGAATATGTGGGTGTACCTTTAAGAGAGTTAAAAGCAACAGAACTACCAGACACAGTCCCAAGTGTTCTCTTAGGGCAAAAATGTATGTAACACTGGGTTGAACAATTCCCTTAATCTGTTACGACATGGGATAAACTCTCCTGTTTAATTTAAAACCAGCAACACAGTAAAGACTTGTCCCATGCAATAATCTGTAAATATTTGAGTGGCCAAGAGCTATGTAAAGTAAAAATTAACAACTTTATTTCTTAAAGTATAACAGAGAATAATTAACTAACAACTGTTTATAATTTTTTTCTCTAACCTATTTTTTGCCTTCCCTTCTATAGTACTATTTCAATAAAACTCCCAATTAAGGTTTACAAAACAACACTTCTTATCTCAAAACCAGGTAGCTGTAGGTTCTTGTCTTTGGATCTTCCGGCATCTTCTTTTCTCCTTGTTAGGAATTTCAGCATCAGATGTTACTGATCGAGAAAGAGACTTTTAAGGGAGATGTTTTTTCAAGCAGTCTGGTACATGTTAGGCAGTTCTGCTCTCAACTGTTCAATTTTCCTCTGGACTTATACCCCAGAGCATTGGATTGTGTCATTGGCTTTTAAGATTTTCAATATACTCAATTCAAACTTGATTGGAAATTGGTATTTTTTTCAGGTATAATGTAAACTGTTTGGCTGAATTCGAATTTGTTTTTGTCTCCAGGCAACAAACTACTCAAGTTGTTCGACCGAGTGTTGTATACGTTGTTGCCTTATTGAGAATGCTTGGTGCTATGTCCGGTAGTTCTGCTGCTTTTAATTGTCTTAAGGTACACCCACATCTTCATAACACAAGATGCTTTGGCAAATTGTTGCAGTGCACCTTGTAGATAGCACATGCCATTGGCGCTGTATATTAGTGTTGGAGGGAGTGGATGGGGTGCCATTCGATTGGGCTGCTTTGACCTGAAAGTTGTCAAGCTTCTCAATGTTGTGGATATGTCCTGACATGTGCTTTGACAGGATTTGGGGAGTCAGGAAATGCTTGACTCATTGCAGGGTTCTGAGCTTCTGAACTGTTCTTGTAGCATAAGTATTTATATGTCGAGTCCAGCTCAGTTTTAGTTGCCCATTGACTCTACTTTTACTTGGTTTCCTTGATTCCATACACTGTCAAAGGCAATTGTAAAGTCAAAAATAGTCACTATCACCTTACTTCTGGAGTTCAGCTCTTTTATGCATATTTGGAAAAATATTGTAATGAGATCAGGGGCTGAATAGCCTCACCAAAAACCAAACTAAGCATCAATGCGCCAGTTATTACTCAGAAAGGGATGCTTAATACAACCATTGACATCACATTGCTGATGACTGAGAGTTGATTAAAGGAGCAGTAATTGGATGAATTAGATTTGTCCTGCTTTTTGTGGACAGGATATACCTATGCAATTTTCCAAGTTGTCAGTTAGATGCCAAAGTTGTAGCATGACTAGAGATGCAGCTAATTCTGGATCAGTAGTCAACATTACAATTGGTGATATGTTGTCACAGACTGTGGCATATGCAGTATTCAGTTTCTTCACCCATTTCCTGAGATCATGCACAGTCAATCAAATTGACTGAAGACTGTGATTTGTGATTTTAGGGTCCTGTTGATTGTGGGATAACTTAGCGACATCCATGACATGCTGGTTCTGCTGACTGCAATGCAAGTAGTCCTGTTGTCTATCTTCACCTGGATGGTACCTCATTTTTATGTATGACTAGTGATGCTGCTACATTTTGCATTGAGTCTTTGTTGATCTCTGGCTTGTTGGTAATTGTAAATCTTCTAGATAATTTAGGTTGCCGATTGTGATTGAATACAACTCTTCTGCTGCTGATTGACAACAGTACTTCTTGGATGTCCAGTTTTGAGTTGCTGGATTTATTGATTGGTGAAGATAAGGTGATTGACTAGTGAACAAAATGAAGGAACACTGATTCATTAACTGAGGGAGCGAAATAGCTGGTAATCAATAGGAATTGTCCATGCCCATATTTAACCTTATGCTTGAAGACTTTATGGGATCAGAAGTCAATGTTGAGGACTCTGAGAGGAATTTCATTTCAACTGGATACTACCGTATTGCCTCTCAAGGATTTGTCCCGAGAAAGCATACTACAATGGTAGTGTCTTAGATCTTGAGATGCAGCTAATTCTGGATCACAAGTTTTCATTACATAGAACATAGAACATAGAACATTACAGCACAGTACAGGTCCTTTGGCCCTCAATGTTGTACCGACCTGTGGAACCAATCTGAAGCCTATCTATCCTACACTATGGTTTTGGAGGTGCTGGTGTTGGACTGGGGTGTACAAAGTTAAAAATCACACAACACCTGATTATAGTCCAAAAGGTTTATTTGGAAGCACTAGCTTTTGGAGTGTTGCTCCTTCAACAGGTGATTGTGGAGTATTAGATCATTGGACACATAATTTATAGTAAACGTTTACAGTGTGATGTAACTGAAATTATATATTGAAAAAGACCTGGATCGTCTGTTAAGTCTCTCATCTTTTAGAATGTTAAAAATCACACAACACCAGGTTATAGTCCAACAGATTTAATTGGAAGCACACTAGCTTTCGGAGCGACGCTCCTTCAATCACCTGATGAAGGAGTGTCGCTCCGAAAGCTAGTGTGCTTCCAATTAAACCTGTTGGACTATAACCTGGTGTTGTGTGATTTTTAACTTTGTACACTGCAGTCCAACACCGGCATCTCCGAATCATGATCTTTTAGAATGGGCATGTTGGTTTCAGTTCTTTCATATGTAATACAAAGTTATATTCTCAAGTGAACTTTAACAATAGGTGCCATGTTAGCCCAGATAATGTATTGAAGGTGTGAGGTGCCCTATGCGAGGTTCTCTGTGCCCCAATGTTCAGACTGATTCTAATCTAAAAAGGGATTTACAGAATCTTACATGGATTCATGCAGTTTTTGAGCAAAATAAAATGTAATTCCTCAAGTGCAAATTCACCCCACAAACTTATATGTTTGTGTGTGTGTGTGTGGTGGGGTATGAGTGTCAGTGAGAGGGTGTGCATATGTGTGTGAGTGTAAAGGTGTGTAAGTCTGTGAGAGAGTGCTTGTGTGAGCATATGAGAGAGAGCTCGTGTACGAGAGTGGGTCTGCACGAGCGTATGGGTCTGTAGGAGTGTGCGTATGTGTCTGTGTGTGTGTCTGTGTGTAGTGCAGTGGAGTCATCTGTAGTGTAACATGAACCCAAGTTCCCAGTTGAGGCCGCACACACACACGTGTTGTCATTTTTGACTTTATCCTAAAAAATTCCATTTTCATCCATATGTTTATCCAATGATCATTTAAAAGTTGGTGAGTCTACAAACTATTGCAGGCACAGGGAGTGTATTCCACCTCCCTTCCACTCTGAGTAAAGGAACTACCTCTGATATCTGCCCAATATCTATTATCCCTCAATTTAAAGCTATGTCCCCTTGTGCTAGCCATCACCATCTGGGGAAAATGGCTCTCACTGTCCACCCTTCTAACCCTCTGATTATCTTATGTTTCAATTAAGTCACCTCTCAACCTTCTTCTCTCTCACGAAAACAGCCTCAAGTCCCTCAACCTTTTCTCATAAGACCTTCCCTCCACAGCAGGCAACATCCTAGTAAATCTCCTCTGAACCCTTTCCAAAGCTTGCATATCTTTCCTGTAATGCAGTGACCAGAACTGTAGGCAATACTCCACTTGCGGCCGAACCAGAGCTTTGTCCAGCTGCAGCGTGATCTCATGATTAGATTAGATTAGATTAGATTACTTACAGTGTGGAAACAGGCCCTTCGGCCCAACAAGTCCACACCGACCCGCCGAAGCACGACCCGCTGAAGCGCAACCCACCCATACCCACTCCCCTACATTTACCCCTTCACCTAACACTACGGGCAATTTAGCATGGCCAATTCACCTGACCTGCACATCTTTGTGTCTGTGGGAGGAAACCGGAGCACCCGGAGGAAACCCAAGCAGAACGGGGAGAATGTGCAAACTCCACACAGTCAGTCACCTGAGGAGGGAATTGAACCCAGGTCTCTGGCGCTGCGAGGCAGCAGTGCTAACCATTGTGCCACCATGCCACCCATGGTTCTGGAACCCGATCCCTCTACTAATAAAAGCGAACACACCGTATGCCGCCTTAACAGCCCTGTCAACCTCGGTGGCAACTTTCAGGGATCTATGTACATGGGCATTGAGATCGCTCTGCTCATCTACACTGCCAAGAATCTTACCATTAGCCTAGTACTCTTTATTCCTGTTGCTCCATCCAACGTGAATCACCTTGCAAGTTTCTGCATTAAACTCCATTTGCCAGCTCTGCAGCTTTTCTATGTCCGTCTGTAACCTACAACATCCTTCAGCACTGTCCACAGTTCCATCGAACCTTAGTGTCATCCACAAATTTACTAACCCATCCTCTACGCCCTCATCCAAGTCATTTATAAAAATGACAAACCAGAGTAGCCGCATGACAGATCCTTGCAGTACACCACTCATAACTGAACTCCAATTTCCCTTCAACCACCACCCTTTGTCTTCTTTCAGCTAGCCAATTTCTGATCCAATTTCTGATCTGCTAAATCATCCTCAATCCCATACCTCTGTATTTAGTGCAATAGCCTACTGTGGAGAATCTTATCAAACGCCTTACTGAAATCTATATACACCACATCAACCGCTTTACCCTCATCCACCTGTTTGGTCACTATCTCAAAGAACTTAATAAGGTTTGTGAGGCATGACCTACCCTTCACAAAACTGTGTTGACTATCCCTAATCAACTTATTCCCCTCTAGATGATTATAAATCCTATCTCTTTATGCTTTACCCACAACCGAAGTAAGACTCACTGGTTTTTAATTACCAGGGTTGTCTCTATTCCCCTTCTTGAACAAGGGGACAACATTTGCTATCCTCTAGACTTCTGGCACTATTTCTGTAGACAATGATGATAGAAAGATCAAAGCCAAAGGCTTGGCAATCTCCTCCCTGGCTTCCCGGAGAATCCTAGGATAAATCCCATCCACCCCAGGAAACTTATTTATTGTCACACTTTCCAGAATTGCTAACACCTCCTCCCTGAGAATCTCAATCCCACCTAGTCAATTAGCCTGTATCTCAGTATTCTCCTCGACAACATTGTATTTTTCCAGTATGAATACTGATGAAAAATACTCATTTAGTGCTTCCCCAATCTCCTCGGACTCCACGCACAACTTTCCACTACTGGCCTTGATTGGCCCTAATCTTTCTCTCGTCATTTTTTTATTCCTGAAATACTGATAGAAAGTTTCAGGGGTTTCCTTGATCCTATTTGCCAACGGTTTCTCATGTCCCCCTGCTAGCTTTCTCTTTAGGTCCTTCTTGGTGAGCCTGTAACTCACAAACTGAGTGAGCCTTCATGTCTCATCCTAACATAAGCCGCCGCCTTCCTCTTGACAAAAGATTTGATTTCTTTAGTAAACCATGGCTCCCTCACTCGACCACTTTGTCCCTGCCAGGCAGGTACATACTTATCAAGGTGCCGCAGTAGTTGTTCCTTGAATAAGCTACACATTTCATTTGTGCGTATCCCCTGCAGTTTCCTTCCCCATCCTATGCATCCTAAACCTTGCCTAATCGCAGCATAATTGCCTTTCCCCCAGCAATAACTCATGTTTTGCATTATATACCTATCCTTTTCCATCTCAAAAGTAAACATAATTGAATTGTGGTCACTATCACCTACCTCCAAATCTAACACCTGGCCAGATTAATTACCCAGTACCAAATCCAATGTGGCCTCTCCCCTTGTTGGATTGTCTGTATACTGTTTCAGGCAACCATCCTGCACATATTGAACAAAAACTGACCCATCTAAAGTACTTGAACTATCATATTTCCAGTCAATATTTGGAAAGTTAAAGTCCCTCATAACAACTACCCTGTTACTCTCGCTCCTGTCCAGAATTATCTTTGTTTTCCTTTCCTGTATATATCTGGAAGTATTCAGAGGCCTATGGAAAACTCCCTTCCTGTTTCTAACCTCAGCCCATACTACCTCAGTAGATGAGTCCTCAAACATCCTTTCCATCACTGTAATACTGTCCTTGACTAACAATGTTTCACCTCCCCCTCTTTTACCATTTTCTCTGTTCTTACTGAAACATCTAAATCCCGGAACCTCCAACAACCTCTACCCATGTCTCCGAAATGGTCAGAACATTGAGCTCCAAGGTACCAACCCACGCTGCAAGTTCACCCACCTTATTCCAGATGCTCCTGACGATGAAGCAGGCATACTTCAAACTACCTTCCTGCTTGCCGGTGAACTTTTGCAATCTTGAAACCTCATTTCTGACCTCACTACTCTCAACCTTCCAGACACTGCAACTACAATTTAGGCTTCCATCCCCTTGCCGAATTAGTTTAAACCCTCCTGAAGAGCTTTACCAAATTAAGTCCCAAGGTTCAGGTGTAGACCATCCTGTTTGTTGAAGTCTCACCTACCCCAGAAAGAGCCCCCATTATCCGGGTATCCAAAACCCTCCCTTCCTCCTGCACCATCCCTATAGCCATGTGTTCAACTCCTCTCTCTCCATACTCCTTGCCTCGCTAGCATGTATCATGGGCAACAAACCAGATATAACAACTGTTTTTTTCTAGCACTAAGCTTCCGACCTAGCTCCCTGAATTTCTGCCTTAAATCTCCATCCCTTTTCCTACCTATGTCGTTAGTGGACCATAACTTGGGGCTGCTGCCCTTCCCCTTCAAGGATCCAGAGAACATGATCCGAGACATCATGAAACCTGGCACCTGGGAGGCAACACACCAACCATGAGTCTCTCTCATTCCCACCCATAGAACCTCCTATCTATTCCCCTAATAATGGAGTCTCCGATGACTAATGCTCTACTCATCTCCCCCCTTCCATTCTGAGCAAAATGGACAGACTCTGTGCCAGATAAGTCTTACCCCGATAAGTCGTTCCCTGAACATTATCCAAACTGTCTACTTGTTATTGAGGGGAGCGGCCACAGGGGTTCCTTGCACTGACTGCCCATTCCCTTTCCGTCCACTAACCCATCTACCTCTTTCTTGCACCTGAGGTGTGACTACCTCTCTGTAACTCCTCTCAGTAACCCCCTCCGCCTCATGAATGATCCGAAATTTATTCAGCTCCAGCTCCTGTTCCCTAACACAGTTTTCAAGGAATCTGAGTTGGGTGCACTTCCTGCAGATGAAGTCAGCAGGGACACTGGTAGTGACCCGTACCTCCCACATTCTGTAGGAGGAACAGTCAATTGCACTAACCTCCATTCCCACTATTCTAAATTCCTAAAGAGACAGTAGAAAAATAAAGAATATAAAAAAGTTACCTTACTAATTTTGTTGGCTAGAAGAGGAGGATGGGTGGAAGACACTACCTAAGTTGTATTTCAGGTAATATAACAACCCAAATATATTACTTCACTTACTCAGCAGTCCCATGTCCACTCCTGTTCAGCATGTGCTTCGCCTATTTATGAGGTAAGTTTTTTAAGCAGTGATTCACCTTCCTGTCAGCTCCCTGGTCGGCACTCCCGCTCTTCCTGCTGCTGAAACAAAAATGGAAGGCCCCAATGGTCAAGGTAAGTTTTTAAAGCCTCCTGGTCAACGCTTCCGCTCTTTCTGTTGCTGAAACAAAAATACAATTGTTGGTATGTTGTCACAGACCGTAGCATAGGCAGTATGCAGTTTCTTCACCCATTTCCTGATTCTGTGGACAGGTCTATGCCAGTCTGTTACTTGACTAGTCTGTAAAACAAGCTCCCAGATGTTCATAAAGAATTCTTTGGAGGGTCAATAGGGCTTAGATATACCATTGCCATTTTCTGGTGTCTAGATCAGGTGGTGCATTCCAGTTTCACGCAATTTTTCATTGCACTGGTTAGATACAACAAAGTGGTTTGCTCGGCATGTGAGAGTGAAATGGAGGCAAGACCAGTTAAAGATGGTAGATTTCTATCCCAGATAAGCAATAGAGAACCATGGTTTCATGGTCATTATTAGACTAACTTTTGATTCCAGGTTTATTAAATGCATTTAAATTCTGCTTGACAGGGTTTGGAACAGGGTTCCAAGAGCATTAGCCTGGTTCCAGTGTTTTATACTACACTACCACATCCCTCAGTGTTGATAATCTCCTCTAAACTGCTCAATGTCTGAAGCTTCTCCTTCAAAGTGCTTGTGTTTTTCAATACAAGACTTGCAATGTTGATGCACTGCTGACTAGATTTCCAAGGACCCCAGATTGATCTTTAAGATTCCTGCTGATTTTCAAATGCTTGTTACAGAATGACTTGAGAATTCTATACTGTGCATGTTTTCCAATTCCCAGTTCCTGTCCCTTTCACACAAAGGGAAATTGTTATCACTGTGAGAAACGGTGAAAAACAAATATAATTTAATACCTCTAATGACCTTGAATTCTCCTAGCAACACATAATAGGCTCCCTGAGATCGAGGAATACATAAGTTAACATGCACATGTGCAATTATTATTATTAAAGATACTGTTAACCCTTTATTTCACAAAGTGTAAAATGTTAAGCTGATTCTTCCTCTACTTTCCCCAGTCATCGTCATAGTCCAACCAGTCCATGCCAAATAGAATCCCAATCTAAACTAGTTCAATCTGCCTGCTCCTGGCCCATATCCTTCCAAATCTTTCCTATACATGTATCTATCCAAATGTCTTTTGAACACATTCACCACTTCCTCAGGATGTTCATTTGACAAGCTAACCACCCTCTGTGTAACTTGTAGTAATATCACCATCCTGATTGATATTAGTTAACTTATGTCCATTCACTTCATGCTTGATCAAAGCCCTTCATGATTTCAACTTATTCTCTCCTAATTCCTCTCTGCTTTAAGAAGAATATCCCATTTTGCTATTCTCTCAGTAAAACTAAAATCCAACATTCCTTCTACCATGCAAATAGAAAGTATCCTCTCTAAAGTTTGACATCCTTGTTAATGCTATACTTCTCACCATAAATGTCCAGCTTTGACCTTGATATAGTCAGTGCTGGTGGGTACACAAATCTACAAAGTCTTTCTACTTCACAGATATACAACTGGTGAATAGCACATATTTGAATCATCAGGGTCTTCTCTTTTTGCGTTCCAACATTATTTCCTTAGCAAATGTCAACTAGATGTCATGAGGCCTCCCAATGTATTGTGTGATGAACATTAAATAAGATTACCTTTCAAAATGATTCGATGCCTCAGAGAAAGTACCAATAAAAGTAGTAGTAAAATACAGGTTTCATCCCAAATAAGTGTGCAGAATGAGTTATGCAAATAATACCGCTGACATTACAGATTAGATTCTCATGTGCACAGGGGTTTTGCTGTAAAATTGCATTTGTAACAACCTGACTTGAAGTAATTAGATTTATTAAAGCTACTTCACCACATAATTAGCTTCCTTAATTATCCTAACATCAGACGAAATAGTGTAAATTTGCTTCAATGAACAAAATGTTTTACATTGTTCAAACAGTTCACAAACAACTTTTGCCAAATAATTATAATGAACTAAATGAGTTGAATTTTATTGAGTTTTTGGCTAAACAGCGAGTGATTATCACTTCTGGGAAAGCCTACCAACCATGATTTAGTTAGGCTGTTGAAAGATTAGCAGTAGCCCTTTCTTTCAGTGATGAGGAAGAACACTTGGAGAAATCCAAGTCATGGGTGATGGTGGGAAGTGTTTTTACAGAGTGGTGATTTTGATAGCCAGAACAAGAAGTTTGCTCTCAGCTTATCCTGTGTTGCTAAAGAAGGAGCCCTCAATCAGTACCTTTGAAGATAGGACACACTTTCACTTCTGTTCCTCACAGACCCCAAGCAGCCTGCATTGGCTACTTGCTGACAGACACTCCTGGAATTAGGTGTGCACCAGCCATGGTCAATATTTGTCCTAAATTGGCAGTGGCCCAGACCAAACCATGGTGAAAGTAGGAAGTTGTGGTCCACATCACCACCCACCCAATTAAACACACTCTCCATAAGCCATCGCACTACTAGAGAGAGCAAAGGATTGGATAAAAGATTGTTAGAAGATATGAAGCCATTGCAGTTGCATTGACCTATCCTTCATTATTTTGGCTAATTTTCTTTTTTGCAAAGTAGTGTTGGGTCATATGAAGCAACAAAGCCAGCTCATCAGCTGCTAGAGAGGGGGGCATTTCTCAACAATCATTGCAATGTCCCTACAAAGGAGAGAACAGAGAGAATCCATTGATTTAGGAAAGTGGGAGGAGAGATGTATAGTTACAATCTAATGCAGTGCCAGCTAGTCAAACAAATAATACATTAAATTTATTAATCTCACAAACCAAGCAGGAGCAGAGATATATTTGCCCCATCTAATTGAAGAAAGTAACATGACTTGATACAAGTTCAATCTGTATTTCAAAAGACACAAGCACAAATTAAATCAATTTATCTGCGTAAATGCCTTGTGTGGTTTCTATTTCCTTCCTTCTCCTCATTGACAAC